>NC_045030.1:14232064-14251801 GCF_008632895.1 Mastomys coucha
CCTACTTCAGTTTATGGAGACTGTTCTCAGAATTAATGTCCCAAAGAAAGAATGTAGAGGGAGTACTAGAAATGTTACAGTTCCTAACACAATGTTTCATTTCCAAAACAAACAAAACATTAATTCTGTTCCCAGCATAGGGGTGCACACATGTAGTCCCAGTGCTTCCAGAGGCTGAGGCAGGATGACCACAAGTTTTAGGCCAGCCTGGAAAAGTAGTTTGTTTCAGGGGGAAAAAAATCAATACTATGTGAGTTATTTCTAATCTAATTTGTGGTGTGAAAGTTTGTTTGAATTAAACTGAATATGAAATTTGATGAAACTCTGAAGTGTCAAGTATAGGGCCAGTTTTCAAAACTCTTATGTTTTGTTAGAAAAGACTGTCCTCAGTTCTTGGGTTCAACATTATGTACACATGTTAGCTGGGCTGTTTTTTTTTTTCAGCTGGGCTGTTTAACTTGACTTTATCTTGCTGGCTTTGGTGACACATGGGTGCAAACATGATTACAGATGGAGGCCAGCCTGACAACATAGCAAGACTCCATGTCAAAAAGCTGAAGGCTATCGGTGTAGCTCAATAATATAGCATTGCCTAGCATGTAAAATACTAAATTCAAACTCTAACATCACAAAATCTATTTACAGTTAAATATTCTTTTTATTTCTATCAATACAGGGTTTCTCTGTGTAGCCTTGGCTGTCCTGGAACTTGCTCTGTAGACCAGGCTACCCTCCAACTCAGACATACATCTGCCTCTTGTCTCCTGAGTGCTGGGATTAAAAGCTTGCACCATCCGGCTCCTAAAAAATATTTTTCATTTTTGCTAAGTTATGTTTCCCTTGTACCAGCCAACTTTTGCTTTAGATACTTTGAAATTTTATTTTAAATGCATGGACCACAGAGCTGAGAGGACCTAATCAGCCAGGGCTACAACATGTTGAGAACCTGTCTCAACAACTCCCACAACCACCTTAACCTAGCATAAGTTTCAACCTCCTTTTTATCACTAAACAAGAGAGAAATGAGACAGAGAAAAGGATTACTAGCTGGAGACTTACAGGCATTGCTTGGGTTTCAGAGGTGTGAAAGAAACAGTGAAATTTGTTTTTTTATTTCTTTTCAAAAATATGGAACACTTCACCAATTTTCGTGTCATCCTTTCGCAGGGGCCATGCTAATCTCTATCGTTCCAATTTTAGTATATGTGCTGCTGAAGTGAGCATGTGAAATTTGTTGATTGGTATGCCATAATCCAAGGTCATGATACACCTGTAGGCCTTGAAAATATCTTAGTTAGCCTATGTTTGGCATCATAAGCATCAGAGAGAACAAGAGGTAAGGGAAATCTGAGGTATATTAATTTTGTACTGCCAGTCTCCCATACATATTCACTTAATGAACAACATATCTACTTGAAAAATTGAACAGAAAACATCTGGTCCAAAGATTAAGTTGCAAATGAGACAGATATACTATGCAAGCAGAGATGCAAGGTAGTATTAGAAAAATAGTTTTGCTTCTTTTACTGGAACCCACCAACATGACAATGTGGGCTTCTTTTTCAACAAAACGGTGAAGGTGACCATGATCATCATCTAGAAGTACTACTACTATAGATGCTTGGTTAAGGACTTCCATACCAAGAAGTGAGTATGGAAGGACAACCCTACTATACCCAGCAAGAAAAGTTCCCAATTAGCTAGTAGGCTATGTTACACATCTGAAGTCCCTTCCTGAGAGGAAGCTCTATCAAATTGCAGAAGGAGAGATCATTTATTTTTGTTTGTTTGTTTGTTTTTTCGAGACAGGGTTTTGCTGTGGAGCCGTGGCTGTCCCGGAGCTCACTCTGTAGACCAGGCTGGCCTCAGAAATCCACCTGCCTCTGCCTCCCAAGTGCTGGGATTAAAGGCATGGGCCACCACTGCCC
Source organism: Mastomys coucha (assembly GCF_008632895.1). Classification (NCBI taxonomy): domain Eukaryota; kingdom Metazoa; phylum Chordata; class Mammalia; order Rodentia; family Muridae; genus Mastomys; species Mastomys coucha. The sequence goes on from NC_045030.1 coordinate 14,233,993, forward strand.
GGCGATTTGTTTATTTTTAATGTATGTGTCTGTATCTGTGTGTCTGCCATGTTTGTGCAGATGCCCACAAGGCCAGAAGAAGATATCAGATCCCCTGTAGCTAAAGTGAGAGGCAGTTGTGAAATTTTGCCAGTAGGCTGACTTGGGGACTCAGACAGATGCTGGAAATGAAGCCCTTGGCCTTGCACATAATGTTGGTTTCCAGTGGAAGCTGGAAAAACTTTATTTTCTGAGCGCTCAGGGAGGAGGGAGGCAGCCAGTTCCAGATCTAAACTGTGTCCCAGAAGGGAGATTGTACAAGATTTTTAAAGGGTGGGAACACAAAGCAAGGAGAGAGCTACAGTGTTATCCAATTGGGGAGATTGTACAAGATTTTTAAAGGGTGGGAACACAAAGCAAGGAGAGAGCTACAGTGTTATCCAATTGTATCTTGACATTATGAGTTAAGCAAGAGAGTTGCAGTCTGGGCCATATTCAGAATGCCTGGCTTCAAGGTCTTTAATTCATATTCCTAGATATTAGGTCTAGAGCTCAGACTGATAAGACAAATGAGTGAATATGCTGCCTGTAGTTAATTCTAGCATAACAAGCAATTGGTTATATATTTTTACAGCATATACGCCTTGGTTTAAATAAAAGCAATTTCTCTTTTTGTTTTTGTTTTTTAATTAATTAACAAATTAACATTCCAAGTGCTGCTCCCCATCTCCCCTCACTAAGATCCTCTCCATCTCTGAGAGGATGCCTTTCTTGGGTGTCCTCCCACTCTAGTGCATCAAGTCTCTGCCAAATTATGTACAGCCTCTACCATGGAGACCAGGTAAGGTAACACTGTTGGGATAACAGCGATTTCTATATTCTTTACTGGTTAACAGACAAGTAAGAAAACATTTGGGGGGGGCTGGCGAGATGGCTCAATCGGTAAGAGCACTGACTGTTCTTCCGAAGGTTTGGATCCCAGCAATCACATGGTGGCTCACAACCACCCGTAATGAGATCTGACACCCTCTTCTGGTGTGTCTGAAGACAGCTATAGTGTCTGAGTGAGCAGGCCAGAGTGAGCAGGCCGGAGCAAGCGGGGCTGGAGCAAGCGGGGTCAGAGAGTGTGGGGCCGGCAGAGGTCCTGAGTTCAATTCTCAGCAGCCACACACATGATGGCTCACGGCCATCTGTACAGCTACAGTGTACTCATACACATAAAATAAATAAAATAAATCTTAAAAAAAAAAGAAAACATTTGGAAACTGGGCAGTGGTGGCGCACGTCTTTAATCCCAGCACTTGGGAGGCAGAGGCAGGTGGATTTCTGAGTTCCAGGCTACCCTAGTCTACAGAGTGAGTTCCAGGACAGCCAGGGCTACACAGAGAAACACTGTCTCGAAAAAGAACAAAAAAAGAAAACATTTGGAGAAGTGGGATAAGTGTTTGTTCCTAGGCCTGGGAACATGGACTTGTTTGGCCCTGCCAGCAAGATGGACAAGTTGTCTTTGAGATGGCTGGACTCAGACAACTGTCTTCTTACAAGTTGTCCCTGAGATATGTGGACTCACACACCTGTTTCCAAAAGAAGCTGTTCAGTTATAGGGAGGTCTCCAGCTCCCCTAGGACCTGAGACCTTAAATTTAGTTTTTCCCTATGATTAAATGGAACCTGAAAGTGAAATAGTAGTACTTAGAATAAGCTTCTTTTGGTTGTTCCCAACAATAGTAAGGAAGCACTCTATCATCTGAGGTGCATACGTAGCCTGAGACTGTCTAGTACATATACTAGACTGGCTTTGAACTTGCCACAATCCTAGTTTTAGTCTCTGTTATGCTGGAATTACAGGCATGCCTCATCATACCTAGCTGTTGGATGCTTTTGACCTTTGATTTTATTAAATTAAAAGTTTTTTGAGATTACAATTTAATTATGTTTCTCCTTTCCTTTTCCTTCCTCCAAACCCGCCCATATACCCCTTCCTGCTCTTCACATCGATGGCCTCTTTTTTGTTTGTTTGTTTTTTAGGGGAAGATGACTTAGAGCTAGTCTTGGTTTTGGAGAGATTGCTTTTTTGTTTGTTTGTTTTGTTTCAAGACAGGGTTTCTCTGTGTAGCCTTGGCTGTCCTGGAACTCACTCTGTAGACCAGGCTGGCCTTGAACTCAGAAATACGCCTGCCTCTGCCTCCCAAGTGCTGGGATTAAAGGCATGTGCCACCACCGCCCGGCAAGAGATTGCTTTTTTGAGACAAGGTCTTATGTATCACTTGATAGTTGAAGTTATTCTTGAATCCAACATGCCCAGCTGTTGGATATTTTGGGTCTTGGATTTCTTTGGGGGGTAGTATAGTGATAGTTTTGAAATTTTAGTTTCTTTTAAAAAACACAAAAATATTATAAGACTACATTTTCATTTTAATCTCAGGTGTGGGGATTTGAGGCTGCTTTAGACTGACCACAGCAGGTGACTATGCTCCAACAGAGGTAGGGTTTTTCCAGTGGCAGGTGGTTACTACAATTGTGTGATATCTGAAATTCCGGGAACTTTTCAGAGGGTATATAAATGCTAGAGCCCCAATAGGCATGGTTGGTGGTTGTTCAGGGATTGGTTGCAGTTTGTTAGTAGTTGTGCTCAAAGAAGAAAAAGGAAAGACATTAGGTTCAAAGATCTCTCTCTCTCCCCCACCCTCTAATTCATCTTTCCCTCCTATCTGATGATAGGGGGTGAAACCAGGGTGGGAAAAAGAAGAACCCACAAAGTAGGTAAGACCATCTACAGGGGGGGTTATTGGGGGAGATTTTCTGTTTTGATTTCATTTGAGTTCTGTTTGTTTTTTGAAATAAGGCCTTATGTAGCTCAGGCTGAGCTTAGACTTGTTCTCTAGGCCAGGATGACCTTGAACTCCTGGTCTTCCTTATCTCCCAAGGTCTGGGATTACAGATGTGTGCCACTGCACCTAGTTTTGTGTAGTGCTGGGGATTGAACTTGATGAGTTTCTTTCCTTTTGTAACTTTTAGGAAAGAACTTTACCAACTGAAGTACATCTCCAGCCTTTCTTTTAAAGATTTGTTTCTCTATTATTTTAATTGTATGTATGCATGTGTGTGTGTGTGTGTGTGTGTGTGTGTGTGTGTACATGTGTATGTAAGTTCCCTTGGAAGCTAGAAGATCTCTGGAGCAGAGTTATAAATAGTTGTGACCTGCATGGTGTAGGTATTGGGAACTCAACTCCAATCCTCAGCAAGATCAAGTGCTCTCAACCATTGAGACATCTCTCCAGCACCTCCTATGCTTTCTAATAACTTGTTCCTCATTTTCTTTTGATCTTTCTTTATCAGCACCTATAATGGTCATATTTATATAAGCTGCCTCCTCATGTATGAATTATCTAACATTGACTTTTTCTACCACATTCCTCTCTCAAGTTGTCTTCAATATCCCTGTTTCTACAAACTGTAGGCAATCTAGAATTTTAAAGTCATGTTTCTTAACAGGGTTCTAGCATCTACCTGTTTAAAAGATGTGTTTTAGATGTTTTTTACAATAACACTCTCTTCCTGGTGCTAACTGTATTAGTTTCCTATTGTAACTAACAAATCACCCCCAAAACTGGTCACTTAAAAGAGAAATTTGACCAGTGAGTATATTGGTGCACACCTTGAATCTCAGCACTCAGGAGGCAGAGGCAGACATAGATCTCTGTATGTTCAAAGCCAGTTGGTCTACATTGAAAATTCTAGACTAACCAGGATTACATTGTGTGATCCTGCCTAAAAAATTATTCAGAAATTTAAGGTTGGGATGTAATGCTTGCCTAGCATTCAGGGCCATTCAACCAATCCCTAGCATGCAGAAACAAACATAAAAAAGAAATTAACGTTTTCATAGCTAGAGTCTATAAATCCAAAATCAATACCAATCCTCCAAGATTAGAACATTGACTGGGCCAGCATCCCTCTGGGAGCTTTAAGGGAACCTATTCTTGTTTTGTCTAGCTTCTGCTAGCTACTGGCTGTCCTTGGCCTGTGAGCACATAACCATAATCTTTGTCTCTGTAGTCACATTTCTCCTTTTCCATTTATGCCACCTAGTTCTCCCCCTTTCCTGTGATTTGTATTTAGGACCCAGCTGGTTAATTTAGCATAATTTCTCCATCTCAAAATGCTTCATGCAATCACAATGGAAAAATGTTCTTTTTGTCATATGAGGACAATTGATCTAGGGATTAAGACATTGGGGGCTGTGTTACTTCAGTGAGAAAATGTGTATTTCAACATGGGGGAACAGAGCCAAGAAAACTCAGAAATTGAGTTGCATAATTTTTAGCACTATGCAAAAACAACAGAAGAGGGAGCTCTGACATTTGAAAATCTTTCCTGAACCCTACCTTCTTGAGAAAGTTCAGGAACATTAATTTAGTATAAAGAAGAATGGCAAACACCTTTAATCCCAGCACTTGAGAGGCAGTGTCAGGTGGATTTCTGAGTTTGAGGCTAGCTTGGTCTACAGAGTGAGTTCCAGGACAGCCAAGGTTACACAGAGAAACCCTGTCTTGAAAAAAAGAAGAGCAAAATAAATGTACAGAGGATATCTCATGCAGTTATAAGAATGGGAGAGTAAGGGGCTGGCGAGATGGCTCAGTGGGTAAGAGCACTGACTGCTCTTCCAAAGGACCTGAGTTCGGATCCCAGCAACCACATGGTGACTCACAACCACCCGTAATGAGATCGGATAGCCATTATAACTCCATTCCACAAGTTCAAAAGAGATTTTGAAAGACCAAATAGAAAAAAAATTGCAATGAGTTGGATGGTATTAACATCATATTCAATTTTACAGATACAAAACTTAGGGAATTTGAACATAATAGTAGAAACTGTCCAAACTGGAGTGCAGAGGTAAAAGAACAAAAACTGAATAGAATTTCAAGCAGTGGGATAAATTCAAGTCTGTGTTGTAGGGAGGGAGAGTGTCTTAGTTAGGGTTTTACTGCTGTGAACAGACACCATGATCAAAGCAACTCTTATAAGGACAACATTTAATTGTGGCTGCTTACAGGTTCAGAGGTTCAGTCCATTATCATCAAGGTGGGAGCATAGCAGCATCCAGGCAGGCATGGTGCAGGAGGAGCTGAGAGTTCTACATCTTCATCTGAAGGCTGCTAGCAGAATACTGGCTTCCAGGCAGCCAGGGTGAGGGTATTAAAGCCCACACCCACAGTGACACACCTACTCCAACAAGGCCACACCTACTCCAACAAATTCTACCTCCCAATAGTGCCACTCTATGAGGCTACAGGGGCTCAAAATTTCACAATGTCTCTTCTACATGAGGGGAGAAAAACCCTAATACCCCTCCCGAAAGAGTTTACAGCGAGCTAAAGACAATAAAAATTTGTTTGTAGCTGCTCTCATTGCAGTTGTTGAAGGAGAATGTGTAAACATTTCTGAAGGTGGGCTTTGATCAGAAATATTTAAGGTGGGTGGAGGGCAGGGTGTGACAATGCACACCTTTAGTTCCAGTTCTCTGGAGGCAGAGTAGGGAGATCTCTGTGGGTTTTAAACCAGGGTTATCTACATAGAAAGTTCCATGCCAACAAAAGTTGCATGCAGAGGCTGGGGTCGGAAGGTCTGTGTTACAGACAGCAGGAACTGTTCCAGGTGAGGTAAGAATGAAACTTGATTCAGCTTGACTTTAGTTAGCAGATGCTAGGTAGAAACTTCTGGAGTCTAACACCAAGTGGCTTATGTCTTTACATGTTTAAACACAGTAAAACTTTCAGGGAAAGTTTCCACATGACAATTATTACAACAAAACTTTAGGCATGGCTTCATTGAAACTCCCTTGTATAACAGGACATCTCTTTTTTTGTTGTTGTTTTGTTTTTTTGAGACAGGGTTTCTCTGAGTAGCCCTGGCTGTCCTGGAACTCACTCTGTAGACCAGGCTGGCCTCAAACTCAGAAATCTGCCTGCCTCTGCCTCCCAAGTGCTGGGATTAAAGGCATGCGCCACCACCTCCTGGCAACAGGACATCTCTTTAGCCAAGCACCTATGACCTTTACCATAAAGGTGGATTCTATTGACAAGAAAAACAGTGCTCAAGAGTCTGGGCCTAGGGAGGGAGGGCTTGTAATAAACACGACAGCAAACTGTCTTGAAAAGTGCATAGGACCTCTTTCATGATTGAGAAACAACACTTAGTATTTTGGGGGATTCTGTGAGGGCTGGGTTTACAGAATAGCAAAGATTACTAAGTATTAAAACATCTATTCACAGCCTTCTGGATGGAAAATAGGTATCAATTTCTTCTGTTGAAGAAAAAGGTCTGGGTATTTAACAATTCTGGTTTTTCTAGTGCTTTTCTGTGAGCTCCTGCCCTCTCCTGATACATAGTAAGACTGTGTCTCAGGGCTGGCGAGATGGCTCAGTGGTTAAGAGCATTGACTGCTCTTCTGAAGGTCCTGAGTTCAAATCCCAGCAACCACATTGTGGGTGGCTCACAACCATCTGTAATGAGATCTGATGCCCTCTTCTGGTGCGTCTGAAAACAGCTACTGTGTACTTACATATAATAAATAAATAAATAAACAAACAAACAAACAAACAAACAAACCTTTAAAAAAAAAAGACTGTGTCTCAAAAACCAAACAAACTTTTAAAGTTTTCATTGCTTGCTGTATGGTGGCACACTCCCTTAATCCTAGCACGTGTGAGGCAGAGGCAGGCAGATTTCTGAGTTCGAGATCTCTGAGCCTGGTCTACAGAGTGAGTTCCAGGACAGCCAGGGCTACATAGGGAAACCCTGTCTCAAAAAACCAAAAAAAAAAAAAAAAATCTTCAAAAAAGCTTTGCTAATCTGTTCTTGCTGCCCTGAAATGTCTGGTCTCAGTGGCTAAAGGCTTTACAGACTCACATTCTTGTTTTGAGTGGGTCTGTTTGGAGTTTCCGACCTACAAGATCAACAGACTTTTAGGAAAACCTGGTCTGTTATTTGTGCCCCAAACACAGCTGTCTGGCCCTCCTTATGTGTCTGCTTTGCTGCCATGGGAATTAAGCCACTGCATTTTTAAAGTCTTGGATTGACAGGTCAAAAAAGCTCCTGGCCTTGAGTCAGCTGAAACCGGATAGTGTGTTTTGTGCTGTTTCTGCCCCTATGAAGCAGAACAGAAATGAAAGGTCACCTCAGCAACAGCACTCAGCCTGACATAGACTCTGTGGAACCATAAATGACAAAAATATGGATGCTGATGGAACTGTCTGGGTTACAGACAAATACTGACAGGAAAGGGCATGTTCCCAGGATACCATCTGAAATTGCAGTGCTGAAAGAGTCTAGAATCTGCTAAAAGATAAATTGAGTTCCTAACCTGTGATTCCTCCCTTGGGGGAGGACATATCACATGGAATTTGATCCCTATACTAATTTCTCACATATCAGACTTGGTATTCCCCCTTGGAGATGTCTCTTCACTGTTGACTTGTATTTTGTTTGTAGATTAGCTACAGCTCACACTAAGGGACTGATAGCCTCTCTATTGCTTCTTTCCTGGGATGCACACTTTCCTAAGGTATGATTATCCATAGCCCCCCCCCTTTCTTTTTAGTCTTCTCCATGAGCAAATGATCAGGACAAAATAAATGGGAAGTTAAAGAAACCTGTTGTAAAACAATACTGGACTCTTCCTGAGCAATTTTTGAACATTAATATGTCTTTCCCACTAAATTGCATAAGGGTGTTTTCCAGTAAAAGTCAAATGGGAAATTTGAAGTAAGAATTACAGAGAAACTGGCTGCTTTTGTAACAATGGAGTGAAGTGGGAAATCCTGAGAGGCTCAGCAGAGGAGAGAGCCAATACTAAGCTTCATTTTTTTTCCAGACCTCCTCCTCAAACTTCTCCCTTTTCTCTGTAGAAGAATGTCTTCCTGATGCCTTGTTTCCAATCTGCTGTTGAACACTCTACCAAATACAGCCTACAAGCCTCCCATCACCCACGGCTGGCAGCAAAGAGATGAGACAGGAATGATGCTTATACCCACTTTTTAGCACACAATCCATGATTCATGGGAAGGTGGGACCCATGTGATGGATAAACCAAACTGATGGAACCTATCCTCAGACAGTTCCTTTGAAGCCAATAATTAAACTGAGTTATATGGACTGAAATTGGTGGCAGACTCCTCTGGAAACTAATAATCCATAATACCAAACAGTGTAGATTGTGCTTTGTGTACCCTCTAGAATTTTGCTTGCATGTGCACCTGCCTATGCTAGTCTTGCCTTGGCACTGGAGAGAATTCAGATGTAGTTTAACTTATGGATCAGAATTTGCCTGAGTCAGAACAGATGCTTTGGTCAGGCCAAAAAGAAAGAAAGAAAGAAAGAAAGAAAGAAAGAAAGAAAGAGAAAAATGAAATTTAAGAAGGAAGCCACTGGCTTTCTAAGGCAGAGTTTTGTGGTTAATGACATATGTTTTAAGTAGTTCCCTCCAGGTTCCCTGGAGGTTATAAGTTGTTAAAAAAAATAAGCTTAGGGTCACAAAGAAAGAGACCATCATTCCAACTGAAGTGCCTGGACAAGGCAAACTTTATTCTTGTTCCAGAGGGTGTGCTATAGGAAGTGGACACAGAGGCCTGAAATGCTCTTGGTTTATATTCTATCTCAGGTGGTAGCTGTGTCTTTCCCCCATTGGCTGGGGTCTGATCTTACAATCTTACTCATTTGGCTAGTCTGAAAAGAATTGGCACCCAGGAAATGAAGGAATGAGAAATGGGTCACTGCTGCAAGAAGAAAAAGGTCACTTGACAGGCCATTAACTTCATAGAATAGAGAAGTGGGCTTTTGAGTAAACAAATGTTTTACTGGGGAGGGGATAAGGGCTCAAAATGTTTGCATAAAAGTGTGGTGGTCAGAGATAAAAAGATTTTTAATTCCTTGTCCCAAACACAAGTTGTGGTTTTTGTTTTGTTTTGTTTTTTAGTATTGGATAGAAAAGACGCATATTTGGTATTTCTTTCAAAGTGAAGTCAATACTGTAGTACAGTCTTATGCTGTTGCTGGGCTCCTAATACTAATTGTGCTATAAAGATGCCTTGGTTACCTGCCTGGACATATAACACACTCCTATAGTCCCAGCTCTTAGGGAGGCTGAGGCAAGAGAAGCTCTTCTGGATTTCAGAGTCAACACAGGCTGCACAGACTGATGTGCATTTCAAAAAATGCCTTATCCATCAGCCAAGAGACAGATTGGTTGCCTGGCAGTGCAATCCTTTGGCATTTAGCTGTCCTCCAGAAATGTTCCCTGTGTCTCTTTTCTGCTAAGGATGGCACACTGTGTCTAAACTATACAAATGGTAGGTTATGTTGGTCATGTGAGTATGGTCTGATCACCTAGAATTTTAGTAAACACAAAACACAAAGAGAGAAAACCCTTGGCTCCAAATCTTTGATGAACTTCTCTGGGCACATGGCATGTATTGCTGCAATGTTATTTATTGCTAGTGAGTCCTCCCAGGAGGGAGTTTGTACATAGTGTCCTTCAGACTTTATCTATCTTGGGAGTTTCCAACACAGAGAGATAAAGTATATGAGATATTTCAATTTATTATCCTCTGCATCATTGAAAACACACACACGCATACACACTGGTGTAGAATAAAGGAACTACAGATTAAATTTATTGTAAAAAAAAGTAGTGCAGGTAAGGACAGTTGCTACTTGAGTAGAAGAGAAATAATTCTGGCTAGTTGTCTCCTAACTTCCACAAATTTGTTATAGCATGCATGTATGTGCACACAGACACATAAAATATAAAAAATTAAACACAAATAAAAAAATAGTTACCATCAGTGGCCTGTTGTTGTACATTTAGCTTTCCATACTGTGCCCACTATAAGACATTGCCCAGTGTTTCCCCTTCTCATGCTTAGAGAAGAAAAACGAATTGAAACTGTCATCACTTTTACCCAGAATTGCATTGGCATTTTTGATATTTCTTCATGACAAAATTCTGCCATTGTTTTTTTTTTTTCCCGAGACAGGGTTTCTCTTTGTAGCCCTGGCTGCCCTGGAACTCACTCTGTAGACCAGGCTGGCCTCAAACTCAGAAATCCATCTGTCTCTGCCTCCCAAGTGCTGGGATTAAAGGTGTGCGTCATCACTGCTCTGCTTTTTTGTTTTTTGTTTTCACTTGTGATGGTTTATTAGCTGGAAGCAGTATTTTATACACAACACTCCAGTTTCTCTGTTGTGTTTAGTACATGGAGAAATTGCAGAGAATTGTGAGAAAAAAAAAAGATAGAAAATGTCAATCTGTGGGTTTCTTTAAAATGTTTCTTTTTAAACACCCAGAGTACATGACCTCTGTACAAAGAAAAATATAAAAGGTCTGGTTGATCATACTTGATTACACTACATAATTTAGAATGAATACTACTGGCTGAGTTCTTCTGCTTTGGAACCTAATGTTTTTAGTTCTACTGCATCTGTGGCCCAAGATCTTATTTTCAAAAAATCTGTCATTGTTTTGAGTAAAGTTTGTATACTGCATTGTTTTAGCATAGTGGCCTATGTTGAATGTGCCTAAGGTATGTTTTCCAGTTAAATCTTAAAACATTTAAACATATTTTGTGGCAAGATGCGCACAAGGTAAAATGTGTCGCCTTAACCATTTTCCAAGTGTTCACCATGTTTAAGTGTTGATTTTGTTGTGTTTTTCATTTTTGCTAAACTCAAATCCTATTTCCATTAAATAACAACTACTCATCCTGTCCTTGTTCCAGTTCCTGGCAATCACCACTCTGCTTTCTGTCTTTTAGAAACTTTATTACTTTGGGGACTAATATTTGTGGAGTTACATAGTGTTTGTCTTTCTGTGACTGGATTGTTTCACCTACATAATTGCTTAATGATTCATTACAGTAAAAACATATTCTCAGGTGCTATGGAGGTAGCTTAGTTAATAGAGTGCTTGCCTAGCATATACAAAGTCCCTAGCACCAGATAAACCTGGCAAGGTGGCACATAGATATCATCTCAGAGCTCAGGGTGGGAAGGCTTCAATGAACTTCAATGTTCTTCAAGAACTTCAATGTTGTTCACTGCTACATAATGAGATTGAGGCCAGCCTGAGATTCATGAGATCATTTCTCAAAAAAATATTTAAAAATCATTTTAATTGGGAAAATTTAAATTTACAAAAGAAAATGGTTTGATAAATTACTATGAACTAGTCTTTATTCTAACCATTATCATCAATTCGGTATTTTGTTTCTTTTTTCTAAATAAGAAATATTTTTTTCTAAATTATAAATAAGTACACTGTAGCTTATAGTGACTTCAGAAGCAACCAGAAGAGGGCATCAGACCTCATTACGAGTGGTTGTGAGCCACCATGTGGTTGCTGGGATTTGAACTCAGGACCTCTGGAAGAGCAGTCAGTTGCTCTTACCCACTGAGCCATCTCACCAGCCCTGGATTATTCTTATTAAGGTATTTCCTCAACATTTTACTATGCAAAGTTTCCAACATACACAGATGTTTAATATCCCTACCACCTAGATTCTACAATTCATATTTTGTCATATTTATTTTGTCTGTGCAGCTTTGGCTTACACCTGTTCATTTTATCCTTCCATCCCTCTCTCTACCACCCCATGTTGCCCTTGAAGTAGTTTTAAGAAAAATCCCAGATGTTATTTCAGTGATAAATAGTTTACGTTATAGCCTATGTATAACATAATGTTTAACATAAAAAAACATGATCATGCCTAAATAAAGCTAAAATTGCTTGATATCATCTTATATCCAGTATATGTTTAATGCTTGAGCAGTTCATACTGGGTGACATTTGATTTCCAGATATCTTGGACTTTTTGCATGGTCCCTGGGCCAGATTCTCTGCAAAAGCTTATAAGATCTTTCTAGCATCTCCAGTTTAGGCCATGGACAATACCAGAATTGGAGCTCCTAGAAACAGTACCATCCAAGAACTCAGTATGAACACTGCAGCTTGTGGCAATTGTCCCAAGAACTACCTGAATCCAGAGAAGTCTTGTGACTCATGGGCAGTGAAGGAAAAGCCAGGGACAGGAATTATCCTGAGAGAAAAGGCAGGCACATAATGGCAGAAATGATTGTTTTGCTGAGACTGAGCACTTGCTGATCTTGCAAGGGATTTGGGTTTGGTTCCCACACCAGGTAGCTTACAACTGCCTGTAATTCCAGGGAATCCCATAACCTCTACTGACCTCTATGCACACATGTGGCACACACAGAGAGAAGCATATATACATATATAAGAAAATTATAATGTAAAAGAAGAACTGGAGAGATGAATTAGCAATTGAGAACATTGATTGTTCTTTCAGAGAACCTGGATTTGATTTCCCAACATCCAAAGAGTGGCTAACAACTGGCTGAAACTCCATTCCAGGGAATCTTAAGTCTTTTCTTGGCTTTTGTGAGCACCAGACATGCATATGGTACACAGAGACATACAGGCAGGCAAAACACCCAGACACATAAAAATAAAATATTTTAGAAAAAATAAAAATTTAAGGCCTGGCATGGTCGCGTATGCCTTTAATCTCAGCACTCAGGAGGCAGAGGCAGGCAGGTCTCTGAGTTCAAGGTCAACCTGGAGTACAAAGCAAGTTCCAGGACAACTTATTCTACAAAGAGAAACCATCTCTTGAAAAAAAAAATTATATATAGGTTGTTGTGTGTGTGGTGGGGGAGGCGGAGGTCGCTGTTTCCTTGTTCTCCGGCTGGTGTGATCTCAGCGGTCCGGAGCTTCAGGGGGGCGAGGCTATGTCGCGCTTGCAGCCCGTATAGGCAGGCAGGGCCTGGAGTAACGGGACATCACCGAGAAGCTTTTTCCAGAGTGGAGGCCGCGGCTCCACCATGTTCTGAGGAACCCGCGCCGCGCAAAGCCCGCTCGACACTAAGCAACCCGGCTAGCCTGGTTTGATCTAGCCCATTTCTGGCAGGAAGTAGTGAAGCAACTCATAGAACCAGGGAAGAGCGCCCATACAGGTAGTGCTGCACTAGCCCACTGGCACAAGAAACTCCCTTCCCAAAGGACACGAAGCTATTGGAGAACTCCAGCTTTGAGGCCATCAACTCACAGTTGACAGTGGAGACTGGAGATGCCCATGTCATTGGCAGGATTGAAAGATACTCATGAAAGATGGCAGAAGACGATGAACATATATGTTCAAGCAGTTCTGCCAGGAGGGCTAGCCTATTGGAGGCACTGTCCCCACCCCAAACTTCAGGCCTCAGTCCCAGCAGACTGAGCAAGAGCCAGGGTGGTGAGGATGAAAGTCCGCTGTGTGACAAGTACAGCTGCAAGACCCTCTTCTATCTGATTGCCACCCTCGACGAGTCCTTCTGGTCAGACTATGACTTCAGCACAGCCAGAAGTCATGAGTTCAGCAGAGAGCCAAGCCTCCCCTGGGTGGTAAATGCAGTCAACTGCAGCCTGTTTTCAGCTGTTCGGGAAGACTTCAAGGCCCCGCAGCCACAGCTGTGGAATGCAGTGGATGAGGAGATCGGCTTAGCTGAATGTGACATCTACAGCTATAACCCAGATCTAGACTCAGACCCCTTTGGGGGAGATGGAAGCCTCTGGTCATTCAACTACTTCGTTTACAACAAGCGACTTAAATGAATTGCCTTCTTTAGTTGCTGCTCCATCAGTGGCTCCACCCACACACCGTCAGAGGCAGGTAATGTACTGGACTTGGAACTGGGGGCAGCACAGGTTGAGGAAGAGTGCGGAGGTGGAGGCGGCAAGGGCAGGGAGGAGGAGACCAGCACCATGGAGGAAGACAGGGTTCCAGTAATCTGTATGTGATGAGAAAAAGCAGAGGCCTCAGCTTCATCCAATCAAAATATTATTGGACAATGCTACAGCTTTACCCTTTAAATATGCTAATTATCCTTTAAATATGCTTAAATATCCTTTAAATATCCTTCGACCAATGCCTGGACCTGCCTACCCCAGGAGCTCCAGAGCCTCCACGGATGCTGGCTATGCCTTGGCACTGCCCAAGGCTATAACTGCCTAGCCCTTTGGTTTCAGCCTGTGGATGTCCACTCACGCTGCAGGCTCCTACTGCCCATGCTGCAGCTGGATTAAACAGCATGGGGTCTGATAGAAAAGTGACTGCTCTGCACCAACAGTCTGTCACAGACAGAACAGCTGGACCACAGAGTTTATTTTTGTATTTCTTATTGGGCCTGTACACTCCAGCTCTAAGGGCCTGTAGTTTGAAGCCCTATAAGTGGTGCCCAGTGTTTAAAGGGTCTGGTCTTTGACCAGCTCCTGGTGCCCAATTTTGCCCTCCACTTTACCAGGTGGGCCACATGCACTTAGTGTCACTTTGCTGCAGCTCATTTGTTTCCAATAAAAGTTTCTGTAACTTAAAAAAAAAGAAAAAAATATAAATAGAATTTTAAAATTAAATTTAAAAATTAAGAATTTTAAAATGGGGCTGGAGAGATGGCTCAGTGGTTAAGAGCACTTACTGCTCTTCTGAATTTCCTGCATTCAATTTCCAGCAACCACATGGTGGCTCACAACCATCTGTAATGGGTTCTGATGCCCTCTTCTGGTGTGTCTAATGACAGTGACAGTGTACTCACATACATGAAATAAATAAATCATTTTTTTGTTTTGTTTTGTTTTGTTTCCTGAGACATGGATTCTCTGTTTAGCCCTGGCTGTCCTGGAACTCACTCTGTAGACCAGGCTGGCCTCGAACTCAGAAATCCACCTGCCTCTGCCTCCCAAGTGCTGGGATTAAAGGTGTGTGCCACCACTGCCTGGCTGAGGATATGTTTTTGAAAAATAAATCCTTGTTGGGGCTTGAAAGATGACTCAGCAGTTAAGAGTACTGACTGCTTGTCCAGAGGACTCAAGCTCTATTATCATTCCCCATGTAATGGCTCATAATTGTCTATAATTCCAGTGCCCTCTTCTGGCCTCTGCAAGCACTGTTGTGGAGTCTGCTTAAATCTAACACCAGATCAATACAGATGACCAAAATTTTATTGTAATCAAGCCCATACTGATTGATTGAGGCCACAGAACACAGTTAGGAGCTGAACTTCGACTCTGATGGGACATTGTATAGCATATTTAAAGGATAAAGCTGTAGCATTGTCCAATCACATTTTGACATAAGTGGGTTGAACAAGGGAGTTTACATCAGGATAGGAGTTGGTTCCTGGGCTTGGGAACATGAACTTAGTTTGACCCTGCCAGCAAGATGGGAAAGTTGTCCTTGAGATGGCTGGACTCAGATAATCGTATCCTTACAACAAAAGCTGTTCAGCTATTGGGAAATCCCTGGGGCCTGGGACTTTGAATTTAGTTTCTCCTTGTGACTAAATGGAGTCTGAAAATGAAATTAATTTAGAATAAGTTTATTTTCCTTGTTCCCAAGAGCACCAAGCAAGTACATGGTACCCATACATATATTCAGGTAAAATATACACTTTAAATTAAAGTAAGTAATTTTCAAATACTTGCTTGGCTCAGCAGTTAAGAATAGATATTGCAGCTGAGCATGGTGGCACATACATATAATTCTAGAGGCAGACAGATCTCTCAGTTCGAGGCTAGCCTGATCTATACAGGAAGTTCCATAACAGCAGGAGATATACAGTGAGAACCTGTCTCAAAACAAAAACAATAACAAAAACAACCTCCCCAAATTTCACCCCATAGTTGCTTGAATTATGGATATGAAACCCATAGACTTGGAGAACCATATTAAAAATAATGGAGAAACAGAGTGGGAGGATACAACTATGATCAGAAGGTAGATTCCTCCACTTTAAACATATGGGTTTCGAGTTGCTATTTCTACCTTAGCTTTGACAATTGGAGAACTGTCATGTATTCTTGGTTCTAAAGTACATATTTGCCATTCTAATGCATTCTGAGATTCCAATGAACAGCATGGGTGAAGTGAGAGGGCAATCTTTCCAGATACTAGGGCAATGTGGTTGGGTGTGAAGGTGGCCTTAGGACATACAGCAATATATGCCACAAGATAGATTTGCCACAGATAGATTCAGGAAGTAGGGAAAATGACAGCTGTCATTTCCTGGTCCCTTTGATGCCCACCTCCTAGACACGTGTAGTGGTTGAAGGCCTAAGTCTTATTTGTGCCTTGCAGTTTGGCACAATAACAGGAAGTAATGTAGACAGGTCCACCCCCTCTCTTCCCTGCCTGAGTCACTTCCAGATCCTGACTCATGCCTTCACTGAGTCAAGTCATGGTGACAAATTGGAAGAGAGAGGCAATGCCAGGTGCAGAGAACAAAAGAAGTCAGCACTTTCCTGAGCAGAAGAAGAGGGACAGGAATGAGTCAGGGTGGCTCCACTTCTCATCTCCATTCCTCCAGCATCTTGCTGCCAGGTCCTCTGTGACCCCAGGCCAACGATGCATGTGGGGCAGAGAAAAAGACAAGTTCATTTGGCAGCTTTGACAGACATAGACCTCAGTCCAGCTGCAACCAGAGCTGTGCATCGAGAGTACAAGAGATAGGCCACTCTTTCCATCACCCTGTCAGTCAAAAGGACCAAGATAGAATGTTCTTCCACATTTGGATGAAAGATGCCAAGGCTTCCTCTCACATGCTGTCTGCTGAGGTTTTCCTTTTGTACCTCTGTGGGGTGGGGGGTGGCACAAAAGCAGATTCCCTCTCTGGTCCTGTGCCCTCACCCAAATAGAGTCAAGTGATCAAGTAGAAGGGACTAGCTTAGGGAACTCCTGAAAGTGATTGGTGTTTATTTGGTTGGGGAGGAGGTGTTACACATGCACATGTGTGTGATATGTACTCTTAGTGTAGCCCAGATTGTCCCTAGGAACTCATCCTCCTGAGTAGCTGGGACTACAGGTTGTGCCACCATTCTTGCCACAGTGCCATTTTAGTGTCTGTTTCTTTCCACAATGATGTGCTTATTAGCACATACCATCTGGGTCTCTTTGAGTACCATCTATCACACCAAAAGCCTAGATGCACAGGTGCTCTGAAGCTCCCTAGTAGGAAACACAGACTCCTCTGAGCACCCTCCTCCAGGGGAGGAATACTTGGAGTGGAAAGTGCCTTGTTTGTCTGATACATTTGTATGGGGGTGTCTGGGTCTATAGGGGTGTGTGTGTGTGTAGTTGTAATACATAGACTTGGTCAATTTATTTGACTGAGAAATTCTTAGCTTTTTTTTTCAGCAGAGAAATATTAATAGGAGATCAGGATTTTCAGATTTGGTGTAGGGCCTAAGAGGTGGGCGTTGTTGGTCAAAAGATGGAATGCCTAGGTAGAAGCAGAAAGGAAACAGATGTGTCTGCCTGACAGCTGAGGTTTAATGGGGAACCCTGATGTCTTCCTCAAACTCTGCCCCTATAACAACCAAGATGCAGCCAACATCTCTTCATTTGTAAACAAAGGGAGGGTCATACTTAATTTGAATATGAGTTTATCCACACTCCACCAATTGCAAACATATGGAAAAGTACTTCCACATCTACAAAAGATATTTTTTTGTAGTTTGAATTTTTTTGTTGTCTTTCCTTTTCATTATTATTTGATTTTTGAGATAGGGTCTCTGAAGCCCAAGTCAGCCTAGAATTCACTACACTACATATAGCCTAGGCTAGCCAGGAATTTATGATCTTCCTGCCCTATTACAGGATTAGATTTAAATTAATCTTTCTGTGTTGTATCAGTAATGTTTTTGATGGTTTCATAACATTTTAGAGAAATCATCTACAGGTTTCCTTAATTTCTTTCTTTCTTTTTTTTTTTCTTTTTTC
>NC_045030.1:14252234-14253508 GCF_008632895.1 Mastomys coucha
CATTTTGCATCTCCTGGGTTTTCTCCTGGCCATTCTCTCCCCCGCCTCCTGGAGACCTCCCTAGTGTTAATTTCAGGGTCATCTCCCGCTGGCACTCTTGCGGAACTAGCTGGTGTCTCTAGGCCTAAAGAGAATAGGCAGACAGAAAAGCCTGTAATGGCTGACCAGCAGGGCTCAGGATACAAGCCCCTGTGGGTACTGGCAGCAGTGGGAGTTAATCTGGACCTGTCGCCCGGAAACCTCTGGACTGAAACCTCTGGAATGAAGCAGCATCTGCTTTCTGGCTCTAAGAGGAGCTACCAAAAAAACCCAGAACGTTTTTGGGTTGGTGGTTGTGGCGCTTGAAGAATGATGGACTCCATTCCCCTAGCTGCAGGCAGAGGAATTGGGGTGTGAGGGAGGTCCAGAACTCTCTCGGCTCAGGGATTGTCACTCCTAGGTTCATGTCCCCATAAATGCCTAAATGGCATCTCTAGATTGCAAGACAACATATTCAAGAGCCAGCAGAGGGGGTTGTTGGTGCTAGGAATCAGCCCTCTCCCGGAGTCTTTTTCAACCAGCTAATACCCCTCCCTATTCATCCATTTTGACCCCTTTCCATTTTTTATCAAGTACAACCCTGTTTAGTTCTAGGTTTTACTCCGCACACACACGCACACACACTGCCCCTGGTGCTGTGCAAATCCGGTAGGAAATCACTCCAAGTGGGAAATAGTTAATGTTCTGTCTCATCTAAAATACTGCTTTGCCATGCTTCTGCATGCCTCTGTTTACTTGGACCAGACTATCTCTGTTGTTACCCTGGGGCCAAAGACTGTATGACCTGACCCAAATCCCACAGGACCGGTTTCCAGGCAAGAGACATGACCCTCAGTAGACAAAAGTGAAGGTTGATTCCAGAAAGCACCAAGCTGCTGCTCTAGGGACCCTACAGATGTAGACAGTAGGGCCACTTCACCTGTGCGGCTACAGAAGGGAACCTATTAATACTGAGGCTAGGGATTCCAGTTAAGACACTGATTCACTGAAACATTTTAGGTCTCAGGACTTGGATACTTGATTGGAGCTCACAAAGACTTGGGATCCACACATTTTTTCCTATTTCTGTCAACTGGGCTAGCTAAGTCATCTTCATTTATCGGTGTACACAATCACATGTGTCGATTTCCTTGGCCACTGGGATGCAGAGGGGTATAAGAAGAGCTCTGGGAGCCAGGTAGTGGTGGCACATGCCTTTAATCCCAGCTCTTGGGAGGCAGAGACAGGCAGAATTC
>NC_045030.1:14254932-14262940 GCF_008632895.1 Mastomys coucha
AAAAAAAAAGTTGTGTGTCTTTTATCCAGGAACTGAATGATCAAGGTGAGGTAGAAACTCCAAATTGGGATTAAAAATTTATACAACAGTGCAGTGCTTTCAAAGGCCAGAAGGCATTAGATCCCCTGGAACTGGAGTTACAGACGGTTTTGAGCCACCATCTAGGTGCTGAGAACAGAATATGCATCCTCTAGAAGAGCAGTCAGTGCTCTTAACTGATGAACCATCATCACTCTAGGCCTCTGCAATGCAATTTTTAATGGCATATTTATTACCAACCTTTGAGACAAGGTCTCATGGGGCATAGGCTGGCCTCAAACTAGTTATGTGTAGCTAAGGCTGACCTTGATTGTCTTGCTTCCACCTCCCAAATGATAGGGTTACAAGTATGAGCTACCATTCCCAGCTGTGTTACCAATATAAGTTAAAGGCAATGGAATCCTTTGGAACTTTGGATGTCAAAATAGCATGCATTAAGATGCCACACTATTTTGCCTTTTGTTATTCAAGTAATATCCTGAAATGGGTCTATTTTTGGTAATGATGGATTAAGTATTTGTTCTATAGTCTTTTGGGGGAGCATCTTCCTAGTTATAAAACAGAATTACTCTAAGACTTTTGAACATTTTTTCCATTAAAAGTTGTCACTATGTTTGGAGACGCACAGCTTTAGTAGTAGAGAGCCATGGTTTTATTCCTCAGGATTCTTGCATTAAAACAGTTTTCTACTAATTTCTCCCTGTGTTCTTTCCCTAAGAAAGGCAAATAGATTCCAAATGTTTCTAGGCTACTCTAGTAGCTTCTTGAGGGGGACAAACAGGAAAATAAGGCATGTATTTTATTAGTCCTCACACCAAAATAAAATTCCACCAATATAAAAGCTTTAATGCAAAACAAAACACCGTGGATATATAAAATTAAAATTAAAAAACAAGGGCAGAGCTGTGTATGGTGGTGTACATATGCTCAATTTACTATTGTGATGTGTTTCTTAATGTATTTTCACCATTTATACATCTGTGTATTTTCAATATCTTTTTTCTAAGCATTTTCATGTCTCTATGTCTTTTAAGTATATTTTTTTGAAAGGTTCTATATTTTATTACTGGACAAACACTCTAAGACACGAGCAAGACTCCAGGTTAAAAATGTTGAAATCCATCTGGTAGGACTGATCGATGACCCCAATTCAGTCTCACCACTGTGTGAATCCTTACAGACCCAGCTTTGTTCTCCTCCAGTGTCTTCTCTTAGAGTTGTACATTAGGCACCCCTGGAATTCACATTAAGGTAGGAGAAAGCAACTCCAAATTGCAGGGCTAAGCCTACCAGTCTCTGAACTGTCCATGTCAAGGTGTCATGATTTTTACCCCAAGGAAGGCAAAAATCAGAAACAATCAACATGACTTTTCTTTCAGCAGGATAATGGCAGTACTCCCACAAAATGAAGCACTGTAATTTCGACCTGCTTTTTAAGTATATTTTAAAGTGAGACTAGCAAAAGGAATAAAGGCAGGAAGATCCTGATTTTGAGGCTAGCCTAGGCTACATAGTGAGAATGCACCCCCATTTCAAAAAAGAATAAAGGACAACACAGAGAAACTCTGACTCGAAAAACCAAAAAAAAAAAAAAATCAAAAAAGAATAAAAGAAGAAAAAGATTTTTTTAAAAGATTTATTTTATGTGTATGAGTACACTATAGCTGTACAGATGGCCGTGAGCCATCATGTGTGTGGCTGCTGTTGATCTCAGTACCTCTGCTGGCACTGCTCGCTCCGGCGTAATTTGCTGCAGCTGTCTTCAGACGAACCAGAAGAGGGCATCCGATCTAATTATGGGAGGTTGTGAGCCACCATGTGGTTGCTGGGATTTGAACTCATGACCTTGGGAAGAGCAGTCAGTGCTCTTACCCACTGAGCCATCTCGCCAGCCCGAAAAAGATTTTTTTCTGATTGACAAATGAGCAGTCATGAAAGAAACAATTAAATCGCTTAACATTTAATTATTTGCTGTGCTTCTGAAGTTTTTGTTGGTCTTCTATTAAGACAGTTCTTTCTGTTTTACAGTGTTTCAGACCAAGCTCAGAGTCACACATAGGAAGCAATTGCTCTGACACTGGGCTGTAGAATCAGGTACTAAGATAATTTTAAAAAAAAACAAAACAAGGAAATGAGATTAGGGAGTGCTCATTCTTTTACACATTATTTTTATTCACTTGGAAATAACACAACAGCATCTTTCTAAGTTAACACATTTCTTTAAATGACTGTTTAATGAGTATATGGATGTCTATGCAGCAATGTGTTTAATTACTACTCTTTTTAACTAATAACACACGTGAGGAGTGAAGAGTCAGCTTCATACCAACACTAACAATTTCTAAACATCTGTATCAAAGGGTTTCAGACTCATAATCTGATTGCTTTTACAACATCCTCTGCTCAAAGTATGGCTGGAGTCAAGGGGCTCTGAGAAGAAAACTGTTAGAACACTCACTAATCAGGTAGATTTGAAGTCTGATATTTAAAGAACAAAGGAAAACTACAAATGTTTGGACTAGCAGAGAGCTCAGTGGGTAAAGATATCTGACATCAAACCTGATGGACTGGTGGAAGGAGAGAACTGAGTCCCTGGGGATATCCTCTGACCTTCACTTGTGCCTGCTCCATGGTATTCATGCACACACACACATATGCATTATAAATAAACTAATTAATTAATATACAAATGTTTATTAATATACTGAAGATGTTAAGGATGTTAAAACTATAGTTTTGCTTTTCAAAATGATTTTTTTAAAAAAATTACAATTTTAGTCATTTATTTTAAAAAATAGACTTAAATTCAATACACCTCATGCATTACTAACACAAGAGAGAGAGGGACTGAACTTTCTAATTTGATTGCCCAAATAAAATTTCTTTTTTTTCCTGGTTTTTCCTTTTTTCTTTTTTGTTTGTTTGAGACAGGGTTTCTCTGTGTAGCCCTGGCTGTCCTGGAACTCACTCTGTAGACCAGGCTGGCTTTGAAACTCAAATCCTTCTGCCTCTGCCTCCCAAGTGCTGGGATTAAAGGCATATACCACCACTGCTCAGCTATTTTTCTGGTTTTTGAAGACAGGGTTTCTCTGTATAGCCCTGGCTGTCCTGGAACTCACTCTGTAGAGCAGGCTGGCCTCAAACTCAGAGATCCACCTGCCTCTGCCTCCCAAGTGCTGGGATTAAAGGCATGTGCCACCACTGGCTGTCCCAAATAATTTTTTTCTTTCTTTTTTTAAGATTTATTTATTACTATTCATAGATACACTGTATGCATGTATGTATGTATGTATGTATGTATGTATGTATGTATGTATGTCTTCAGACACACCAGAAGAGGGTATCAGATCTCATTACAGGTGGTTGTGAGCCACCATGTGGTTGCTGGGATTTGAACTCAAGACCTTCAAGAGCAGTCAGTACTCTTACCCGCTGAGCCATCTTGCCAGCCCCAAATAAATTTTCTAAGCTGTTTCTAACTGGCATTTAAACTCAGATGGATACTTGGTTCTTTTTCTTTGGCTCTTAGAATATTGTCCTTCACTATGGCTAATTTCGTTCCAGAAAATTCCCTAGATGGAATTTGATGCATTGCCCAGCAGAGGGCCCCATTTCCATTTTCTGAGTGACAGCCAGCATACAGCAAAGTCACTGCGACAACAATCAGCAAATCAGCAGCGAGTACTGCTGCCCTCCTACATTCCACCCACGGGCTGGGGCCTTTGGGTTCCAGTTCCAGCTGCTGAGCTTAGGACAGATGGTGTCTGCAGTTCCTTTCAGCCATGGAGGCGGAGATAGATGTGGTTTCTAAAAATAACTAGTGGTTCTGGAGGAGTCCTATTCTGTTAAAAGCATGCAAGTAATTTTTGTTGCAGCTCTTATCCCTCTAAGATTCCTATCCTCATTTTAAAAAATATACTTAAAAGATTAGAGATATAGAAATGCTTAGAAAAACGCATTGAAAAGACACAGATGTATAAGTGTTTGGTGAATGCATGTTATGAAACATTTCACAGTAGTAAATTGAACAAATTACAATTGAGTTTATTACAGATTGTTCTTATTTTTGTTTTATTTTGTCTTGTCTTGTTTTGAGATAAGGTAGGTTTCAGGCTGGCTTAGAACTTATGACTCTCCTGCCTTAGCTTTCCAAGTGCTGGGATAAAAGGCATGAACCACCAACCCAGGCTTAGAAATGTGTGTGTGTGTGTGTGTGTGTGTGTGTGTTACAGTAATGGAAAGCTGACTCATAGATGGATCAGTAGGGACCCATCTAGTTTGGCCTCTCTCTATTCCATATCCCCAGATGTAGGGCATCTCTGGAATGAGTGCCCATGAGCTCCTATTAGACAAGGCAAATTCTCAAATTTACGGCCAACTCCCATTTACGATTTAGAAAGACAGAAATTTAGAGCACTATTTCCAGGTTTTGTGTTTTGCATTGAAGAAGAGGAATGCCTAGTTTTTTTTTTAACTTTTTTTTTTTTAAGATTTATTTATTATTATAGATGAGTACACTGAAGTTGTCTTCAGATGCACCAGAAGAAGGCACCAGATTTCATTAGGAGTGGTTGTGAGCCACCATGTGGTTGCTGGGATTTGAACTCATGACCTGCGGAAGAGCAGACGGTGCTCTTACCTGCTGAGCCATCTCACCAGCCCAGGAATGCCTAGTTTTTATGGCTAGCCTTAGAAAAGTCAAGCAAGAGAAGGGGCAGGGGACAAGGTCAGAAAGGTTCAACTGAGAGTACAGAATACATCAATTCTCCACACTTTGTGGCAGTGTGTTCTGAGCCTGGATCACTAAGGAATTTCTTCAACAAAAGAAAACCCTGACACACAAACATTAAATAATTAAGAGGTGACACTAGTAGTGGCATGAACTTGTAATCCCTGAACTGAGAGGTGGAACCAGGAAGATTGTGAGTTCAAAGCAATCCAGGGCTGCACAGAGAGACACTGTCTCAAAAATGGGCTGATTTATTTTACTATATTAAGATACATTCTTCATAAAATTATACTGTAATTAGGTCTAAGAGGCCACAAAATTAAAGAAAATCGCAATAAAAATAAAAATCTTCTTATTTACAATGTAAAATTGCAAACCAGAATAAAAACTAAGGACTCAACATGAAACAGGTAGCATAGGAACAGAACCCATAGCCTGAGACATTTTAAAAGCGATTGGGGCAGGAGAGATGGCTCAGTGGTTAAGAACACTGACTGCTCTTCCTGAGGTCTTGAGTTCAAATTCCAGCAACCACGTGGTGGCTCACAACCTTCTGTAATGAGATCTGACGCCCTCTTTTGGGATGTCTGAAGACAGCTACAGTTTACCTACATATAATATATAAATCAATCTATTTTTAAAATGGCATATTGTTGTTATTTGGATGAAAATTGTGTTTGCCTCCCAAGACTTCATGTATTAAAATTAAATTTTCATCAAGAGAGTGGAAATTTAATCTGACTGCATTATTTAGAATTGAGACTTTATTATTTTATTTTTAAATTGAAATTAGATTCATATTCTCATACACTATATCCTGTTTAATAAGATAAAACGAAATCCACCACATGGAAGCTGGACCAGGCAACTCAACAGAAGTAAAAGAGTCTGTGGAGCAGGAACAAGAATCAGAAATCTACTCGTTCACACACTCAGAAGTCCTATAAAAATACTAAACTGAAAGCTACTGTGTTTGCTGCTTCAGTCTCTGTGACTTCGTATGAGCCTTGTTTACTTTTTCACCCTGGTTCTCCTGCTGTTCTCCGTGTTCTGAACTCTGAGGAAAGGATTTGATGGAGACATCATCTTATTTACAGTTGTGTGTTCTAAGGACGCCCCCCTCTGTGTGTGTGTGCCTGTGCCTGTGCCTGCACAAGCAGGAACACATCTGTTCTGATTTGCTGCCTGCGGAAGCTTCTCTGATGATGGCTGATTAAGGGATATAGCAGAATATCATTGAGAGTCATTTTATTGATTTCCCCCCTTTTTTTATCAATATTATTTGGTTTTATTCCAGGTCTCTTGGCTATCTAGTCTGTGGTTCTTGATCACCCAAGCTGTGCCAGGTATAGATTCCTTCCTTGAAGTGGGCCTTAAGTCAAATCAGACATTTGTTGGGAACTCCCACAAGTTCTTTGCTACTATTGCCCTACCATATCTTGTAGGCAGGACTGATTATAGGCCAAAGGTTTTTGTAGCTGTGTTAGCATTTACATCTCTCTCTTGGTAGCCTGCAGAGTACCTTCTCACACCAAAAATACTAGAACATAGGAGTGAAACCTTCATGTAGGCAATCAGCTCGAATTTTCCATGTACAATAAGCTGTGTGGGTATTGTCCTCAGCAATGGGGTCCAGTTGTTAGTTTAACAATAGCCTGGGTTGTTTGGGGATTTCCATGGGACCCCCTTGGCAAAGAACTCAACTGAATGCAGCTCAGTCCCAGTATTGGAAGCTTCCTTTGATGACAAGGGGTGGCCAGTTGGGACTTCATTATTAGGACACCTTATTAGGATCAATCACCTCCATATATTTCAGAAAGTTTCCACTGCACAAGATTTCAATATCATCCCCCAAATGCCCTGCAATTCCATCTGTCTCTCCCTGCAATTGCTCCCTTAAACCCATCTCCCCTTCCTCTCCCCACCTAAACTCATTCCCATCTCCCACCTTTAGTCCACCCATAAAATATGTTCTATTTCCCTCTCCCAAGGAGATCAGATCCATGTGTTCTCCCTAATCACTTCCTCTATACCCAGCCTCTCCAGGTTTACAGATTGTAAGTTGATTATCATTTATTTAATGGCTAGTATCCACATAAAAGTGAATGCATACCATATTTATCTTTCTGAGTCTGGGTTACCTCACACAGGATGATTATTTCTAGTTCCATCCATTTGCTGCAAATTTCATGATCTTATTTTTTTAACAGTAATACTCCATTGTGTTAAAGAATCACATTTCCTTTATCCATTCTTCTGTTGAGGGACATCTAGGTTATTTCCAGTCTCTAGCTATTATGAATAAACCAGCAATGAACATGTTCAAGCAAATGTCCTTGCATCTTTTGGGTATATGCCCAACAGTGGTATAGCTGGGTCTTGAGGTGTATTGATTCACAACTTTCTGAAGAATCTCCATACTGATTTACATAGTGGTTGTAGAATTTTCCACTCCCACCAGCAATGGAGGAGTGTACCCTTGCCCCATATTCTTGCCAGCATGTGCTGTCTCTTGTGTTTTATTGATCTTGGCCATTCTGACAGGTATACAATGAAATTTCAAAGTAGTTTTCATTTGCATTTCCATGATGACTAAGGACGTTGAATATGTCTTTAAGTGTTTCTCAGTCATTTGAGTTTCCTTTATTGAGAATTTTCTGTTTAGACCTGTAACCCATTTTTTTGCCGATTATTTGGTTTTTTGAAATCTAGTTTCTCTAGTTTTTTATATATTTTGGATATTACTCCTCTTGAATAAATAATTACTCCTCTATTGAGGTAAAAATATTTTCCCATTCTGTATAGGCTGCCATTTTGTCCAATTGTCAGTGTACTTTGCCTTACAGAGAAGCTTTTCCATTTTCTGAGGTCTTATTTATTAATTGCTTGTCTTAGTGCTTGCACTATCAGTGTTCTGTTCAGGAAGTTGTCTCCTGTGCCAACGAATTCAAGATTATTTCCTACTTTTGTCTTCTATCAGGTTCAGTGTATCCTGTTTTATATTTTGGTCTTTGATCCATTTGGACTTGAGTTTTGTGCAGAGGAATAAGTATGGATCTATTTGGATTCTACATGATGACATCCAGTTTGACCATCACCCCATTTGTTGAAGAAGCTGTCTTTTTTCCAGTGTGTATTTTTGGCTTCTTTTGTTTTGTTTTGTTTTGTTTTGTTTTGTTTGTTTTTCGAGACAGGGTTTCTCTCTGTAGCCCTGGCTGTCCTGGAACTCACTCTGTAGAC
>NC_045030.1:14264164-14268006 GCF_008632895.1 Mastomys coucha
CCACAGGTATTTTGCTTCCGACCTTGGGATGGGACTGGGGGATTGGAATTGGGGGAACAGAGGGAGCAGAGAAGATCTGTAGGCAGCATACCTGGTTTTCTGACAGGCATGGCTGTGGGGTAGCAGAGGGTATCTGCTGGAGTTGAGGGCTCTGGTCAGCAACAAGTGAGGGAAGGGAGGCCAGAAGAGGAATATCCATGGGATCCACAATGGATGGGAACGGGGGAGTGTGCACATGGGGTCAGTGTAGGAAAGTGTGCCACAGGTGTTCCATGGAAGAGTGGGGGATGAGACTTGGGATTAGATCTGAGGGAATATAGGGAGATCAGAAGAACTGCAGGCAGCCTACCTGGTCCTCTGGCAGGCATAGCCCATAGATTAGCAGTGGGTGTCTGCTGGATTTGGGGCCTGGGCAAAGTGAGTTAGAGAAGGGAAGCCAGGAGGAGATCATTCGTGGGATTCACAGATGTATGAGGGGTGGGGTGATGGGATGAAGGCTGCAGATGTTCTACTATAGATCTAGGGATGAGACTGGAGGACTGAACCTGGTGGGAGAAGGGAGTGGTGAAAGTCCTCAGTTGTCTTACTTGTTTCCCTGGACTGCTCAGCTGGTGTGTTTCCAGTGAATGCCTGCTAGTGTTGGAGGCTGGGATAGTGGGACAAGTTGGGGGAAGGAAGGCTGGGGGAGAAGGTCCCTGTGATTAGCTGGGGAGTGGGTCAGAAAGGAAAGGGAGACCACAACAGATTCTCTGCCACAGAGATAGAGGAACAGACGAGAAGGAAACATCTGAGCAGTGAAGACTTTAGAAGATGATTAGGGTTAGATGTTAGGGTGACTGACTAATGGTGGCCTTATAAAAAATAAGATAGGACAATGAGATGTCTCAGCAAGTCTGAAGCACATACAACAACACACACAAACACACATATTATTTTTTTTTTAAAGTATAAGGCAGGGCTGGCGAGACGGCTCAGTGGGTAAGAGCACTGACTGCTCTTCCCAAGATCCTGAGTTCGGATCCCAGCAACCACAGGGTGGCTCACAACCATCCATAATGAGATCTGATGCCCTCTTCTGGCACACTGAAGACAGCTATAGTGATTTACGCAGGAGCGAGTGGGGCTGGCAGAGTTCCTGAGTTCAATTCCTAGCAGCCACACACGATGGCTCACAGCCATCTGTACAGCTACAGTGTACTCATACACATAAAATAAATAAAATAAATCTTTAAAAAATGGGGTTAGACATTCAGTCTTTAAAAAAAAAGTATAAGGCAGATTTGGAGAGATGGTTTTCAGAAGAACTAGGTGGCAGCTCATAACCATCTCTAACTTCAGTTCCAGGAGCTCTGAGGCCCTCTTTTCTGAACCTAATGGGCCCTCTTTTCTGAACCTAATGGTGACCAGGCACCATGCTTACATACATGCAAGAAAAACACTCATACACATTAAATAAATAAATCAATAGATAAATAAATCTTTTTTAAAGGAATAATGAATGAAATCAGAAGGCACACTTGCACACACACACTCACACACACACACTAATACTCTCTTACCAATATGTAAGCCATCATCATACTGCCTGCATCATACTGGATGGACCCTTGACCTGGTGTCAGAATTATGAAGCTCTATCTATCTATCTATCTATCTATCTATCTATCTATCTATCATCTATCTATCTATCTATCCACCCACCCACTCATCTACTTACCTACCCACCTATCTAGATAATCTATCTTCTTTCCTTTCTTCTATCTTTCCTGCTTTATTTCTTCTCTCTTTTCTTTCATTTATCTCCCTTTTCCCTTCTTTCTGTTTTATATTTTGAACTAGGGTGGCCCGGGTGGCCTTGTGCTAGCTATATAACCCAAGCTGGCCTCAGGCTTGGGATCTCCCTGCCTCTGCTTTCCAAGTACATACACCCAATCTGTGATGTTCTGTTATTAGTAATAGAAAGATTAATATATGTATAAATAAATATATGAATAAATTTGTCTAAATGTAATCAGGAAATTTCAAACTCAAACCACAATAAAATATTACTGTATACTGAACAAAATGTCTAATATTTAAGTCAGATGTAAATAGGAACAGGTTCACCATCACTTGAAATAGCTTGGCATTACATAATAACTTTAAAGAGAGACAGTCTCCATGAGGCGAGATGCAAATATATGTGCACCTAAGCTCAAGGGTTAATGAAAGGTTTCTCCAAATATTTCAGTTGGTATTCATATTTGAATTCCAGTAAATGTGAACAATGGGAGCCGATTTCTAACATCCATGAGCAAATAACAAATATTAACTTCATAAATGAAAAGTTACTGAAACTATTCACAAAAATTAGCAAAGCCTCCAAGTGTTTGCTGATCAGGGAAAACGACAGATAAATAACTCAATAGCTTTTCAGAGTGAGAATTTCTAATCAAATGCTAGGTCCCTGCTCATAGGATAAGATCCTAATTAGGATGAGTCATTGTCCTGGTGTGTTAAGTCATCTAAGACCAACAGACACTTCACTTGCTGCCAAGGGTTCTTGCTGGGGCTTGTTGGGGCCCCAGCCACTGAGGGTGATGTGAGCAAATAATCCTCAGATGTCAATCCATTTGGAGGTGGCTCAGTTGCCACAAGCCTCCCTGCTCACAGGTATACCTTTCCCAGTGCATCAACATTCATTAATGGATCAGTGAGAACCTCATCTTTATCCAAGCTCAGGAAATACATGATAGGTTTAGCTAGCTCTAGAGATTTCTTCTGGGATCAGGCAAAAACTGATGTAGGAAGTGCAAAACAAGTCAACTGGTTTTTCTGCTTTACCCTGTCCTCACCTTTCCATGTGCACTGCTAGCAAGCTAATAAAGTCTGCATGCTAAATGACACTGCAGAGCCTGCTGCTTCCAGGAGTCAACAGACAATGCCAGTTATCAATCTTGCTGCCTAGGCTATCAGGCTTTAATGCAATAACAAGCCAAGCATTCTCGTGTTTGTAACCCTCGCTCTCAAGAACCCGAGACAGGAAGGTTATGAGTTCAAGACCATCCTTCTATATTTGCCTTCACATGTATGCTGTATGTTGCCCATTCTTTTTCTTCTTTCCCTTCTTTCTCCCTCCCTGTCTTCCTTGACACAGAGTCTCCTTATATAATTTTGTTTGACCTGAAATTTGCTATGTAGCTAAAGCTAGCCTCTAACACACAGATATCCACCTGCCTCTTCCATCTCTTCTTCTTAAACAGATACTACCCATATCAATGAAGCACCCACTCTTATGATCTCACTTTTAATGGTCTCATCTCTAGGACTGGGGATAAAGCTTCTAGGGTAGAGCGCTTCCCTAGCACGGGGGAAACCCTGGTCCAATCCTCAGCATTGTAAACTTAAGTGTGATTTTCCAAGCCTGTAATATTAGCATTCAGGAGTTGGAGGCAAGAGGATCAAAAGTTCAAGGTTATTTTCAAGAAATGTGAAGTGTCCACCAGAGAAGACTGCTCAGATGTAGCTTTAAGGCAATAGCAAGTCTTTTTAGCCACCTCCAATTATACTAGATGTAAGATTTTAAGCACAAAAACCATATCCTGGGTTGACATACTTTAGTTAACAAGAACAGCTAGCCAGAAGCAGAACTACAGAAGCCAAAAAGCAAGGTTGGTACATTTAGAGACTTTGCAAAAACTATATAGACTTTGAAGGATTAGGTGTTTGTTTTAGTTTTGGCAGATGGAGCCGTCTAATGCTGAGTTTTACAACCCGAATACTACTTCTGCCAGGGAGTCGGAAGGTTTAGGAGCCTACTAAGGTCTGGGGCCCTGCTATAAAACTACAAAGAGAAACCTTAT
>NC_045030.1:14268581-14279600 GCF_008632895.1 Mastomys coucha
AAGGAGAAGGAGAAGGAGAAGGAGAAGGAGAAGGAGAAGGAGAAGGAGAAGGAGAAGGAGAAGAAGGAAGTAGTAGTTCTTGGGGCTAGATCGATGCTCAGAGATTAAAAGTAAGTAAGGTTCTTGTAGAGGACTGCAGTGATTTGAATAGGTTTGGTCCCATAAACTCATGTGTTTGAATGCTTAGCCCACAGGAAGTGACACTATTAGAAGATATGTCCTTGTTGAAATAGGTGTGGCCTTGTTGGAGGAAGTATGTCACTGTGGGGGTGGGCTGTGCCAGTCTTCTCCTGTTTGCCTTCAGAACAAGATATAGAACTCTCAGCTCCTCCAGGACCATGCCTGCCTGGACTCTACTATGGTTCCCACCATGATGATAATGGACTGACCATCAGACCCTGTAAGGTAGCCCCAATTACATGTTGTCTTTTATAAAAGTTGCCTTGGTCATGGCGTCTCTTCACATCAATGGAAACCCTAACTAAGACAAGGACTGAAGTTCCATTCCCAGCACTCCAGAGGATCTAACCCCTTGTGCCCTCTTGTGGGCACTCACATGCACATAATTAGAAATAAAAATAAAATCTTAAACATATTTTAAAACAAACTAAATAATATCTAAGTGAATTCAAATTAAAAAAAAAATCCCTTTCTTGATCTCCCAAGCATTTTAGACCTTCTCACTGAGTTCCAGCAGCAGGTGCTCATGACATTACAATGCAATGGGCCTGCACTGGGAGACGGGGACTCAAGGGCCTAGAAATTTAATTTCAGAAAAGAAAATTCTAAAAACAATTCAATCCATAGTAATTTCTAAGAAACTAAAATGTTTAGAGTTATGTCTGGAGCCTTTTTTTCCCATGAACATTTTGGTGGTGCTGGGGGTTGAGCCTTAGCTCTTGTAATATGACAAACAACTTCTTGTTACCCTATCCCTATATCAATTTTCATTGATGTATATTGAACATATAGTACAATGTATAACTGTTTTCAGTATATAGGGTCTAATAAGCTTTGAAAAAATCCACATAGAACATTCCAATTGTCTCTAAACATTTCTTTATGCAGGCCTTAGTCTAAAAAGAGGTTAATTTGGGCTTAAAGTTCTGAAGGCAAGGGAATCCAAGAGAATTTTACCTGAACATGTTTGACTAAGAGCCCCATAAAGGAAAGATGGAGTGCAGAAAAGAGAGCAGTGAGGGCAGGAGAGATAGCTCAGCAGTCAAGAGCACTTGCTGTTCTTCCAGTTTGGCTCACCTTTAATTCCAGGGGATTCAATGTCCTGGAACCCACTCTGTAGACCAGGCTGGCCTCAAACTCACAAATCCGCCTGCCTCTGCCTCCCAAGTGCTGGCACCACCACTGCCTGACAAGAAAATGTTTTTGTTTTTTTTTTTAATTTTTTAAATTTTTTTTTTGTGTTTTTGAGACAGGGTTTCTCTGTGTAGCCCTGGCTGTCCTGGAACTCATTCTGTAGTCCAGGCTGGCCCGGCAAGAAAATGTTTTATAAAGTGAGGACAAAGTAGGTCAGATAATTCATCCTGGGTCCTGGGTCCTGGCTTAGTAAAATACTTACCATGCAGTCATGAGGACCTGAGGATAAAAGCTATCATCAATGTATGTCTGTGATCCCAGTGCTGAGAATGTAGAAATAGGCAGATCCCTGGAGTTCACTGGCCAGTCAGTCTAGCAAAAAGAGTAAGTTCCAGGTTCAGTGAGAGACACTCTCCAAAAAATACAGTGGAGATGAGTTGAAAGAGCCATCCTAGGCCAATCTTTGGCTTCTACACATACATGCACATGAACTTGCATGCACATGTGCATATATATCCACACAAACAGGTATTTCAGCATCCACCATTATCTTTTATACATGTGAATTCATGAATGTCCAGCTGTACATATGTGTACATGTATATAAAAACAAGGGGTCAACCTCCAGTATCCTTCAGGTGCCATCAACTTTGTTTACTATTATTATTACGAATATTATTATTTTGTGCATGCATGATGGGGTACACAAGTGCTCTAGTATATATGTGGAGGTTAAAAGACATCTTTTGGAGTCAGTTTTTCCTTCTACTTTTTTGGGGTTCCAGGGATCAAACTCAGGTTAGCTGCTCTGCAACACAAGCACCTTTAACCATCTTGCTAGACTTCACCTTGTTTGTTGAGACAGAGCTTCTTCATTGGCCTGGAGCTCATTGATTCAGCTAGACTTGCTGGCAGACAGTCTCAGGGATCTTGCTGTTTCCTCCTCTCACTGGGATTATAAACACAGATCACCACACTTGGTTTATTGTTATGTGGGAAGTACCTGAGTACTTCACTCACACTTATGAAACACTTTACCAACTTGAGCTGTCTCCCTAGCACCCAATAACTCAGTTTGAAGAGCAAGAACTAATCCAGTCTTGCACGAAAGATGTCAATTCCCCTGAATGCCCCCACCTATCAGTATCTGTGCATTGGCACCTAAAATTTCACCATGAATTTTGACAAGAACAGACCACATCCACACCATAGTAATGTTTTCTCTACTGTTCTCCAAAATGACAACTAGTTTGATTTCTTTCAGTGTAGACCAGTTTTTCCTGGCTTAGAATTCCATTGAAAACTATAATATTACTCTTTAGTGCCTGTTTTTTTTCTTTTAAACTTGGGTCTAGGAAATTCATCTATGCTGTTCTATAGTTGTGATTGCTGAGTGTTCTATTATGTGATCATTGTCGTAGTTCATGGTCAATTCTTTTGCTGGATACCAAGGCTGTTTCTAGTATGTTTGTTTTTAGTTTTTACTTTTGCTAATATGAATAAAGCTAATCTGAGTATGTACATACATGTTTTAGTGTGGATATGTAACATGCTGTGGTTGGCTCACCACAGCCAATTTAGGGCCTCTCTTAACTTTGGTTCAGTGATGTCATATTGCTAGTTTGAAATAGCCACTGTAGGAATCTTTATACCACAACTGACAACGGTTACAAATTACAGCTATTTTCTTCTCGAAAACCTGGTTGTTAATATTTACCAGCATACCATGTAGGTATATGTTTTCATTCCTCTAGAGTAAACACTTAGAAATTATGTTGTTGGACTACATGATTGATTGATTTTCAAATTATTTCTTGTCCTATTTTTGCAGAGAATTTAAAGAAAAAAATCTTATCTTTTTATAGAACTAACAGACTCAGCCCATTACATACAGGTTCTTAGAATAACTACTAGCTTGTTTTGAAGTAAGAAAACGTGACCGTACCATTTGGGACACAGAGTTTCTCTTAAATTCATCTAGTAGTCAGGGTGGCCATCTGTTACTTAACTTTGAAAACCAAGATTCATTTCTTATGAGAAAGAAGTAACAACTTTGAGCTAGACACATAGAGGATGTTCGCATCAGACAGGGAGATAGGGGTGTTGTTACATTTGATAGAGATGGTTTCAAGGCCCTTAAGGATTTTTTTTTTTTTTGAGACAGAGTTTCTCTGTGTAGCCCTGGCTGTCCTGGAGCTCACTCTTGTAGACCAGGCTGGCCTCGAGCTCTGAAATCCACCTGCCTCTGCCTCCCAAGTGCTGGGATTAAAGGCGTGCGCCACCACACCCGACAGGAAAATTTTTTTGTGGTTGTAAAACTGGCCAGAGACCTCCATAGTCTTTGGCAGGGGGCGGGGGTGGGGACGGGGGTGCTGGGAATTTAACTCAGGGCTTTGTGGTTCATTCTCCTGTTGAGCTACAACTCTAGAACCATACTAAGCTTTTAAGGAAGATTTACACATATCTCAAATGGATGGAGAAAATACAAGTTTTCTGAAGGAAATGCTCCAAGAAAAAGAATAGAGGAACATACATATGTACATGTGTGTATGTGTGTGTTTGTGTCTGTGCCGTTTCTTATTCTGATGCATGGGTAAGTTCAGTTTAAGAATCATAGTCATCCTAAAATACGTCCACAAATGGCTGCCACAGTATTGCATTCCAGAACAATTCCGCCCTTCTTCACCTAGCCAGCTGTGGTCTGTCTTTTAAATTCCTTGATTCCTTTCCTAGGGAAGCCTCCCTCCCTCCAGCCAGACCTCCCGCACAGATCCGCTAATTAGCAAAAGTTATGACTACAGTCTGGTAAATACTGAACATCATTTAGTCTGAGTCCACCCTCAAACTAAGATATATGAAGAGTCCTTTAAAATGTGCTTTACAGTACTGGCCAAATTGCATTTAAGGGTTCTCTCTCTTGCTCATATCCTTAAGCCTGTAAGATCAGTCTCAAATGGCCAGAAAATACAAATCTGAAATCGAGTCGTGCCTCAGACACTTACACCAAAAAAGGACAAGCTTCTTTATTCTGTAGCACTGTTAGGGTTAAAGTCCTTAACACGCAGTAGTCGCCCTGACTGCGCCTGCGCGCCAATCAGGACAGGCGAATTTGCCCTAGAGACAGCCATTTGAGCTCACCCCTCCCAATCCGGAACACGACCCACATTCCGCTGGCCCTGTCTTGATGGGCATAATCTTACTCCAATGAGAATGGAGAGACGAGTCCTGGAGAGCCAATAGCAAAAAGCCGAGGGACGGTGGTGGACTGAGAGAGGAAACAAGAAGACAAGCCCAAGATGGAGGCGGTGGTGGTGGTAGCGGTGTGACAGGTGAGGGCAGGCCCGGTAGGGTTCGGGTTTTGGAGAGGCTGCGGGACCCGGGTGTGAAGTCCGGACCGAAAGCTCAGCTCCAAGATGCTTCCGTCTGAATCTCAGCGCTCTCCCGCCTGGAACCAAAGGAGTGGTTTGACCTGGGCGAGACCGTCGTCATCGACCGTGGGAGTAGATGGAGGAGTCGGCCTGCAGGATGCAGTGGTGGTTTCGCTTGCTGCGAATGGCATTGCGCCTGCACAGAGCTTGAAGCCCTTGGGGAGGGCGGGACCGAGCCAAATTGGGTCTGGGGTCTGGGACTTGGGTGCGAAATTCCAAGGTGAATTCTTAAACCCCTTAAAATGTCTGATGACGTTTCCTCACGACGTCTAGGAGATGCAGCGCTCTTCCATGGTTCCTTATTGCTCTTAATATTCTACGCCATCTAGGAAAATGTCTGAAGATTATCCCATTATCCCTAGTTCACCCTAATCTCTTTCCATGATTTCACAGTGTGTTTACACCAGTAATCTGTTTGTGACCCCTCAGTAGTTACCAGGTACAGTTTTTGGAAACCCTTCCCCCAACCTTAACCTCCATTTTCTTCACCTGGATACCACTGTTTTCCTTTTCCTTTCCTCTTGATAGTGTTTTCTGATGAGCCATCATTGCCACTGCATTTGTTTTAGTGTGTAATGTGGTCTGTTATCCAGCTGTTTTTCACAGTCCGTAGTGACTCTTATTACATCTCTCTTTAGAATACTGTATGGTGAACCTCTGTGAATTCATCACAGAGTCTAGTGACCTCTATTAGCTATCTGACAGTACTTTTGATTCTACTATTAGCCTTATAGCTCATGCTCTGGAATGCCCACAGTGCCCTTTTAAGGTCATTAGTACAGTCTTCATGTCTTCATTTCCTTCAAACTAAAGACAAGGTTTGAGAATCCTCCATTTTCTTGTTCCCTGTCTGTGACTTCTTTCCCTGTAGTGTCTGATCACCATTCTGATCAAGCTAAGACATCCTGTTCATTTCCATTGTGTGCCTGAGACCTGTGACCCTCAGTGCAGTACATACTGACTTCCCCATTAGTCTCTAGAAGAATCTTGTGTTCTGCACTGTCCAGAACCGTGTGCACTGCCTCCTCACTGCAGTGAATCTCAGATCTTGGTACTCAACTGCGAGATAAGCAATAGGAGATTTTCAGCAGAGAAGGGTTACTGTCACTGGGCTGTTTCATAAAAAGTGGGATTCAGGGAACAGTGGGAGCTTGGAGATGGAATTTTATATGTCCTCTGCCACTCTGCTTTCAGGCTGTCATTACTAGACCTCTGAATTTTTCCTCTGCCCTCTGCTAGGAGGCCTATGGCAGCTGCCCAGTCCTACCTCAGCCCATCTTGAAAAATATCTTAGGCAACATGGAACCACCACGAGGCCCTCCTGTTGGTGGGGCTGAGCCATCTCGGGCAGTTGGCACTGTCAAAGTGTACCTGCCTAACAAGCAGCGCACAGTGGTGAGTTACTCAGGCAATACTGGCAGGGGTTCCAGATGGTCCTACTGTGGGATCAGAAGGGTGACAAGGGGTAGGGAATGGCTATTGTAGAGGGAAGGAATAATTGGCTAGGGGTACTGAAGACCCCAACCTCTGTATACACACACACACAGGTGACTGTCCGCGAAGGCATGAGTGTCTATGACTCTTTGGACAAGGCCCTCAAGGTGCGGGGTCTCAATCAGGACTGCTGCGTGGTCTACAGACTCATCAAAGGGTAAGTATGGAAACCCCATTCCATTCACTGGGTCCCTATACACCTCCCTTCTTCAGTGCCATCTTATTCCTCTTCATTTGTCTTGGAATCTTCCACTATCTGAGGTAACCCAGGTGACATCTTTTGTTTCCCTTCATTGACCATTGGAAGGTCTGCAACTCACTATCCACTCAGTCCTCAAGACCTCAGTCTGTTACCTTCCAGAGTTCATCTGTTTTGTTCTTTCACAATTTCTTGAAGTCACCAGCTCTTTCTTTTCTCATGGTCCCCATGCACTGTGGAGTTGGTCTTCATTGACCTTTCTATTCTTGTGTTCCTTGGTGCCTTTATGTTTTGGATGGAGTTCATGTTTTCATTTTACCTGTTTTAGTGTCTCATCAGCCCCCTTATACACCGTGCTGGCTTACTACTCCTGAGATGTAGTTTCATTTGTCTCTCACCACATGGTTAAGATCATGGATTAAATGTGGGAGTGGTGGGTATACCAGTGATCCTAAACCTTGGGCAATTCACATATGCTTGAGCCTGTTCCTCATCTATAAAGTGGGAATAAGAATAGTGACTAACTTTATTTTTTATTTGAAATGCTACCCTTTTTATGTGTATGAGTGTTTTGACTGCATTGTATGTGCACTGTGTGTGTTCCTCATGCCTATGGAGGCCAGAAGAAGGTTCAAGATCCCACTGGAGTTATGGATGGTTATGAGCCACCATGTGAGTGCTGGGAACTGAACCCAGGTCCTCTGAAAGAGAAGCAAGTATTTTTAACTGCTGAGCCATCATCTCTCCAGCCCAAAAGTGACTAATTTAGTGAGAATTAAACATGTGGGAGAGTAGTTCATGGATGGGACTGAGAGAACTTTTGGAACTTCCCTATCTAGTATGGCCCCAGTCCACCATTGTTCACATTCTCTCCCATACTTCTTGCAGAAGAAAGACAGTCACTGCCTGGGACACAGCCATTGCGCCTCTGGATGGTGAGGAGCTCATTGTGGAGGTCCTAGAAGATGTACCACTGACCATGCACAATTTTGTAAGTCTAATGGGGATGGTGGAGGAGACCACAGTGTGGACAGAGAGGGCCCTCAGTCAGGCTTGCACTTCCTTGCTTTGTGGCTGCAGGTACGGAAGACATTCTTCAGCCTGGCCTTCTGTGACTTCTGCCTTAAGTTTCTGTTCCATGGATTCCGCTGCCAGACCTGTGGCTACAAGTTCCACCAGCATTGTTCCTCCAAGGTCCCCACCGTCTGCGTTGACATGAGTACCAACCGCCGACAGTGAGCCCAGCCTGGGGTGGCTTGAGGGATGGGGAGGACAGAAGCCCAAGTACAAGGGCTTACAGTCAGCCATCGTATACTCACAGCCTTCTTGTTTTACACCTTTATGTCCTCAAGGTTCTACCACAGCATCCAGGATTTGTCTGGAGGCTCCAGGCAGCAGGAGGCTCCCTCAAATCTCTCTGTGAATGAGCTGCTAACCCCCCAGGGTCCCAGGTAGGGATGTCATAGATGAAAGGCCAGGGGGCCAGTGAAAGAAGGAATGGAGGACCCTGAGAGATTATACTTTCATTTATTTGTTTACGTGATAAATACTATTGAGTACCTATAAGTGTTGAATAAGGGCATGGGATTGTGGGATCATTGGTAAGGCACCCAGTTCACTCCATGTTTCATTTTTTCATCTGGGAAGAGGGGATGAGACTTTTCCCTAGTGGGTTCTGAAGAGGATTAAGAGTTGAGATATTGGCAATGCTTAAAGCAAGCTCTGATACAGAGTAAATAACAAGTCGTATTATTCATTACAAGTGTATATATAAAATCATCTAGTTTGTTCATTTCTTCCAGTATAACCATACCCCAGTCTTTTCTCTTTGAAATAAATGTTACTGTATCAGAAAGTACTTTTATTTCACTTATGTTGGATATGATAGCATATAGTTTTACGTAATATATAAAAAGTAAGGTTAATGTATTATTTGTAGTTATGAGTATATGTGTGTTAATTTACCTGTGAATTTAATCTCAGGATGGTGAAAGTAACAGAAGAATGTTTTTCTGTAAGGTATAATTCATGGGAGGTGGAGGCAAGACGATCAATAGTTCAAGGCTACCCTCCACTAAGTAGCAAGTTCAAGGCCAGCCTGGGCTACATGAGACTGTCTTAAAACAGTAAAAAAAGGTGTTTTGTAACGTGATATATGTATAATCGTTATATGATGTGTGTAATGTGTATTACATAATATGATAATATGTGTATTGAAAACGTTGCCATTTTAATATAGGTAATGCTCATTATTATAAAATAAATAATATATTTGAAAAATACATGTCATTATGATATGTAATAAAAAGTCATATCTTACCCTTTCTCCAACTATCTTTGTCCTTCATTGTTCCTTCTTTAGACCTTTCCCCCAATATTACCCTTTCTGAGAACCCACTCCTGACTCCCCCAGGGACATTTTCTACCTCCTTCATTTTATTTTCCTCTTTTTGTGCCTATCACTAATAGGCACATTATATATTTTGTTTTTTTATTCTTCTACCTCTGCTAAAAGTAACTCTACGAGGGCAAGAGCTTTTTTTTTTTAATTTATTATTATACGTAAGTACACTGTAGCTGTCTTCAGACACACCAGAAGAGAGCATCAGATCTCATTACAGATGGTTGTGAGCCACCATGTGGTTGCTGGGATTTGAACTCAGGACCTTCGGAAGAGCAGTCAGTGCTCTTACCCGGTGAGTCATCTCACCAGCCCAGGCAAGAGCTTTTTATTTATGGTATCCACAGTTTGATCTCCTCTGTTTAGAGTTGAATCTGGCACACAGGAGGCATCTTGAGCAGATGATTACTGGTATGACCAACAGACATGTACTGTTTATGAGTTAAACGCACATTCAGGGTGGTGGAGTTGGGCTTTCTTTGCGTTCTAGTTCCTTCTGCAGAGATTTCACAGCCTTTTCTCTATTAGCTCCTTTACCCAGCAACGTGACCAGGAGCACTTCTCATTCCCTGCCCCTGCCAATCCCCCACTGCAGCGCATCCGCTCCACATCTACTCCTAACGTCCACATGGTCAGCACCACAGCTCCCATGGACTCCAGCCTCATGCAGGTGGGTGTCAAGGAGGTGACAGTGGGGAGCATGGAGCATTGCTTAAAGCCATTACTATTGCCATATCCTCACTTTGACTTCTGCTCCCACCTCCTTCCAGTTTACTGCTCAGAGCTTCAGCACCGATGGTGAGAGAACCCCCATCCCTTTCTGCACCCTGAGCTCTCTCTGCTCCACTATCCCACTTGCCTCCACTCACAGCATTCTGTACAACCACAGCTGCTGGTAGAAGTGGTGATCGAGCCCCTCGGGGTAGCCCTAGCCCAGCTAGTGTGTCTTCAGGGAGGAAGTCCCCACATTCCAAGTTACCTTCAGAACAGCGGGAGCGGAAGTCCTTGGCAGATGAAAAGAAAAAAGTGGTATGCCGTAGGAAATCCTTGGGGACCACCACAGCCTGAGTGCTATGACTAAGGGTTGTGGGTAGGCCCCTCTGATGCCACCCATCTGGCCCACAGAAGAACCTGGGGTACCGGGACTCAGGCTATTACTGGGAGGTGCCACCCAGTGAGGTACAGCTGTTGAAGAGGATCGGGACAGGCTCTTTTGGCACTGTGTTTCGGGGGCGTTGGCATGGCGATGTAGCTGTGAAAGTGCTCAAGGTTGCCCAACCTACCGCTGAGCAGGCCCAGGCCTTCAAGAATGAGATGCAGGTGCTCAGGTGAGGTCGCTATGTGTGTAAGTGGGACAGGATGGTGGCAGGCAGCATTTAGTGTTTGGGAAAAAGCCATGCTGGGGTACTTCCTGGGTGTCTACTCTATTTGTGCCATGTTGGAAGCTTAATTAGGCTTAATTTCTCTCCAAGAGATGACCCTTTCCTCTCTGAGCAATGGGCTGATGATGAGGACAATGATGATGATGTTTCTTTGGATTAACATTGCTATTTGCTGGCTGTGAACTAGATCTAGCCATAGGTCATTCCCATGATTATTTAACACATGAAGATTTTATGTAATTCCAGCTCCAGGAGTGCTCACATCTGTCCTTTCTTTTGCTGAGTCACTGCTGTTACATTTATTGTGTTGTAGGCTTGTTAATTTGCTTTGATGCAAAGAACAATATTAATTATAGTCATATTCTATAGTCCCATTGTGTAGTTATTATAATTGCTGTAATTAAGGTATAATCAACACCGTATTAATTCATTCACACCGAAAAAACCAGGGTGGCACCCTTTTAGCCACTACAGTTATTATGTAGCATATTACTTTGTGCTTTTATTTTATATAAGCAAGGCTGTATAGGGTTTGTGTGTGCATATATGTGTTTGTGTATGTGTGTGTGTGTGTATGTGTGTATGTATGTGTAACCCAGGGCTTCACCATACTAAACATATATACTACCACTGTTATCAGGAAAGTATAATTTCTGACAATCTGAGGATGCATACATGGGCTTCCCCCTCTATCAGATAAACACAATGGATGCCACAATAAGAAAACTTATTCTCGCCGGGCAGTGGTGGCACACGCCTTTAATCCCAGCACTTGGGAGGCAGAGGCAGGTGGATTTCTGA
>NC_045030.1:14279974-14280178 GCF_008632895.1 Mastomys coucha
GCCAGCCTGGTCTACAGAGTGAGTTCCAGGACAGCCAGGGCTACACAGAGAAACCCTGTCCTGAAAAAGAAAAAAAAAAAACTTATTCTCAGCTCATCTGTGTAAAGTTTGATGATTTGAGTATGCAATAATTTATACTCTATTTATTTTATCTACTGGCTTCCCACTACTAAGAATCTTTATGCTGTGCCAGGCAGTGGTGGC
>NC_045030.1:14280188-14284351 GCF_008632895.1 Mastomys coucha
ACCTATATAGTAGGAGAGAACTGACTCCTGAAAGTTGTCCTCTATTCTCTACATGTACACTGTGGCAAACATGCTCTATATGCACAGATAATCACATACAAAGGAATCTTCATATTTGCTAAGAAGATAGCTCCTTCAGTAAAATGCTTGAAATGTAAGCACTTGAGTTTAGATTCCCAACACCCATATGAAAAGTAAAAAGCTGGGTGCAGTGGTGCACACCTGTAATCCTAACACTGGGAAGGCAGAGACAAGAGTAGATCGATCATTGGTGCTTTGCCGGTCTAGACAGTTGGTTAGGTCTAGGTTTAGTTAGAGATTTGGTCTCAAAAAGTGAGGTGGAAAGCAATCAAGGGAAATAGATCAACCTCTGGCTTCTCCACCCATGCACGTGCACAGGTAAACACACAATCATGTATGTGTGCTACATATAAAACAATGCAGAGAGTGATTGACATTGACCTCTCTTCTCCATTTGTGTGCACAGATGTACATGTACATGCATACCTATATATTACGCCTGTCTCTCTCTGTCTCTCTCTCTGTCTCTCTCTCTGTCTCTCTCTCTCTCTCTCTCACACACACACACACACACACACACACACATCCCTGTGTGTTGAGAATGATGGTGCATGCCTGTAATCTCAGTACTTAGGGGGCTGAGGTAGAAGGAACAACAGTTTGAGACCAGTGCTGGTGTGATAATGTAGTAAAGTACTTACCATGTAAGCATGAAGACCTAAGTTTGCTCTCTAGCACCCATGTAGAAGGCTGGGTGTGGCAGCACAGGCTTATAAACTCAGCACTGGAGAAACACAGATAGGAAGATTCCAGGGGCTTATCAGCCACCTAGTCTAGACTAATTGGCATGCCCCAGGACCCAGGGAAAATCTCTGCCTCAAAACAAGTTTATAAAATAAGTAAGTGCATAAACAAATTGAATAGCTCCTAAAAACAACATCCTAGGTTGACCTGTGGCCTTCATTGTATGCCTTCTGCATACACA
The DNA here is from genome assembly GCF_008632895.1 of Mastomys coucha. NCBI lineage: Eukaryota > Metazoa > Chordata > Mammalia > Rodentia > Muridae > Mastomys > Mastomys coucha. The sequence goes on from NC_045030.1 coordinate 14,281,195, forward strand.
TATACTAACACATACATGTATATTTTTACACACACAAATACACAGATTGTTCAAACAGTCTGGAGTATTTGATAAAACCCAGTCTCAAAAAAATTTTTTTGGCATCCATGTAGCAGTATGGTAGTACATGTCTATACTCTCAGCATATGGTAGACTGAGGCATGAGGATCAGGAATTTAAAGTCAGGCTGTGATACATGAAACCTGTTTCAAAAACCAAAACTAATTGTTTTTTTTTGTTGTTTGTTTGTTTTTTGTTTTTTGAGACAGGTTTCTCTGTGTAGCCTTGGCTGTCCTGGAACTCACTCTGTAGACCAGTCTGGCCTCGAATTCAGAAATCCGCCTGCCTCTGCCTCCCTAGTGCTGGGATTAAAGGCATGTACCACCACTGCCTAGCCTAATTCTTGTGTGTAAAACTCAGTAGAGCATGTGCTTAGCATATGTTCCATCTCAAGTATCAAAACAAGAAGGTGCTCTGTTGTCTTCTGTGATCTACGTATCATCCCTGTTGTTTGCATTTGTGTATTCAAACTGTGGTTGATACCTGTATAAAAGAATATGGTTTTCTCATAAACTATATTAAAGGGGTTTGTACGTGACAGTTTCTATGAGGTAGACCCAGGTACCCAGAAACAAACTGGAAGTTTCAGAGTGTTTACTGTTGCTCAGCTGTTTTAAGGACTGCGCAGATCATTTATTCACCCTCTGTGACATCCTCATAAAGCCGCTGCTGTAATGATAGCAGTTATATGGTTTGGGAACAAGGTTGTATAATGAATAACTGGTGAAGGTTTGGACTGAACTTGGGTTGTGACATGGTTCCTGACTCCAGATTCTTTATCTCTAAGCCTCTCAAAGTGATTATCATCCTCCCATGTCACACATGTCTTTATGTCTTGACTCTGTCTCTATCAGTATTGATAAAGAAGGTTGGCTTCCTACTTTGTCATCTGTAAAAGAGCCACTGCTAGGTGTGGTGGCTCATGCCCATGATCCCAGTGCTTGGGAGTTTGGGTCAGAAGGAGCACTGAGAGTTTGAGGCCTGCAGGCTACTTAGTGAGCTCCAGGCCAGCTTGGTATACAACATGAGACCCTGTTTCAAAAACAGAAGAAAACAGTAAGATAAAATAGAATTTTGTTGAGGAAGGTCAGAACTTCTACTCCTACGCAGCTCCCAGCAGCTCATCAAGTCTCACAGATTGGGATCTGACAACATTCTGGCCCTGAGCACCCTTAAAGACAAGGTAAAATGAATGACAGTGAAGGTAGTTGACATTGCTTTTCCTATTGCTGAGTAAACACATGACACTTGTTCTATTTCTTGACTCCTTCCCCCAACCTACCCTCCCTCCTACAGGAAGACACGACATGTCAACATTTTGCTGTTCATGGGTTTCATGACTCGGCCAGGGTTTGCCATCATCACACAGTGGTGTGAGGGTTCCAGCCTCTACCACCACCTACATGTGGCTGACACGCACTTTGACATGGTCCAGCTCATTGATGTGGCCCGGCAGACTGCCCAGGGCATGGAGTGAGCCTCACATCTTAGAGAGTTGGGGAGGTGGGAGGGAGAGCTGAAATAGTCTCCAAACAATTTACTACCCACTTCCATCTCCACAGCTACCTCCACGCCAAGAACATCATTCACCGAGACCTAAAGTCCAACAGTATCTACCTGTCCCTGGCTGGGATTGGGGGTGGGTATTAATCAGAGTGATAGTTTAAAGGGATAATTTTGGGGGTAAGATTCTGGAGGTGAAAAGGGAAGGGCCTATATCTATCTTATGGTTTCATGCCAGGTAACAGCTATACCTGGTGAAGGGCCTTTTAATGAAGGACCTTTGTTTAGGGGTCAGATGGTTCTTGTACTGTTGGGTACTCTGGTCAGGTGAGATGTAGTAGTTGTAGATGACATTACAGGGAGCTCATGGTCAGTGTCCCAGGCATGACAGCTTTAGGTGTCATCCAGAGGACTTGTTGGTTTTGGGTCACAATGGAACCAAGTGGGGTCCCATCAGTTGTGGATAGTATAAAATGGGGGTGGCTTCTGGCAAGAGACATAACTCACTAGAACAGGGGTTCTGAGAACCATCCAGTCAGGGTATGAGGGATAACTATTGGGATTCCTTGTAATGGCCCTTGACCCTGCTGGATATCTTCCTACATGAGGGGCTCACAGTCAAGATTGGTGACTTCGGCCTGGCCACAGTGAAGACACGGTGGAGTGGGGCCCAGCCTTTAGAGCAGCCCTCAGGGTCTGTGCTATGGATGGTAAGTTGGGCCAGGCTAGATGGGGAGCAATGGGAGATGTGGTCTTTTGGATTGGGATATGCCGGGCAAAGTGGGGTTGCCTGTGCCAGGTGGGGGTATCTGGACTGGCCATGTTTTACTTCGCATGGGTGTCATTGAGTTGTCCTCAGTGTAATAGGATCTGATACTGTGAACTAGTCATTTTTTGTCCTTCATGGTCCCCCTGCCCTGTCTGGCCTACTGAAGGCAGCTGAGGTGATCCGTATGCAGGACCCGAACCCCTACAGCTTCCAGTCGGATGTCTATGCCTATGGTGTTGTACTCTATGAGCTAATGACCGGCTCACTGCCCTACAGCCACATTGGCAGCCGTGACCAGGTGAGCCTCATAATTTAACCCCCAGTTCTCAGGGCTTCACAGTCTAGGTCCCCTTACTTGTGCAGACTGTTAATAGTCCCCCCCTACCCCCAAGCCTAGGATTTTTCTGGATGAAAAGTCCTAGAATCTGTCTTTTAGATATCTCATACTCCCATCCTCTTCACACATCCACAAACCCCTGAGCCAGAACCCTTAAAATCCAGATTTCTTTGACTCCCTATATTCAGAATGCTCCTAGATCCCCAAACTCTTCATTATCCCCCTGAACCCTTCAATATTTACAGTCTCCTACTGTGGATGCTGAAAATATCCTGAATGCCCAACACTCAGGCCCTTTGTGCTTCTCAAATACCCATAGTCACCCCGAATTTGGGGTCCTGGAATCCATAACACTTTAGGTCTTAGATTCTCACAATTCTCCAAATTTAAAATCTAGAACCTTCCCTGTTCTTAGATACCAGGTCCAGATATCAAGTATTTGAGCTTTGAGTAGTTTACATAGACTTATTTATGCCCCAGATCCCTAC
>NC_045030.1:14284557-14292284 GCF_008632895.1 Mastomys coucha
CCCCCCCCCTACCAGATCATCTTTATGGTGGGCCGTGGCTATCTATCTCCGGACCTCAGCAAAATCTTCAGTAATTGCCCCAAAGCCATGAGGCGCCTGCTGACTGACTGCCTCAAGTTCCAGCGGGAGGAGCGGCCCCTATTTCCCCAGGTGGGCTGGGTAGGAGGGCTGGATACCTTGGGGAGATGCATTCTGAGACAGGATGATAAAGAAATAGAGACAGATGTTGAATGTGAACCATGTTGAAACCTGGGTATTGGGAATATTGGAGTATCTCTGGGACTCTGGACACCCCTCTTCATCTCCACCCGCTCCCAGATTCTGGCCACGATCGAGCTACTGCAGCGGTCACTCCCCAAGATTGAGCGGAGTGCCTCCGAACCCTCCTTGCACCGCACCCAGGCTGATGAGTTGCCTGCTTGCCTTCTCAGCGCAGCCCGCCTTGTGCCTTAGACCTCACTCCCAGCCTACCAGGGAGCCGATTTCAGCCTACCATGCCAAGGCACCCCTACCTACCAGCCAATCATTGTTCTGCCTCTGCCTTGATACTGCCTCAGGATTTCCCTATCCCACACCCTGGGAAATTTGGGGGACCCCAAAAGCTGAGGTCCCCTGCTTCCTCCATAATTTGGTCTCCTCTTGGCTTTGGGGATAGTTCTAATTTGGAGAGCTGTTTTATCTCCAATGGCTGTGATTCAGTGCAAGAATTCTACTCAGAACCTCTTTTTAAAGTTTTTGCCTGATGTGTCTTCACTGGATTTTGGGGTTCCTAGTACCCCATGTAGATTTGGGGGTTTTCCTTTGTCTCCCCCACTATTCAAGGACTCTCCTCTTTACCAAGAAGCACAGAATTCCGCTGGGCCTTTGCTTGTTTATTTTGCTTCCCGACTCTTCTCTTGGGGTTTCAGAGCCGCTGAAGGGTGGGGCAAGTCCAGGCAAGGAGTGAAGGTTGGAGGAAGATTTGGACCACAGGAACAGCGCCACTGTACGCATTACCACAGGCGGCACAAATGAGGACCACATATGCCAAGCATGGCACAAAAGAAGGCCAAGTCAGTCACAGACACACACATTGGCAAAGGTGGGGGAGTTGGAGACCACAGGCCTTCCTTGTGCAAAGGATTCTGAGAGGATAGGTGGAAGTTGCATATTTAAAGACAGCTGTCAGAGGCAGGAAACTGGGTAGGGGTTTCTGGAGGAGGGAACTTAGGGGTCCTAGAAGTGGAAGGAACTTCCAGTATGTTGAATAGGATTGAGGGAAGAGGTGAAGGGAAGTCCTTGAGGGCTGGTGGATGGTAGGTGGCATTTGAAGATGTGGATCTCCAGAGAGATGATCTATGGAAGAGGTTTAAGGATAGGGGCTTCTTACAGAATTGGGAATTTCTGATTAGGAGCAAGGTATGCTGGAGAGATTCAGGACCAAGAGTAGAATAGGGTTTTCCAGGAATTTTGGAGCTCCAGGAGAGGATTCGATGTATTAGGTCAGAAACAGGTTTTCTGCCATTCAGGAACGTTCAGGGAAGAAATCACCCTTTAGATGTACCAGAAATAGAGGTCTTCAGGAATTTGGAGGTTCTAAAACAGATTTGGAGGTGACCAGGAACAGGGTTCTAAATGGACTTGGGCATTACCAAATGTGAGAACTAGATTTAGGACCAGGTTTCTCAAGGGACATCTTGAGGAATGAGAAGTGGGATCTAGGAGAATCAGGAGAGGGGTTCTGAAGGGATTTGGAAATTCCAAAAGTGAGAAATGGACTCAGGACCCAGAGAGGGTTGTCTAAGGGTTTAGGGGTTCTCAGAGTGGGGTGTCAGTCGGAGAAGAGGCTGGCGAAAGACTTCCTCAGGCTGCGGATGGTCTCAGCTTTCACCTCGTCCTGGCTAAGGCTGGGCCTGGGAGGGGCTGGCTCTGGAAGGTTGAAGGCATTGGTCAGAGACTGGGATTTGCTAGAGAGAGACAAGGTGGAGGCATGGGAGGAAGGGGGAAGAGGAAGGGGAGGAAGGGAGAGAAACACAATGTTACCCTAGGCCCAGCCCCAGCCCTGCCCCTCTGATCCTTGGGCTGTGCCTGTGACCTTCCCACCCCCAAGCATGGCCCTGAACCCTGATAGATTCTCAAGGGTGATGAAGCTGAGACTGGGAAGGATGTGGGGTCAACTGAGAGGGCTTAAGTATAAGATAAAGTGGTGTGGTTAATGGGAAGATTCCTTGGCCCCATTCTAGGCCAGTTTGATGTGGAGGATGAAAGGAGGGGTTCCAGTCAAAAGGTAAGGAGCCTAGGAGGAGCCTGGGCTAGGGACAGTCTAGTAGGAGGTAAGCCAATCTGAGAGGGAACAGATGGGGTGGGGGGACCGCTATAGAGGTCCCCTTACTTGAGCTGGGGGTGCGGGGGTCCCCCGGCAGCGGCGGTGATGGGTGGTGGCACATCCTGGCTGGGTTTCTGGGCCAGCTGTGGTTTGGAAGGACGTCCAGCAGGACCTGGGCCGCTGGGCCTAGGCTGCTGTGTGGTGGGAGGCCCAGTGCGTGGTCCAGAACCTGCCTGGCTGGCCTGACGAGTGGGACCAGCAGGGCCTGGGGGTTTCTGGGGAGGGCCTTGGCGCTGCTGCCCTCCGGGTTGGGCTCCTGAGGCCTTCGGTGGAGTTGGACCAGAGATAGATGCCTGACGGGTAGCCTGTGGGGCCCCCGCCTGACGCTGTGGAGATGGGGAGGCTGGCGGGCGGGTTGCTGGAGGTGCTCCAGGGCCTCCGGCCACTGGCCGTGACTGGCGGCCTTGACCCTGGGTCATTGGTGTGGCCTGAGAGGCGGACTGCTGAGGTGCTGCGGTGGGACTTGGTAGGCGCTGAGGCAGAGGGCTGCCAGCTGGGGGTCCAAGACCAGAAAGATGTTGCTGGCCTTGTGGGGGTGGGCGCTGCTGCAGCGGGGGTCCCTGGCGCTGAGGTCCTGGGCCTGGCTGTGGAGGGCCTCCTAGAAACAGGAAAAAAGAACAGCAAGTGAGAGTCAGTGAGCAAAAGCTGAAGCTGCTTGGGGTAGTAGGAACCCAGAAGGCTTGCCCTTACTTACCCTGGGGTGGGGGTCGTTGTTGAGCAGGAGGACCTGCAGGCTGCTGGGAGGTCTGGCGGCCCAAGGGCAGGGCTCCTGGGGATGGAGTCTGTGGCAGAACAGTGAAATACAAGAGATTAAAAATAGTTACCAGAGAGTGGGAGCAGCAGCCAATCAAAATGACATTGATTCCCTGTGTGCTGGGTGTTGCCCCATTTGTGGCCAGTTGAGGGGATGTGGGGGCTATGAGGCCTCTCACCCCATACTTGGTCAGGAGACTCTTAAGGATGGCAAGGTAGCAGCAATTTATTGAGGCCACATGTGCATAAAGATGACACTAATAGTCCATTGATACCACCTCGATGGCATCAGGTTGATGAAGGGCTGGCCTCCTTCCCACTAGCCCAAGACCAAGGGCCTGACCTGGTTGTGGGAGCCCCTGCCAGGGGAAGCATCCCGCTGCCGCTGCCGAGGCAGAGCCTGAGTCATCTTGTTGACCACAAGTTCCACGATGAGCTGCTTGTCTTCATCCTGGTGATCACCAATAAGTGGCATGGAGGAGCCCACCACCTGTGGGAGGAAAAGGGATCCAGTATTAGGGGAGGCAGGAAGTGCATGTGAGGCCACAGTGTCAGCAACACACTTTACTTGGCAAAGAGCATGGTGCCTGCAAAGAGAACTCTGTCTGGCTTCTAAGTGGCACTGATTGTACTCTGTAAGGAAAGCCTGCCAGTTCCAAAGCTCTGGGCATCTTTGAGGGTATAGTGTTAGAGCTGGCTCTGCAATCAGAGTCCATGGGGTAAATGTGCCCTGCTACATGTTTTTCTATGGCTCATAAGCTACGTTCTATTTCTTCTTCTTCTTCTTCTTCTTCTTCTTCTTCTTCTTCTTCTTCTTCTTCTTCTTCTTCTTCTTCTTCTTCTTCTTCTTCTTCTTCTTCTTCTTCTTCTTCGAGACAGGGTTTCTCTGTGTAGCCCTGGCTGTCCTGGAACTCACTCTGTAGACCAGGCTGGCCTTGAACTCAGAAATTTGCCTGTCTCTGCCTCCCAAGTGCTGGGATCAAAGGCGTGCGCCACCACTGCCAGGCTTTTTCTTCTTATTTTTAAATGAAGCAGAACCACAATAAATAGCCCTGAAATCATAGGCAGGATCTGCCTCACCCTCCCAAGTTGCTAGGATTATAGCTAGGATTACAGGCATGTACCATAGTTTAGGCTACCCTCAAACTCTTCAGCAGTGCTGGGATTACCATTTCTCACTGCACCCAGCCTCTGATGTCTTTCAGTGGTTGGGGAAAAGGTTTCATGTGTGCAAAAGATAGGAAATTTAAACTCAGTGTACTTAAAAGTTATAGACATAAACACATAAGTTGTATCCATATGCACAGCTGCACTAATCTTCCATTTTATTTGTGGTTGCTTTTATGGGACTGAATCAGAGTGCCAAACTGCATGGCCCACAAAGCATAAAATATGTACTGCTAGTCCCAGCTTTTACTGGCTACTTTGTCTTTTACAAAGTGCTTTGCTGTGGTTTCTAGGACATTTTCAAGGTTAACTAAGTGCTTTACCATTTACCAAGATATCTCTATTCACAGAGCACTTTATATCTTAGCAAGTGTTGCCGATTCACCAAAGATGCCCAAGTTTTTAATCATTGCCATTTGCTAGGGATGTCCCATCTCACACAGTACTTTACAGTTTTCACCACCCTTCCTGGAGAACTTGAGTCACAAAATGCACTTTAGCTCATTGTTTCCATGTAGCCACTCTTCCCTCTGTGCCCACCAATCCCTGGGTGTTCCCACCTCAATAATGTGATCCCTTCCATCCTTGCCATGCAGCGCTTCCACTGCGCAGATGTCAAGTCCCCCAAAAATCTCTGAGCACGTGTCTACCCACAGCTTGTACCTGCCAAGACAAGGGACAGGACAACTTGTCATTGCTCTGCTTAGATGATCCTACTCTACCCTTCCTCCTCCCACTCCTCAATTATGTGTCTCACCTGTCAGACATGGCAATCTGCTCAAGCATAGCAGAACCTGTATTGGTCTTCCAGTTCCCTGACACTGATGTCCTCCTAGTGGGGAGGGAGGAGTAACTTAGTGGAGCATGAGACCATGAGGTACTCCCCCCACCCCAAGGCCTCTGTCTCTCCACTCACATGTAGGCCTTGTAGTTCTGCCCAATCTTCTGGACACGCACATCATATTTAGCATCAATAAAGGGCTCAGCAGTGGCATATGTCTTAGTCAGTGCCACAACACTTGCAATATCCTGGAAGTCATGTTGGTTGTCTACCTTGACCTGTGGGTATAGGCATGGGATGAAGGCAGGAGTTAGGACTGAATGTATCTGGAGGAATGTGTAGACAAATACAAAGTAGATATACCAAGGCACCCTAACTTGCATAATTATGCATAACCTGTTTCATACACGTGCACACAAACATAAAATTGCTTGTATATAATTCTGAATATGTTAAAAACCACTTTTTTGCAGTGCTGGGGACCAAACAAGGATGTTTACATGTTATGCAAGCACTCTACCACTGTACTACATCCTCATCTCAAATTATCCATTTTAAACGGGGAATAGAATGAAATGTGGAACTACATTTCAATAGAGCTGTAAAAAAAATCTGTACATAGGGCATACATAGACACAAAAACTCAGTTGTACACAGAATATACAAACTCAGAAGCTGAGACACACTCAAACTTACAAATTACAAATCTGCTTGCTATATACACACAGACAAAATCAGCTGGATGGAAAGCATACTGGACCCCAAGAGCCTGGAACATAAAAGATGATGTATGTTCATCACAGATCCATATGCTTGGCACACTAGCACAGTAGCAGGACATACAAAATTGGCTGATGGCATGAGAAATATATGGACTGAAAAATTCAGCTGAATATGAAAATACAAAATTCAATTAGAGGAAGACATCCCAGAATGCATCATCAAACAGAATTATTGTTATGTGTTATGTACATAAATGCACATCTAACTACACACCATACCAAGAACATATACTATACAAACATGCACATATGACCCACTAGAACTTACCTTGCCCATCCCAGAATGTGCGTGGCCCATCTTCACAACCACAGGGTATGTTGTGCTGCTGAGCTGGTGAAGGTGAAGGCAGAAGAGGCATAGTCAGAGAAGTTCTGCTGACATCTGAGAGTGGTGACCCATAGAGTGTAAGCCACACCAGTTGCCATTTTTTTCCCCAAAAAAAGGTTGGTCAAAGACAGGCAGAACAGCAGTCAATTGTTTCACAGCAGCTTTGAGTCCAGAACTGCCGGTCCATTCTCTAAGCCCTAGGCTTTCCATATCTGTTTTCCCAGGCCTTAGATGAGGATGAGGGAACTTCCCAGAATAGAGAAAGTTTTTTTTATTTATTTCATATATTCAGACACACCAGAAGAGGGCATCAGATCTCATTACAGATGGTTGTGAGTCACCATGTGGTTGCTGGGAATTGAACTCAGGATCTCTGGAAGAACAGTCAGTGCTCTTAACCACTGAGCCATCTCTCCAGCCTGAGAAAGTTTGTTTTTATAATGAATAGATGTTGGGAGTTAGTGTGTGTATGAAGATGTGGTAGTTACCATGCAGCAATGAGACCTTCAGCCACACCTTACATGTTAGCTTCAACTTTATGTACACACACACACACACACACCTTCAGAACTCTATTCAAAGCCAGAGATGTCCACATCTATTGAGAACTCCACATCCACTGAGAAAGACAACTAGAAACTTAAATCACATTTAGTTCTAGGGCTTCACAGAGATCCATTCAGTCAGTTTATGTGGTCATTCTGCCAGCCAGATACTCTTAGCATGGGACAGCAGCTAATATTTCTAAGCAACATATATCCCACACTCTTAAGACTCTTAGGTACACACATGGGCTATGTCACCTTGCTCTTACCTACATAACAGAAGGATATATAATGGAGCCACTTGTGCAGTATAGAAGCACACACAACTCTAGAGGGAAAGAATAAATGGACATATGCGGCACTCACTGGCATGCCCACAGCAAACAGAAGGATCAATACAACATACAGAAGGTGAATGTATTTCTAGGCATTCATATAACCAAATGTCTGTAATTCTGACCTCATCACATTTCTAGGTCGATGAAAAGTATATCTAGACATTCAACAAGTTTTTTCCATATCTGCAATATAAACATACAGGAAATCAGACACACAGATAATACTCCTGGGCATGGACACATATTCAGGCAAGTATGTATTCGGCAAAGATGTGTTAAGTGTCCCTGTGCCCCAGGCTAGGCAAACGGTATGAAGATTCTAGTCCCACCATACCCTATGTCCAAATGCAGGGCCCCTGCCTCCTCCTGACAGGGTAGGGATAGTATTCTTAGAGGGGTTCTGGGTCAGTGGCAGTTCCCAACAGGCACAGGAAGCTCCATAGTGTAAGGGCGACTGACTGACCTTCAGGTCTCTCCCTCCTTCTACAATCTCTGTCCTCATTTTGCAAATGAGTGGCATCATGGGGAGGCAAAGGACTGAGGGGTATTGTTTTGGAAAGGGGGATGGTGGTAAGGGTGTCATCCAGGCAGCAGGCCAAGGAAACAATGCTAAGATGTGTGCGTGCGTGCGTGCGTGCGTGCGTGCGTGTGTGCGTGTGTGTGTGCGT
>NC_045030.1:14292391-14296509 GCF_008632895.1 Mastomys coucha
TGTGTAGGGAGAAACCTTCTACTTGGACATATACTTATCACACAGAGGAGCTTGAGACAGGCATAGTTACATTTGCAACCTTCCACTCTCAGAAGCAACACACTCAGGCACACACACCTGGCTCTCAGGAAGGGACATGGAGCACACCGAGGAACAGAAGCCACCCCTAGAGGCACAGATACATGAAAGAGCTGTTCATACACAAGAATATCTATTCCCATCTGCTGAACATTGTGGATCCTTTTCACAAACCTCTTTGCTTCCTCTGTTCATGAGCCTGAACACTATGGGTACATATAAGTGTGTGCTTGGGATTTCCTGGGGACCTATAGCCTACTATTTTGGCATTTCTTCTTCCCAAGGCCATACAAAATCCCAGGTAGGTACTGTCTTCTTGGGCCTCAATTTTCTGATCTGTACAAAGGGAATAATCAAGCTCAAGCACTTAATACTCTGTGGGTATCATCAGGTATTTGCACATGACATCAGATCTCTATGGGAACCTTGCACCTATCCAGTTTAGCAGATAGTCACAGGCCAAACACTCCTCTGTGACATCCACCTCACTCCATTTCAACTGTGTACAATAATCTGAATCCTCAATGTAAATAGTTGGCAAAACTGTGCTGACTCAAGTTTCATAGTTAAGGAGCTGTCGTCAGAAGCAGGGTCATAGAAGAGGCGAGACAGTACTTTTCCTGTCTTTTATGTCTCCTCAGTCCCTCCGTCTAGACTCAGCCCCCTGTCTCAACTTCTCACTCCTCACTTTCACAATCAGATGGTTGAAAATTTTGGTTTCTTTCCCTTTCTCCTTTTCTTTGTACCTCTTCCCACCACTACAGTAATTTCTTCACTATCCTTCCTGGACAGCCATTTGACTCCTTTCTGTCTCTGTTTTCTCACTAAATAGTGAAAGTATGAATCATACCACACAGATATGTTGGAAAGAATAAGTCAATTATTTCAGAGAAAAGAAAATCTTAGTATACACATATAGTAAACCTGAATCTTCAAAGTGTTGGTTACTATTATTGTTGTTATTGATTTAATACCTCTTCATTAACATTAAGGAACAAGGAGAACAACAGCAAAAAAACAAACAAACAAAATTTCTGGGCTGGCAATGTGGCCCAGAAGATAAAGGTGCTTGCTGCCTGCCTCCATGCCTGATAACCTGAGTTTGAGCCCTAGAACCCACAGGGAAGGAGAGGACTGGCCCTTGCAAGTTGTCCTCTAAACAATATAAGCATGCCATGGCACAAATACACACACACACACACACAATGTAAAAAGAAAACCTTTAAAACAGTGAATTGCACATAGTGAGTACTCTGTTGAGTGCTGGCAGGAGGTTTTTGTGTCCTGTGGTTATTAGACTAATCTACCTAAGTTAATAAAATTTAATTAGCTAAAGTAAATTTACATAAAGATCTTAGCAATGATATACAGTAAGCACTCGGTAAACAGCTATGATCATCACCACCTTATTTTCTCCGTCTCTCTCTGTCTCTGTCACAGGCTCTCACTACATATCTCTGGCTGACCTAGAACTCGCTATATAGACTATGTACCCTCTAAGGATTATAACCATTGTCATTATTATTGGTCTATCCTCCCTGTATTAATTGAGGGTGCTAATTAGCCCATAGAACCCTTCCACAGGACCCCAGGGAATATTCCTGCATCATCAGGAAGCTGGGAGGCAGCAGTTGCCTCATCCCATCCCCACCGGGGGTGTGGGCTGGTTAGTGGGGAAGGGGCGGGACAGGATGGAGTAGGAATGGTTTTTCTACTGACTCACTAGCTTCTTTTACCATCATCCCACCCCCTGCAATGCTCACCATACCATTCTCTGCTTGTCAAGATTGTGCCTTGCCTGAGTTAGGATTCCAGGGTCAGGGAGCCTAGGTTTAAATCCTTGTTTTGTCCTGTGACCCTAACAAAGTTCTTTACTTCAGCTATTTGCCTGTTTGGTTTTGTTTCTGTTTAAGACAGGGTCTCTGTAGCCAGTGATATCTTCAAACATCCTCACTGGTGTGTGTCGCCACAGCAAGGTTTGGGGAAGAGGTTACTACCTAGGCTCTGTCCTGTCTGCACACAGCCTCAGTTCCCTCCCAGTTCTGCTACATTCGACTGCCATCTTCGATAAGTCATAGACACTCTTAGTGTAATTAATTTCCCCACTATGTATTTGTGCCTCTTCTTCCATGTTATGTCCCTCAATTGCTTTTCTAGTTTGTCACCCCTCACCAGAATTCCAGATCCACAGGAAAGTCTTTCTTGTGAATGGATGAATGGCGTGGGAAAGAAGTTATTGGCTTCCGCCATGGGAAGTTTGGGGAATGTGGGAAACGGAGAGGCACAAGGCTTTAGGGGTTTGGGCGGTCTTTCTTCTGCCCTTCAAAGCCGCCAGGAAGGAATGTGCATGACGTGGAACTGGGGGAAGGGGACGCAGTGGGCTGGCTGGCAGAGGAGGGAGTATCTTTGGGCTTATCCTGGGGCCCGCCCCTAGGCTTTGACTCTAGCGGTGGGTGGATGAGTAACGCGTCCAGGAAGCCTGGAGGCAGTGATTTCCGCGCCAACTCCACCCCTCGCATGGACATTTATTCTCCACCGTGCAGTCCCTGCCGCCATCACTGCAGATCCGGACTCCTAGAGACACGCCAGAGGTAAGTAGGAGCCGGGTGTCCTGGCAGAACTGGGGCTTGCCTGGAGCCTGTGTTGATGCGGCCACCACCAAGGCCCATCCAGTCCCCTGCCAGACTAACCGCTCAACTTGGCTTACAGGTATCAAGATCCCTAGTTAGCCAAGGGGGAATATAACGGGAGAGGGTCTGGAATGATTGTCCCAAGCTGGACTGTCCAGAATCCTTCATGCCCTTAGCATTCATCCCCAAGTGCTCCAAACCCATAAGCCTTTAATACCTTAAAGACTTCCCAACTTGCCAATTCTCCTGAATTTCTTCATTGTCCCTCATTCTTTACGGCTCCCAGTAACTCTGGCAGTTTTCTTTGTCATGTCTGGCTCCTGGAACTTCAACAATTTCTCTGCCTTCAAATTCCTCAATTCCATTACAGTAAACCTCCAAATTCCACAAAACCCTTAACCTCCATTTCCCCAGCTCCCTAAAACCCTAAACCTATTCTAAGCCCCCAATATCTCTGAACTCCCCAGCCCATTATACTTTAATAGCCCTAACTCCCCATTATATTTCTCCAGTTTCCCAAACTCCAAATTCATCACTATACAAATGTCAGACTTCCCCAATTCTGTTATATTCAAAGTTCTCAGCTCCCTTATTCACCAACTGCCACAACTCCATTCTCTAACCTAAAGAGGTCCCGAATCTCCCTAGGGCCAATGGTCATGTAAGCCATTGGTTTGGGAACCTACTAACACCTAATCTTTACCAGCAGATACCACGATGGCCTCATTTGCATCTCTGGCCTCGGGCATCCTCTTGTTGCTATCACTAACAGCTTCCAGTAAGGCCTGTAGCTGTGCCCCACCCCACCCACAGACAGCCTTCTGCAACTCGGATCTGGGTGAGTGTGGCCCCCTTTCTGACCCTCTTAGTCCAATAGGGTTCATTATGGCAGTTGTCTCTAGGGCAGTTCTACTTATCCTTCCGTACATCTGCTTTAGCCACACTGACATCCTTAGGCCTAAGCCCACCTTTGTGCTGTCTGCTCCCAGTACCATGTACTTGCTTTTCTGTAGTTATCCATATAGGTGGCTGCCTCAAAAGTCATCTTACTGAGGTGCCTGCCTATTTTCTTTAATTTTAATCCCAGCCAAACAGTATTCCCGAACCCTTGTTAAATAATGCTGTTAATGGCACTTCTTAGGACACAGACAGGCAGACTTCTTTCAGGACTATGACAATCAGAATTTGCCAAGAGAAGGGGGGGAAGAGATAGATATTGGGCTTAACTCTCAACATTACATGGGCAAATGGAATTCTATGGCCAAGGAACAATTTGGGTGAATGGGAAATCACTGAGAAGAAATATCAAAGGCAAGAGGATTCAGGCTAAGTCCATCAAAAATACTATTTTTATTTGTGCTTATGTTTGTGTGGATTCCATGTGTAGTGTGCAGGTGCCTGTGGAGTCTC
>NC_045030.1:14296833-14299425 GCF_008632895.1 Mastomys coucha
TAAGCCATCTCTAGCCTATAAGCTCACTTTTTGTTTTTGAGACAATATACCCCAGGCTGGCCTTGAACCCATGATCCTTCTCACTCACCCTTCCAAGTGCTGAGATTGCAGGTCTGTGCCACCACACCCAATTTAGGACTCTTGAAAACTGGCCAGTGTATTTATCTGGTGGCCCCATCACATACTGAGGAGAATCAGATGGGGGGGGGGTGTTTTCACTAACCTAATTTGGGATACTTTGCTACAACTAGATTTTAAAGAGAAACTGCACTAATGAGCCTGGAAGAAGGTTAATGAGCCTGAGTAAATTGTGGTCAAGCAAAGAATATTTGCTAACCTCTTCCCTATTCTAATTTTCCAACACACTTAATAGCCTCTAACAATCCACATTCTTATTTTTTTCCCCTTGGAACTGGGGACAGAACCTAGGACCTAGGCAAATACTGCACAATTGAGCTACAAACCCAACCCCTTCCCCCCCCCCCAACCCTTTTTTTTTTGTGAATTGTTATTTTAAACAGGTTCTCATTAAATTGTCTAGATTGGTCTTGAACTCATACTAAAGTGATCCTATATCAGGCTCTGACAGAGCTAGGGTTACAGGCCTGTGCCATCATCCCTGGCTACTTAATGTTAGCCTGTC
Source organism: Mastomys coucha (assembly GCF_008632895.1). Taxonomy (NCBI): domain Eukaryota; kingdom Metazoa; phylum Chordata; class Mammalia; order Rodentia; family Muridae; genus Mastomys; species Mastomys coucha. Next base: position 14,297,477 of record NC_045030.1, read on the forward strand.
TCCTCCTGGTTTGAATGTGAGTTCCTTAAGGAAATGGATTCCTGTGTTTGGGTCACTGTCCTTTCCCTAACACCCTGAACATCAGGCATTCCAAAATATTTGTTGAATAAGCCAACAAATGGATATATGAAAAGGGCTTAAAGTAGTGCCTAAAAGAATAGACAATATACAGATGAATCAACTGATGAGGAAACCATTTGAATTATGCTGTATATGTGTTTTGCTGCTATGGGTTCATGCTGCCTGCCCCATTTGATTCCCCATTTCCCCCCTTCCTTTCCTCTAGTCATAAGGGCTAAATTCATGGGTTCCCCAGAAATCAACGAGACCACCTTATACCAACGTTATGAGATCAAGATGACTAAGGTATTTCTCCTCCCTCCCTCCACAGCTGTACCTAACCTCTTCCTCCCCCTCAAAATAGAAGCATCTAGCCTTTCGTTGGTGTGGATGTTTTCTGTAAACTTATGATTTAGATGTACTGCCATCAGGAAAGAGAGTGGAGTGGGAGGATTATGTCAGTAAAAGATACACTTTTTGTCACTCATGGGCAGATGCTCAAAGGATTCGTTGTGGGAAATACCGCAGATTTCCGGTACGCCTACACCCCAGCCTTGGAGAGCCTCTGTGGATATGTCCACAAGTCCCTGAACCGCAGCGAGGAGTTTCTCATCGCGGGTGAGGTCCCGCCCCTTCGCTTTGGGCCACATCCCTTCATCCTCAGATGCTTTCTGGCAACTGGGAGGAGCTAGGCTAGGCTCTAAAGGGCCTGGTTGAAATGGGAGTGGGAGGGTCTGTAACCTAATATTATCAGGTGACCACTCCAACACCACCCAACCAATCAAAAGCTTGTTGGTTTCTTGCTTCTCTTACAGGACGCCTAAGGAACAGGAATTTGCACATCAGTGCCTGCAGCTTCTTGGTTCCCTGGCGTAGTCTGAGCCTTGCTCAGCAGAGGGCTTTCTCAAAGACCTATAGTGCTGGCTGTGGGGTATGCACAGTAAGTGCCTGTTCCACTTTTCCTCCTGGAGATAAGTCTTGAAATGGTTTCTTTTTCCCTCTGGCCATTGTATGCCACTTCCCAAGCAGCACTGTAGCTGCTTCCCAAACCCAATCACTATCTTTGATTTCTCTTGCCATTTCTCCACCCCTGGGACTGCTCTTTGGAAATTCTGGTTGTTCTATTATCTCTGGACTGCCTGTTCCCTAACCTTCTCTGTCTGTCTAACTTTCTTTTGTGACTATTCTGGGACACCATTCTCTGTTTCTGACCTCCCTAGATTAGGTTTTGCTTCCCCAGGCATAATCTGCAAGATTTCAAAGTACTATTTTCCAAATCCACAGGGACATGTTGGCCATCTGGTTGAAATGGGAGTGGGAGGGTCTATAACCCTCCTAATTTTCCTCCTGGCTATTTCAAAACTTTTCCCTGGTAGCACCAAATATCCTCTGACCAGCCCCCTCCTCAGTCATTGTCCAAGAGCCCTGCTTCCTTTTTAAAAAAGATTTATTTATTCTACATATATGAATACACTGTAGCTATCTTCAGACACATCAGAAGAGGGCATCAGATCCCATTGCAAATGGTTGTGAGCCACCATGTGGTTGCTGGGATTTGAACTCAGGACCTCTGGAAGAGCAGTCAGTGCTCTTAACCACTGAGCCATATCTCCTGCCCTCCCTGTGGCCTTTTCTTATGCTTGCTCTCCCTGCATGCCAACTGATCCCCATACTATTACTTCTCTGCCCTGTGAGACAGTTCTTCACAGGCCTGTCTGAGTGACTTCAAGTGACAGTTCCCTAAACACAATTCCAGAACACTGGCTTTCTGTTCCCCAAATGGGAGAAGCCATGCTTGGGTCTATGCACAAGTAGGGCAACACCAATCCTTCCCAGTGGCTCCCTGTGGCTGGGGAGAGAGGTGGGGAGAGAGAGGGAAGGAGGGAGAG
>NC_045030.1:14299618-14300962 GCF_008632895.1 Mastomys coucha
GGAGGGAGAGAGAGGAGAGAGAGAGGGAGGGAAGGAGAGAGGGAGGGAGAGAGAGGGGAAGCGGGAGAGAAATACTCCATATAGGGAGAGAACAAAGGGAAAGAGAAATCCTCAGAGATGGGCCTTGCTCCCCTCTTCTAGGTGTTTCCCTGTTCAGCCATCCCTTGCAAACTGGAGAGTGACACTCACTGCTTGTGGACTGATCAGATCCTCATGGGCTCTGAGAAGGACTACCAGAGCCGTCACTTTGCTTGCCTGCCACGGAATCCAGGCTTGTGTACCTGGCGATCCCTTGGAACCCCGATGACCTGAAGCCTTCCCCCAGTAAAAGCTGAAGCTTGAACACTGTATACCTTTCCTCCATCTTTCTTTCTCTTAGATGGTGAAATAAAGAACTATCATACGGCAGCAGTGTTTCTGTATAATGTCTGGGAACAAGATTAGGATACTGATAACCTGCTGGGAGCTTCGAGAACCAATGAAAAAGATGAAAAATATTGAGTTTAAGGGCTGGATATGTAGCTTAGTGGTAGAGGACATGCCTAGCATGTAGAAAGCCCTAGGTTCAATCTCTAGCAAAAAAGAAAAGAGGAATAAAGGCCAGCCTAGTCTACAGCACGAGTTTGTGAAGTTCAGGACAGCCAGGGCTACACAGAGAACCCCTGTCTTGAAAAACAAAACAACAACAAAAAAAGGTGTTGAGTTTTTATACTTTACAAAAATTTTGATATATTGGTAATAATCTCAACATTGAAATTAGCACTGAGAACCTGCAAAATCAATAATGATCATTACACTTTGAATTATCAACTAAAACTCAATTAATATTTCCTCTACTCAAAACTTAGAGACATCTTGGTACAGTAATTTTTTTTTTGTTTCCTTTTATCTCTCTGTACATGCTGGCGTGTATCAGAAAAGGCTTGTACATGCCATGGCAGGCAAGTGATAGCCTTGGGTGTCTGACCTCAGCTTTATTTTCTTTAACACCAGGTCCCATTGTTCACTACATACACCAGGCTAGCTTTCCTGGTATTCTTCTTTCTCCTCCTCCCAGTTTACATATAGATGCAAGCAAGCTACTACTGCTCAGCTTTATGTGGATTCAGTAACAGGTCGTCACACTTGCATGACAAGTGCTTTTGTCCACTAAGACATCTCCCCAGCTCTATTTTGTCACACACCCATTTTAAGACAGGCTGGCCTCAGCCAGGCAGTGGTGACCGACACCTTTAATTCCACCACTTGGGAGGCAGAGGCAGAGGCAGAGGCAGGGGGATCTCTGAGTTCGAGGCCAGCCTAGTCTACAGAGTGAGTTCCAGAACAGCCAGTGCTACACAGAGA
>NC_045030.1:14302074-14307443 GCF_008632895.1 Mastomys coucha
GAGAGAGAGAGAGAGAGAGAGAGAGACAGAGACAGAGAGAGACAGTGAGGGAGAGATAGAAGGAGACAGAGAGCATAAAATACTGAACAAAGAAAAATAATTAACACAACTTGGGTTGAGAGGTGTAGTTCATTGATCTAACTTATAAAACAAAGCATGTAAGTACAGACTTCTGTAGAATATTCTAGGTCAACACATGTGGTCCCCAGGGTCTCTGTAGTCTTACCTTATACTTTTTTATGTTGCTAGGAGGCTTGTGCAGGTCCAAGTTATACTCTATATATCAGGATGAGCAGAATTTTTAAAAGACAGTATCTCCTATATTGCTCAGACTAGCCTGAAACTTGTTATGTAGCCAAAGCTGGCTTTGAATTTATGATCCTCCTGCCTCAGCCTCCTTAACTTTAGGGATACAGGCAGGTATCACTATGACAGGCAGATTTTGAGCACATGGCACTTATTCACTTGAGTAGGGAATGCCTGCTGCAGCAACAATGTCTGCATAAACACTGTGTTGATGGGTAGAACTGCAAGACAGAGGTTTTGCCTTGGGAACTTTGTTGACATTTCTTCAGGTGTCTGAAAGATTTTGGCAACTTCTGACCCGTCACCAAACTCTAGTACTAGCTCTCTGAACACCAATGAGACTCCATGACTTCAGGCCTGTTCCTTAGAACCCTCAACTATTTTAGCCCTTGGAAGGAAGCAGAAAGTAGTAGGGAGAGGATAAAACTTAGTACTGAGAGCCATTCTTCTACCAACCTGTCAAGCATGCAGGTAGGACCTGTATCCAGACCCACTATGTAGGAGAAAATGCAAGCATGACCTGATGGTCAGCCTACCTGGCACACCACACTGCTTCTAAGTAAGAAGCATGGTGGTACATTATATTCCTGAATTTTCTCAGAACTCAGATCATTGAATTTTTAACTACTGTGAGTAGCCAGCAAGCTGGCTTGTTGACATGTCTGTACTCTCCACATCTCCTTTAATATGCTTCTTTGGCATAGAGACCCTGGTGTATGAGCGCTCACTGTCCAATCTGAGGCAGTGTTCTAACTAATCATAGTCTATAGGCTTCCATTATTATAAGTAGTTTCTCAATGCAACAAAGCAGACGTTGTTCCCTGAAACCATCTCCAGAGTAGTTCATCTCCATGACCGGCACACAGGCATTGCAGATTTGTTGGGGGACACCCTAGTAATGATTGCAATGGCACCAGTACAGCATGGACAGGGCTGACAAGTACCTCAGGGAACACAGAGTTCAGAAGAATATATAAGGTCATTTCCCCCAGAGACCTGGCAACAAGCTCTTGGCAGTATTTATAGTTCTGGGAGTCACTATCTCCTATCACTTTCCAAGAAAAACCATTGGGCACTTTTAAAAGTCATTTGTGACCTTCTTTGAGAAATTTATATCACAGCTGAGATTAAGTGCATGGGCAGGGTCACAGCTCTGTGAATCCAGTCCAATTGATGACCTGGGAAATTTGTTTGTTCCTTTTCTGAGCCTTGGTCTTGCTCTTTAAAAAATGGGGATCATAGTCCTTACCCAGACCTTTAGAGTAGTAAGGGTTGGAAGATGCTTATAAAGTATAATTGCCCTGTGGTGAGTGAGTGAATAAGTAAATCTGAGTAAATATATGCTGCTGACATGGGCATGAATTTTCAAGGACTCCAGTGTCTCAGCCCTATGGGAGTAGCAAAACCTTCCCTGAGTGGTGCTCAGAGGGATGGCAAAGCCTTCCTTAGGAATTTGAGTGCAAATGCTGACAGTGTGTGCAGAAAATGTTCACTGTAGCTCTCTCTCCCCATGTTTATGGCCTGAAGACGATTCCCTGTAAAGACTGATCCTATCAAGATTAGCTAAACTTGCCTCCTTGATTTAACTGTCTACCATAAACACTATCTCCTTGTTCAGCTGTCTGCAATAACCCCATCTTTCTGTTCAATGACATATAATAAACATGCTGAGATGGGGGTAGGGGGAAAGGGGATGTGGTTTCTCCATCAGAAAGCCTGAACCCATCCAATCACAGTTTTTCTGTGTACCTGTGTGTGTTTCTGTGTGTTTGTCTTTTCTTCATTCCCTCAAAGCCCAAGTCATGCCATGTCCCTCAGGCCTCCAAGAGTAATTTTCCCCTTTATTCAGTTTTAAATTTTGCATGTATGTGTAAATTTTGCCTGCACATATGTCTATGTCTAAGGAATCAGCATTAGATCACCTGGGACTGGAGTTCTGGCCAGTTGTGAATCACCATGTGGATGCTGGGAATTGAACTTAGGTCCTCTGGCAGAACAGCCAGTGCTCTTAGAGGCTAAGCCATCTCTCCAGTCCTAACCCTTCAGATTCAGATTGCCAGCGGTGGGGGGAGGTTAGTATAATGGTACATGCTTTTAATCCCAGTACTATGGAAGCAAAGGCAGGTGGATCTCTGTGATTTTGAGTCTAGCCTGGTCTATGTGACAAGGTCCAGGCCACCGAGGGCTACATGGTGAGACCTTTTCTCAAAAACAAAACAACAAAAACTAAAACTTCTCAGGAAGGAGATGTGTCACTGCACTTGCTTAACAGGCACACAGGCCTGAGTTAAACCCCCCAGCCTGAGTCCTGTAGAGAAAGATATCATAGAAATTTTATATTAATAACTAAATGTATAATACTAATAACTGTGACCTAATTTCTACACAGGCATGAACCCTGAAGTTGGATCATCTACATTCTAATCTTGCTCTTTGCATGTATTCTTGGGGAAATCAGATTACTGGTTTGTGCTCCATTTCCTGCATCTGCAAAATGGGCATAAAAACATGCCTAATTTATTAGAACAATGGATGTATGAATGAAATAACATGCACAGTATGTAAAATAGTGCTAGGAATGTAGTGCTTACAAGTAGTCACAGTAAATAGAATTTAATGTACAACTTCATAAGTGATAATTGTCAATAATGATTATTATAATACTATATATTATGTTTGATATTAGAAATAACAAACAATATTGAAAATGATACATAGTATTAGTAACAATAATTTAATGCACCCAGGAAACAAAGCTCAGCTTAATTCACGATTGTGACAATCTCTCTTCAGAATGTAACAAGATACTTAATATGTTCCTTTGTAGTAGTAGTATTATGATGCTTATATACTGCTTTCTAGTGTGCAAATATGTGAATCTCTCCTCTGACAAGTCTCAACATTCTCAAAGACTCCTTAGGAAAATCAACCTCCCAAATGAGGTACTGTTACTCACTATGCAATCCTCATTGTGGACAAATCCCTACTTTTATAAATCTCTACTGTTGCCAAGGCTACAGAAGCTAAACTCCAAGCCCTTGTAAATTCTTCCTTTGATTAGGCCTTTTTCCCCAAGGAAATAATCTGCTCTGTCACAAACACCTCACTAAGAAATAATATTTTATTACTGTTTCATAGATACCTCCCTATAAGTTAACCTATAGACAAATATCTCTATTTATAAATGTTCAGCAGCAATCTACTGCCTGCTGCTGGTGTCCATCAGCAGGACCCCAGGCACAAATATCTTTCTTAATAATTACTCACCTGTTGGCACCTTTCTTGCTGATAAACATCTCTTTATGACTATCTGTCTATGATACAACCTTTGTTGGCAAATTTTCTCACTGACATTTTTTGTTTTTGTTTTTTTTTCAAGACAGGGTTTCTCTGTGTAGCCTTGGCTGTCCTGGACCTCACTCTGTAGACCAGGCTGGCCTCGAACTCAGAGATCCACCTGCCTTTGCCTCCCAAGTGCTGGGATTAAAGGTGTGCGCCACCACCGCCTGGCCTCACTGGCATTTAAGTTAGTAATAATAAGCCTCCCCAGACATATTTTCCTCCCAATAAGCTCCCAATCTGATCATTGACAAATACCACTACTAATAATTATTTCATTAATAATCCTGATAAAAATCCTTCTATTCATAAAAACCTATCTATCCATATATACTTTCTAGTGATTGACCCCCACTGACACATTTCTGATCTTAGGTATGTCCAGATAAAAAATACTCCTGCTAGAATATCTCCCAACATATACCCCCATATGGTAAATCATTTCTCCCCACTATCAAGTGACAGATGGAGAAGTCAATTTGTGTGTGTATGATTTACTGGGGATTTAACCTAGGGCCTAGAATATTCTTGGCAAGTACTCTACACTGAGTTACATCACTAGCCCAGAAAAGTTGATTTATATAAGGCACAGTCTTTCCACTTTTTATTAATAGTCAAGCTCCACAAAAGAAAATGATTACAGCACAAATCCTCTCTGGAGAAGCCCTTTCCTCCATCTCCCCTCTTCTCCTCTGAGAGAGTGAAGGCACCCCTGGCTATCCCCCCACTTGGCACATTAAGTCTCTGCAGGGTTAGGTACTTCTTCTCCCACTAAGGCCAGACAAGACAGCTGAGTTAAGGGAATGGCTGGAAACAACCTAGATGTCCCTCGAGTGAAGAATGGATAAAGAAAATGTGGTACATCTACACAATGGAATACTATTCAGCTATTAAAAACAAAGACCTCCAACTCTTCATCTTTCTTTTGTATCCAAAGTGCTGGGTTTATAGATATGCACCACCACATCCACTTTATGTCTGACGTAGTTGCTTTGTTTTGTTTTATAGAGACAGGGTCTCATGCAGCCCAGGCTTGCCTGGAACTCCTGATCTTGCCTCCATTTCCCAAGTGCTGCCATTAAATTCATGCACTACCACACCTGGATTTTGTTTTTGTTTAAGGGAGATTGAGAGTTTAAAAGGGTTAAGGAGGTGGCTTAGAAACTAAAAGCACTTTGCTGTATAATCAATCCTGAAGACTGAAGTTCTGATTCCAGAACCCACATAACAAGCCAGGCATGATCCTGCACACACCTGTAAGCTTAGCATCCATGGAGCAGAGACTGGAGGATTGTTGGGGCTTGCTGACTGCCAGCCTAGCTGAAAAGAGGAAAGAGCCTGCATCAAAGGAATAAAGTGGAGAATACTAGAAGAACATATTCAATGCTCTTTTCTGTCCACCATGTGCATCCTCTAAAGTGTTCATATGTCATACACATACTTGAACACATACTTTCAATAAAAATACTTTTAAACAAAGACTTATAGTCAGTTAAGGTGTCACATGCCTGTTAAGAGATTAAGGCAAGGGGCTGGAGAAATGGTTCAGTGGTCACGAACATATACTTTCAAAGGTCCCGGGTTTGACAGGGGCTTACAATCACCTTTAATTCCAGCTCCAGGAGTATCTAACTCCTCTAGCTTCTGCAGGCACCTATAAATACCCTCCACCCACCCACACAATTTAAAATAATAAAAAGTAAAATTTAAAAAAAGAGACTGTG
>NC_045030.1:14307982-14315348 GCF_008632895.1 Mastomys coucha
CCAGGACAGCTAGGGCTACACAGAGAAACCCTGTCTCAAAAAACAAAAACAACAAAAAACTCAAAAAACTCAAAAAACCAAAAAAACAACAACAACAACAAAAAAGAATTAATTTCTCAGGGCTGGGGAGATGGCTCAGCAGGTAAGAGCACTGACTGCTCTTCCAAAGGTCCTGAGTTTAGATCCCAGCAACCACATGGTGGCTCACAACCACCCATAATGAGATCAGATGCCCTCTTCTGGTGTGTCTGAAGACAGCTACAGTGAATTACACTGGAGCGAGCAGGGCCGGAGTGAGCGGGGCCAGAGAGCAGCCACATGATGGCTCACGGCCATCTGTACAACTACTGTACTCATACACACAAAATAAATAAAATAAGAAAATAAAATAATCTGTTAAAAAGAGATAGAAAGACTGTTAAAAAAAAGAATTAATTTTTCATTGCTGTTCAATTGATCTGTTCACATTCAGGAGGCCTTATCCTCAGGCCTCTCTCAAAACAAAGCCTCCATTATAACCCTACTTCTGTCACCAACACAGGTTACAGTGCTTTTAATTTTAGCCTGCAATAGCAAATTCTGTCCCCAATGCATAGTGGATAGAATTTTGAAGACTTGGGTATCATGTGCATCATAGCCAAGGCATACCAAGGCATGCTTTTACTGACCAGTGGGGTATGGCTTTTCCCCACAGTCCTCTGTGGCTGAGAAACAACATTCCACAAGGTTCAGAGCTGAGGCCTTGGAAAGGGTTCAGGGGTAGCATAAAAGGCCTTCTTGAATACTGATAAGAAAAGATACCATTGGTCCCTGAATGGCATGTCTGTAGTCATCTATTTCTTCTGGGTGTTCCAGTTTGTCCCTTGTTCTTTCTGCTCCCTGTCGACCTTTGTTCTTCCTCATTTGCTCCTTCTTGTCTCTGCTCCCTATCCCTGTTGCCTGCTCTCAGCCATCTCTTCCTTGTTCACAGTCCCTACTCTCAATCCCCTGCTGTGACTCTTTATCCCCCTCCCCTCCTACAGTCTGCTATACCCTATGTCCTCTTCCTTGTCTATACTCCTCTATCCTTGTTCCCTACTCCTGGCCAACTTCCTACTCCTGAGAACTTCCTTGTTCTCAGCACTTGGGAGACAGAGACAGACAGATCTCTGTATGTTCAAGATCAGCCTCCTCTACATAGTTAGACACTGTTTTAAAACAAAATAACAAAAACCATTGACCACCCTAAAGAATCTCCCACCTCATCAACATACTACCTCTGTCCTTCCTTTTATTTCTCACTCACTCTTGCCTCCTTCCCCAACCCTAAATTACCACATTCCTGACATTGTTTATTCTTACTTCAAAGTATTCTCTCTTCACTGAAAAGCAAGGATCCTGGAACCAGGGAAGGGACTAGAGCCAGAGAGGTCTTGGGATTGGATATTACTTGCTATGAGCTCTCAGTAACTATTTGCTGTTCCACAGTCATCTGTTGTGAGACAGCAAAAAAGGGGACTTCCCTATTTCCACAACAACCACCTCAAATCTGTGTGACAAAATTGATATGGCTAAATCACAAGGCTTGGAGAGTGGAAGAAACATTCAATTGTGCTTATGGGAATCTTCCCCTGCCTTACTCTACATTCCACTTTTGACCATTTAGATATAACTGAGCTAAACAGTCCTCAGATGAATCAATCCTACCACCTGAATCCTGCCTGGAAACAGGTGGGACATTGAGTTAGAGTAGCATGGGCATCCCCACCAAAGCTTCCTGATGCAGTATGATGCAATGAAAACCTAGGCCTAGCTTTTGATCCTCCATGGTTCACAATGAGGTGGTGGACAAAAGAGGAAAAGACTTGGTAAGCTGTCCTGTGGGGAGTCTAATACCTCTGCCACACTCCACTTCCACTTTTAATTTTGTCTATTTGCCAGGCACAGAAATCCTGCTCTCTGTGCATGACAAAATAACCTCTTCCCAAGAAGCTAGGAAATATGGCTGTCCAACCAAATATCAGAAATGAATGAGAAAATATTAAGTGCTGTGATGCCAGGTGTGATGGGATATACTTGTTATCCTAGCAGGTTGGAAGTCAAGACAGAAGGATCAGGAGTTCAAGGCCAACGTTGGACACATAAGGAGTTGTCTTTCTTTTTCCCTTTGGTTTTTAAGAAAAGGTCTCTCTACATAGCCCTGGTTGTCCCGAGTCACAATATGTAGACCAGAGTGGTCTTAAACTCAGAGAGTACTTTCTGCTTTTGCCTCCTGAGTTTTGGGAATAAAGACGTGAACCGCTGGGCGGTGGTGGTGCACGCCTTTAGTCCCAGCACTTGGGAGGCAGAGGCAGGCAGATTTTTGAGTTCGAGGCCAGGCTGGTCTACAAAGTAAGTACACAGAGAAACCCTGTCTCGAAAAACCAAACCAAACCAAAACAAAAAAACCAAAAAACCAAAACCAAAAAAAAAGACTTGCACCACTATGCCCAGCTACATAAGGAGTTTGGGGGTCAGCCTGGGTAGCATGAAACCCTGTCTCATAGAATAAATAAACAAACAAATGAACAAACATTTGAGACTGATATAACTACAGAGAAAATGATAAAGAGAACAGAACACAGTTAAGACCTTCACCTATACGTGAAATGTTAATTTATGAAAGGGATGGCATCTAGATTAGTGGGGGAAAACTAGTTACTTTTAAGGTAAAGAAGTAACTAATACCTACCTACCTGCTACCATTTGGATACAGCTTGAGTGTGTCCCTAGAGCTTCGTGTGTTGGAAGCTTGGTCTTCAGTATGGTTGTGCTGATAGGATGGAACTTTTAAGATGTGAGGGTCCAATGGAAGGTGGTTAGGCCCTTGGGGATACAGTGTTTGGAAGACATTAATGTAGTCCTCATGGGACCTTGGTAACTTCCCTAGATGGGTTGTTATAAAAAGGATGAGCCTAGTCCCTGAATCTCCTGGCTTCCTGTCTTGTCATGTGATCATTCCCACATGCATGCAAACTACAGCACTGTTACACAGTGCATATCAAAATCTATTTCAGATGAATGAAGAGTATCAATGCAAAATATAATGCTGTACTACAAAGCCCCTCTTTTCTCTGATCATTGTCATTGTTATCATTGTTGTCATTGCTATATTTCCATATGTATATAGACCTATACACAGACTTTTAAGTTTTGATTCATTGCTTTTTATATTTATTGTTGTTGTTGTGTAGGTTTATGATGTATGTGGGGATTGAGTCACATCAGACTGTTTGTTCCTGTGAAGCATCATACAATTTAAATAATAAAAATCTTATGATGTGTTTGGTAGCAGAAGGTATTAGATTCCCTGTAACCTGGTAGAGTCAATATCTCCTCTGAACTTGTCTTTGTCAGGGCTCTCCTTTGTGTTTATTCTCCTATGTGCACTTCTATCAACTCATCTAGTTCTAGATAAAACTTTATAGGTATATTTTTGATAGTCATATTCTTAGTAAATCAAAGACCCGAGTATATAAACTGACCTTTTAATGATATCAGTTTGTTCTAGCCAACAATAAGGAGCAAAAAAGTTTGCTTAGTCGAGTATGTTTTTATATCCTCTAAAAATGTTTTAATCATTTCCTCAGAAATCTGCATGTATTTTTTCCCTTTATGCTTGAAATTTCACACAGGTACATAATAAAATATGATCAGATCTATCTCCCATTTCTCCCTCTAACTTCCCCAATATATTCCCTAACATATCTTTCTCCCAATTTCATGTTTGTTTTTATAACTCACTAAATCCAGTTATTAAAGTATTTAAAATATTTTTGTTATTATGAATACTGTTTTCTAATATATCTTCTATTATTGTTATTTGTGTATCAGAAAACTACTGATTTTCATCATACATTCTGTTATGTTGCTACTACATTGTTGTATTGCCTAATTTAGCATTATAATTGGTTCTTTTTGGGTTTTCTAGATATGCCATCATGTCATCTACACATATATTTTATTATATTGGGGGGTTTTATATATGCTAGGCAAGTACTCTGCTACTAAGATATATTCCTGGCCCAAGTAAAGATTGTCAGTGTCCTCTTACTCATTTTTATGGCTATAGTTGTTTTTTATTACATGTAAATGCATTGGTTCAACATTTCTAGAACAATTTCAAAAGAAGAAGACACAGTTAACACCTTTGCCTTGCTCCTGATCTTACTGGATATGCCTTCAGTGTTGTCCATTACAGTGATAACTGTAGAATTGAGATATGCAGATTTTATCATTATAAAGCACTGTCAATTGATTTCTATTTTAAATGCTTTTATTAAAATAAACTGCTAAAAGTTTCCTAAGTAACTATGGAAATAACAGAATTTTCTCCTAAGATCTATCAACATACTGCATGATTGTAATACATTAATTTAAATGAAATATTCTTTTTTTTTTTTTGAGACAGGGTTTCTTTGTGTAGCCTTGGCTGTCCTGGAACTCACTCTGTAGACCAGGCTGGCCTCGAACTCAGAGATCTGCCTGCCTCTGCCTCCCAAGTGCTGGGATTAAAGGTGTGCACCACCACTGCCTGGCTGAAATATTCTTGTATTCTTAGAAACTCTCTTGATCTTCCTTTCCTTCTATATTTTGTTTATAGAGACAGAGTTTCATTCTATAACCCAAGTTGTCCTGAAACTCACTATATAGAAAAGGCTTGACTGGAACTTGAGACAAGCCTCTAGAACCACCATAAGTGTTCTTCTTAATTTATTATTATTATTGTTGTTGTTGTTGTTGTTGTTGTTATTGCAAAGTGGCAAAGAAACAATAAAGCAAAGAGATAAAACAAGACCAAAATACAGTGTCAAGACTGATAGCAGGTCACATGGGTAAGGGTACTGAAGAGTCTAAAAATTAATATTTTCTTGTTATTTTTTATATTTTATATCTATTAGTTAAAAGTTCAAGATTTTTACATTGATATTCATGGGTAAAATTATATATGGTTTAATTTCATGCTATCAATTTTGTAAATGCTTTAGAAAAATAATGAGCAGGTTTTTTTACTTTTTATTATTTGGAATAAATGTAAAAAGATAAAATAAAATCAGCATATTTTTAAAAACTAAACATTTAATAATATTTTTGGTTAGAGTTACCCCAAGATATTTTATATAATTTGTGGCTATTGTGAAGGGAGTTGTTTTCCTCATTTCTTTCTCAGCCTGTTTATCCTTTGTATAAAGGAAGGCTACTGATTTATTTGAGTTAATTTTATATCTGGCCACTTTGCTGAAGTTGTTTATCAGCTGAAGAACTTCTCCGGAAGAAGTTTTGGGGTTGCTTATGTATACTATCATATCATCTGCAAATAGTTATACCTTTATTTCTTCTTTACCAATTTGTATCCCCTTGATCTCTTTTTGCTGTTTTATTGTTCTAGCTAACAATACTTCGACATACTATATTGAATACTATTATCTAACACTTCAAATACTATATTGAATAGATATGGGGAGAGTGGACATCCTTGTCTTGTCCCTGATTTCAGTGGGATTGCTTCAATTATGTCTCCATTTATTTGATATTGGCTGTTGGTTTGCAGTATATTGCTTTTATTATGTTTAGGTATGGGCCTTATATTCTTGATCTCTCCAATACTTTAACATGAAGGGAGGTTGTATTTTGTCAAATGTGTTTTTTTTTTGTTTTTTTTTGTTTTTTTGGTTTTTTTTTGCATCTAAGGAGATGATCATGTGATTTTTCTCGTTGAGTTTGTTTATATGGTGGATTACATTAATGGATTTTCATATATTAAACCAACCTTGCATCCCTGGGATAAAGCCTACTTGATCGTGGTGAATGATGGTTTTAATGTGTTCTTGGATTCGGTTTGCAAGAATTTTATTGAGTATTTTTGCATCGATCTTCATAAGTGAAATTGGCCTGAAGTTCTCTTTTTTGGTTGGATCCTTGTGTGGTTTAGGTATCAGAGTAATTGTGGCTTCATAGAACGAGTCAGGTAGTGTTCCTTCTGTTTCTCTTTTATGGAATAGTTTGAGGAAAATTGGTATCAGATCTTCTTGGAAGGTCTGGTAGAATTCTACACTAAATCCATCTGGTTCTGGGCTTTTTTTTGGTTGGGAGATTTTTAATGACTTGGGGTAACTCTAACCAAACAAGTGAAAGACCTGTATGACAATAACTTCAAGTCTCTCGAGAAAGAAATTGAAGAAGATCTCAGAAAATGGAGAGATCTCCCATGCTCATGGATTGGCAGAATTAACATAGTAAAAATGGCCATCCTACTAAAGGCAATCTACTGATTCAATGCAATCCCCATCAAAATCCCAACACAATTTTTCAAAGACATGGGAAGAGCAATTCTCAAATTCATTGAGAAAGGCAAAAAACCCCAGGATATCGAAAACAATTCTTTTTTTTGTTTTGTTTTTTGTTTTGTTTTTTGAGACAGGGTTTCTCTGTGTAGCCCTGGCTGTCCTGGGAAAAAAAATCTTCAATGACCCCACATCTGATAGAGGGCTAATATCCAAAATATATATTATAATTCAAAAAATAGGGTATAGAACTAAACCAAGAATTCACAATGGAGGAATCTCGAATGGCTGAGAAGCACCTAAAGAAATGTTCAAAGTCCTTAGTGATCAGAGAAATGAAAATCAAAACGACTCTGAGATTCCACCTTATACCAACTGGAATGGCTAAGATCAAAAACTCAAGAGCAAGAGGAACACTCCTCCATTGCTGGTGGGATTGCAAACTGGTACAACCACTCTGGAAATCAATCGGGAGGTTCCTCAGAAAATTGGAAATAGATCTACCTGAAGACCCAAGGAAACTTGTAGAGCCCACCTCCATCAGAAGACAGGGCATCAAGTGAGGGATGGGGTTGTTATCCCAGTCACATCTCTGACCCATAATTGTTCCTCTCTGAAAGAATTACAAGGATGGAAATGGAGAGGAGCCTGAGGAAAAGAAGGCCCAGTGACAGGCCCAAAGTGGGATCCAGCTCAAGGGGAGGTCCCAAGGCCTGACACTATTACTAAGGCTATGGTGTGCTCACAAAAAGGGACCTATCATGACTACCCTCCAAAAGACTCAACAAGCAGCTGAAATAGTCAAATGGACCCAACCAATGGACAGAAGCAGCTGACCCTGTTATTGAGTTAGGGAAGGCTGAAGAAGCTGAGCAGAAGGGCGATCCTGTAGGAGGACCAGCCGTCTGAATTAATCTGGACCTGAGATCTCTCAAACACTGGACTACTAAACAGACAGCATACACCAGCTGATATGAGGCCCCCAACACATACAGCAGAGGACTGCCAGGTCTGTGTTCATTCAGAGATGATGTACCTAACCCTCAAGAGACTGGAGGCCCCAG
>NC_045030.1:14316300-14321311 GCF_008632895.1 Mastomys coucha
TGTCTCAAAAAAACAAAAAACAAACAAACAAAAAAAGGTAATATGGAGCTCAGGTGGTACAACGTTTACCTTGGATCTGAATTCTAGTACTATATAAAATTGAGCATGGTAACAGATGCCTATAATCCTATCACTCAGAAGGTGGACAACAGAAAGATGAGGAGTTCAAGTCATCCTTTGCTATATAGCAAGTTGGAGGCCAGGCTGTACTACATAGCATGTGTCTATCTCAAAAAATAGTTAACAAGAAGTTACCCACTCCAAGCTCGTAAAGAGAGTAAATTTGAAATGGCTAATAGGGTTTTATCTTTTGTTACTGCTTTCCTTGTTTTTTTTTTTTGTTTGTTTTTGTTTTTTGTTTTTCAAGAGGGTTTCTCTATATAGCCCTGGCTGTGGCTGTCCTGGAACTCATTCTGTAGACCAGGCTGGCCTCGAACTCAGACATCCGCCTGCCTCTGCCTCCCAAGTGCTGGGATTAAAGGCGTGCGCCACCACTGCCTGGCTAAAATTATTTTTTTAAATGATCAAACCTAACAGGGATGGAATGTAAAGTCCTAGGTCTTATAAAAGCTACTAACCTATTAAAAACTGTTAAGGATAATTAAGACATGCAAGTTAATAGTCCTCTTTTTACTTCATAGAAGATAATCATCTTATCAATGATAATGTGTTCAAAACTATATTTGTAATCATGCTAAGTACCAATGTAATCAATTATAAGAATAAACTTTATATGTTATAAAGCTTATGTTTTTCAACATTAAGCCTAAAGCAAGTAACTAAATCAGGTATGCTTAATATATCGATGGTTCTCAAACTTTTCAGAGATCTGCTGAATATGGCATTTAAAATGTTTATAATTTTTTTTGTGATAGAGAGACATGCCAGCTCCTGGCAGCACTATTCCAAAGAAGATGGTAGGCACAGAAGAACTTGGAGCTTGCTTTAAATGTGGCAAAGCTGGCCACTAGGTGAAAAACTGCCCTTTACCTTACCTGCTAGGCCATGGTACAAACCATGGACAAGCACCACACTGAGGAGTTGATTGCCTTGTTTTGTCTAGACAAAGCTGTCTGGTTCTCCCAAGTTCCTGTTTCATAGGAAAATCTGTTGGATCTTCTGGACCTGGCAGCCAAAAACTGATGCTGTGCTAGGACCTCTGCCCCCAATAACTATAGAAGAACCTAGGGTGATTGTCCAGATATCTAGCAAGTCTCTGTCATTTTTAATAGATTCAGGAGCTGCCTGAAAAGCCCTTTCTGCTTACTCAGGTGAAATTCATCCTTCTCAGGTCTCTGATGGGGTTGGCGAACAGCCTAGTGATAGATTTGTCAGTGTAATAGCAGCAACCAAGGCTTCAGCTTCCTTCTCAGTTCTCTTTTTACATGTGAAAATAAGGTCACAGGCCTCATTTTTCTTAAGCTACTACTAGGTTTAGAAACAGTTTACCTTGCTACCAGACTCAGAAAAGAGACAAACTCATACACCAAATTTCAAAGTAACTTTTTACTATTACTTTATTTAAAGGAATTGGCTTTACAATGACTATTCCCAGTAATCAATCACTTGAGTCTTGTGGTGAACAATTGGATAGAAAAAAAACTGTAAAATTTATGTAAGGTCTGAAGGGATGAAAGCTTAAGTTGTGCTGGGCAGTGTGGCGCATGCCTTTAATCCCAGCACTTGGGAGGCAGAGGCAGGCAGATTTCTGAGTTCGAGGCCAGCCTGGTCTACAGAGTGAGTTCCAGGACAGCCAGGGCTACACAGAGAAACCCTGTCTTGAAAAAATAAAAAAGAGTATTCATGCTTTTAACCCAAAATAATTTCCCAGGCTTCTACTATGAGAAAAAGGAGTGAGTCTACTGTCTTTTCTAGAATGTGGATTTCAATACAGATTACAAACAGTGATAATGCTAACACGTCAAAACCTTATCTCTTTTTTATAAATTTAAAAATTTCTTGTAAGCTTCAGGGAATCGGCTTGAATGCATCTCTCATCAGTCAAATGAACTCCAGTTAAGTGCTATCAATCAACATCATGTTCCCTCACCTGCCTATTTCACTTATTCCTGAGGGTGGGACCTCTCCCCTTTTCCTTGGTTTTGGGACTCCCCTATCCCAACTACCAAGACCATAACCCTAAAAGTAAGAAAAAAAATTCTCCTTACACTCTTTATTTTCTGCTCCTAACATATATATCTGTCCCAGCATTCTGCTAGATCCAGGCATTCCCTCAAAATCTGCATCCCAGACAACTTTAAAGTGACTACCCCCAGGTGGTCCAACTTCACAGATTGCTTCAACTTGCCCCAGATGGTCTCACAGAGCCCGGACAACCAGAGAAATAGCCTGCTCTTCCAGGACGTGGTCATCATCCCAGCTTTCTTGGGTCCCCAAAGATGTCAATGCTCTCAGACAGCAGGAAGTAGTCTAAAGAGTACAGTGTCCCCATTCTCGCCTCACTAGTCACCCCTTCCTATTTCCCCACCTTTTTTTTTATTTTGGTACAGAACTAATTCTCTATGAGTTCAAAGTCAACATGGTCTACAAAGAGAGTTCCAGGACAGCCGGGGTGGTTACACAGAGAAACCCAGTCTGGAAAGATCAAATCAAACCAAATAAAACAAAAGTAATGCTTTGATCTGTAAATAAACCTAATTCATACATTTTAATTTATATGAACAACCATAATACTTGCAATATTGGTAGTAAAGTCAATAATACTAGATTATCACTGATATTTAATATTTAATTTTAAATATTTAACTTTAAATATTTTAAATATTTAATTTAATAATTAAATATTTAATTTAATAAGTTTAAATATTTAAGCTGTAAAATTGATAATGTTTATGTATATAAGTAAATATAACTTATAGCATTGGAAAAATTACTAATTAGTTATAAACTTTGATGGAGTTACTAACAATGATTCAATTTCTATTTGTAACTAAAATTTGACTCATAGCCATAGCGCTTATAGTATATAGTAACCATAATGTAAATATCAATATCTATATAGCCACTGAAATATTAACAATTTGATTTCTTCTCAGCATAAATACTAATCATGTATATTGGTAACCTTATTGCTACAAATGCAATAAGCTATAGTATTAGTTGTTACATCCAATACATCAAGTATTAGTAATGATAATTTCTATTTGAATATACTTCAGAACAGACACTTCTAATTTGTATGCAAGCATAATTTGTGATATAGCTACTATACTCTTTGATGATGCTAGTAATGATTATTTAATTTCTATGTATCTAGGCTGGCCTCAAACTTATAATTCTCCTGCCTCTACTCCCTCATTGTTGGGATTATAGGCCCACATCACCATATCTGGCTGGTTGTTTAATTTCTAGTAAAATTCTAATTTAATTTATAATATTGATACTTACAATGTATAGCAATTACAATAACTTGTAATATTCATGATCATTTGTAGTAATGATTATATTTTATGATAATAAGCAATTCAATTTTTTATTTGCAAATAATTTATAATACCACTACTGAACATTTTTATTGACAATCTGAGTTTGAAATATGGGTAAAATTTCTATCAGGATGAATATTTCATAATGTTAGTAATGATTATTTGCTTTCTACATGGAATACAGTCTGATACTTTATGCTAATTCTATTAATTCACACTAGAAATACATCTTTAATAGTGGTAAGAGTAAATAATATAAAAATAGGATTTGATGCCGGGCAGTGATGGCACACGCCTTTAATCCCAGCACTTGGGAGGCAGAGGCAGGAGGATTTCTGAGTTCAAGGCCAGCCTGGTCTACAGAGTGAGTTCCAGGACAGCCGGGGCTACACAGAGAAACCCTGTCTCGAAAAACCAAACCAAAACAAACAAACAAAAAAGAAAATAGGATTTGATAAATATTGGGATCAATAACTTAATTCATACTTGTAACTATTGGGAAATTTGTGGTCCTGGTTGAACATTCCTCATCAAAAGTCTAAAATCTGAAATGTTCCCAATGCTGAAACCTTTTGAGCACCACTATGTGTTCCACAAGTGTCATGTTCTACTTGTGATCTCATGCTCCAGGTAGCAGTTAATACATAGGTATGGGGGGATGGGTTGTGCAGATAACCTGGTTCTGGTTGAGCAAGTGTCTGGAACTCTGGAGACCTGGTGGGTGGTGATTTCCACCTGCATGGGACAGAAGGTATTTGACCATGCCTCCTGGGCCCCTGGCTTCTGTCTCAGCTACACCCCCCAAAGCCCCCGTAGAGAGGTATGTAGCTATCAGTCATGTAGAAGTAGTACCAAGTCTTCCCACATGCAAATAAGGTTTCCTAAGCTCAGTCCAAGCCAATGAGAAGTACCTGCTGTCAAACCCTGAATCACCCCCAAAATTGTATATAAATCCTATCCAGGGAATTAAAGGTGTGAGAGAACCACTCCATTGTCTGAGCCTTCTGTGCTAAGAGGGGGAAGGGCCCCTTGTGGGTGGTGCCACCCCTGGGCTGGTAGTCTTGGGTTCTATAAGAAAGCAAGCTGAGCAAGCCAAGGGAAGCAAGCCACATCCCTCCATGGCCTCTGTGTCAGCTCCTGCTTCCTGACCTGCTTGAGTTCCAGTCCTGACTTCCTTTGGTGATGAAGAGCAATGTGGAAGTGTAAGCTGAATAAATCTTTTCCTCCCCAACCTGCTTCTTTTTTTATAATAAATTATTTATTTATTATTATAAATAATAGTACACTGTCATTGTCTCCAGACGCACCAGAAAAGGGCATCAGATCTCATTATGGGTGGTTGTGAGCCACCATGTGGTTGCTGGGATTTGAACTCAGGACCTTTGGAAGAGCAGTCAGTGCTCTTACCTGCTGAGCCATCTCACCAGCCCCCCACCCCAACCTGCTTCTTGGTCATGATATTTGTGCAGGAATAGAAACCCTGACTAAGACAGTGTAGTGGCTACTATTCCTGGTTGTCAACTTGACTATATCTGGAATGAACTACAATCCAGAATTAGAAGGCT
>NC_045030.1:14322055-14323000 GCF_008632895.1 Mastomys coucha
AAAAAAAAAAAAAGAGCTCTTACTGAGAACTGGGATTCAGGTTCAGGTGGTACTCAAAAGCACTTATATGACAGCCTACAACTGTCTGTAACTCCAGTTTCAGGGGACATGACCTTTTTCTGGCCTCCGTGGGTACCATGTGAGTATGGTACACAGACACATACATAGGCAAAGCACCCACACACATAAAATAAAGTAATTCTTTAGAATCAAGTCTCATGTTTAAAATACCTTATACATATACAAATATTTCAAAATCCAAAATGAAAACCCTGAAATCTAAAGCATTTATGATTTCTAAGCATTTTGGACAAAGGCTATATAATAGACTCAACTTTAAAGTTACTTCAATTCTCTACACCAGTGGTTCTCAACCTTTGTAATGCTATGACCCTTTAATATAGTTCCTCACATTGTGGTGACCCCCAACTATAAAATTACTTTTGTTGCTACTTCATAACTAATTTTGCTATGGTTATGAATTGCAATGTAATTATCTGATGTGTGACCCCTATGTTGTTGTGAAACACAGGTTGAGAACTTGTGTAATACTCAGATATCATATAGTCATGCTAACATTACAGTAGTTCTGAATCTTTCCCACTCCATTTTCCCAGGCTTACCATTTCTTTGTGATTAGGATAGAAAGTCTGATCAATCAGAGGGAATTCCTCTGTTCCAAGCTTCTTGTGGAGTCGAACCATCTGGGCAAACTATGAGAACCAGGAGACATGAAATCAGTGAGTTCCTTACCTCAGGGAAGTCTCTAAACTGTTATCTCAAGTGCTAATTTGGATTTGGAATGTCCTCAAGGTCCATGTGTTAAAGATTTGTTTCCCAGAGTGGTAATGTTGGGAGGTGGTAGAAACTCTGGATGAGGCTGTACTGGCTGGTTTTGTGTGTCAACTTGACACAGGCTGGAGTTATCACAGAGAAGGGAGTTTC
>NC_045030.1:14324341-14326290 GCF_008632895.1 Mastomys coucha
TCTATCTTCATGTACACTAGAAGCAGGAATCATCTCCATTATATATCTCATTACAGTTGTGAGCCACCATGTGGTTGCTGGGAATTGAACTCAGGACCTCTGGAAGAGCAGCCACTGAACCATTTCTCGAGCCCCTGTTGTTGTTTTGTGAGAGGGTTTTTCTGTGTAGTCCTGGCTGATCTGGAACTCACTCTGTAGGATGTCTTTGAACTCAGATATCTGCCTGCCTCTGCTTCTCTGTTTATATTTTCTCATTTGTTCAAATAAGAAGTTAAGGGCAGAGAGCTTTATATTTTGGGGGGAATTGTTCTGTTTTGCTTACCACTAGGTCACTCAGCATGTAGAAGAGTTCTTGGCATATAGTGGGTGGTAAATAAATGTCTGTTGGTGTCAAGTGCTGAGGATAGAACCTACAATGAAATAGATGCTTAACAAATAATTGTTGAATGAATAATTGAAGTTTCCTTGTGGTCTGCTAGGTTCTTTGGCTCTCTCTGCACCTAAGATTTTGCTCACTAAAGGGGGAGTTATTGATTCTCTCTCAGTTCTAAGGGAGTCCCTTATGCTTTCCCCCATAGTACCAGTATGCCTTTTTCATGCTCACCTCACAACTTTCACTCCATTTCGAAGAACTTCCATGTCTACAGAGAATCCACCATTGACGTGAGCCACAAGATTGAGATCAGAGAATTCAGCCTGGAAAAGACAAAAAATCAGTGATTTGGCCACAACATGTAAGTGTGAACAATCGGTCTGTGGCCCAGACAGTGGAGTTCCAAGCATGCCTCATCAACTTACCTGCTCTACTTTAATGTCAGTTTCTCCATGGATCTTCTTCCCTTTGAAGTATTTTGCCCTGGGGAGAAATACAGAAGGGTACATCCATCAGTGTTCAGACATGTTCAGACATGAGGACCACATCCAGGTTGGTCCCTTGAATCTTTCCCCCTTCAGTTCTGGTACAGAAACCACATAATACTTTTTAAATTGTAATAGTTTATAAAAATTAATTGATAATACTTTATGAACAATAAAGTCTAGTGTAATATCTGTGGAAGTATGTAAAGACATTGTAAAAAGCCATAGAGAGCAGGCATGTCCCAAAATATGGTATCTTACCACATTACTATTCTAAATGTTCCAGTAAAAGCTGTGGAAAATTAATGGTGTTGTGTCAATTATAACAGATTTTGAACTGCACGGAGGTCTATAAATGGCTAAGAACATCAGAGAGTATAAATATATGACATGTGCCTGTCATGTCGTGTGTTTCAGTGCCTGTGTGGTTCCAAAGTGACTCTCTGTTCTCTCCTTTACCATGAAGCAGCACCTTGATCATGGGTGTCATCTGCTATGGGTGGACAGTTGGCATCTGAATAGGAGAGGTGCAGGCTGCAGCTGGTTGTAAAGAAGCTGTAGCCAGCAATGATGGGGGAGGGAGTAATGCATCTGAGGATGAAGGGAAGCCCCAAGAAGAGGAGCAGTAGCAGTAGCAGCAGGCACATCACAAATTGCTTTGTCATTGTTTCCAGCCCCACCCAGCTAAGCTCAGCTTTCAGCAGCCTTCTCTCCCAGGTTCAAGGTTCCTATCAGACAGGCTTCTTCACAGAAGTTCCAGTTCTGATTTTCATGGAAGGGAGATGAAAGTAAGAGACACTCATAGGAACACTGGTCACTGGCATGTACATAGTCAGCAACTCTGATATATGTATATTGCACAAATGAGTTCTGTTGGGTTCACTGATGAGCACAAAAGTACTCAAGAGCAGCTGTTTCCTTTTTCTCTGTAAACTGTGTCTCTCTGATAATCTGTCTACATCTGTGTCTCTGTCCCTTTCTGTGCCTCTGCCTCTCTGCCTGTCTTTCTCTTTCTCTGTCTCTGCCTCTGCAACTGTCTCTCTTTCTCTGTCTGTCTTTGTGCCTCTCTCTCTCTCTCTCTCTCTCTCTCT
>NC_045030.1:14326804-14353179 GCF_008632895.1 Mastomys coucha
ACACACACACACACACTGTTTCCTCACAAACATCAGAAGAGAATCTTTTAAGATCTGCTGGGATTCCATGGTAAATGTGACTAATTTCCTAAGGCTAGCCCCTGACCTATCTCTGGTCTCATGGGGGTTAAGGGTGTGCTGAATAGTTTTATGTCAACTTGACAGTAACTAAAGTCATCAAAGAGGAGGAAGCCTCAATTGAAAAAAATGCATCTTCAAGTTTTCTTTTGTTTGTTGACAATAAATATAGTGTCTACTGTAGTGTTCTGCTCAGGCTTCTCTTGGTCCTTTTGACAGCTTCTGGCTTTGTCTCCACTAGCCAAGGTGACACCTAATTTCCTTTCCTTTCCTTTCCTTTCCTTTCCTTTCCTTTCCTTTCCTTTCCTTTCCTTTCCTTTCCTTTCCTTTCCTTCCTTCCTTTCTTCCTTCTTTCCTCCCCCCACCCTCTAGGCAAGGTCTCACTGTGTAGCCCTGGCTGGTCTGGAACTTGCTTTGTAGACCAGTCTGGTCTTGAATTCACAGAGACTGCCTCTGATCTTGAAGGTGTGCTTGCTAGTTTTATGTCAACTTAACAGAAGCTTAAGTCATCTGAGAGAATGGAACTTCAATTGAAGAAAAAATGCACCAGTCCGTAGGCAAACCTGTAGGGCGTTTTCCTTTTTTTTTCCCCCTTTCCTTTCTTTTCTCTTCTTTTCTTTTTTTGATCTCTCGAGACAGGGTTTCTCTGTGTAGTCCTGGCTGTCCTGGAACTCACTCTGTAGACCAGGCTGGCCTCAAACTCAGAAATCTGCCTGCCTGGGATTAAAGGCATGTGCCACCACTGACTGGAGGGCATTTTCTTAATCAGCAATTGGTGTAAGATGGCCCATGCCACTGTGGATGGTGCTACCTCTGGGCTTAGTAGCCTTGGGTTCTAAAAGAAAGCAGGCTAGGTTTTTCTTGTACTCTTTGGTTCTACCACTCAGCTTGTTGGGTGCTTGCTAGTGCTGAACACCTATCATCATGCCTTGAGAAATTGAGGAAATCAAGGACTTTTCTGCTCACAGCCCAGGAGATGGATGCAAAACCCATCAAGATTAGGAACGACAAAAAGCCGGGCAGTGGTGGTGCAGGCCTTTAGTCCCAGCACTCGGGAGTTCGAGGCTAGCCTAGTCTACAAAGTGAGTTCCAGGACAGCCAGGACTTCACAGAGAAACCCTGTCTCGAAAAACAAAACAAAACAAAACAAAAAGGTTAAGAACTACAAGGATAATGTGAAATTCTAGGTTCACTGTAGCAGGTACCTTTATACCCCAGTCATTAGAGAAAAGGAGAAGGCAGAGAAGCTGAGGCAGGCTTCCCCCCTTCCCCCTGTTTGGTAGTAAAGGAGCTGAAATGAACTAGACCTCTACATTTGATTATTAAAAACACGGAAAGTGAAAAAAGAAAGAAAAAGAAAGGAAAGTGAGGCTAAGCAAACAACAGAGAGCAAGCAAGTGAACAGCATTCCTCCATGGTCTCTGCATCAGCACTTGCCCCTTTGAATTCCTGCCCTGACTTCTTTTAACGATGAACTACTATGATGCAGAAATGTAATCCAAAGGAACCCTTTCCATTTTGCTTTTGGTCATGAAGTTTCAACATAGCAATGAAAACTCTAAGAAAGAAGGCTAGCCCCTTTTCCTCATTCTGGGTTGACTCTGAAGGGCCATCTCAGCTCCAGAGCACCTCCTGAGAACATCTGAGGCCTCTGACCTGATGATGGCCCAGCCTTTCTTGTACTCTTTACCCATTACAGTGTTGACCCCAAAGGCATACCCAGTTAGAACTTCTGCATGAAAATCCCTGCCTCTTGAGACTGCTCCAGAAAGCTAAAATACTGGGCCATATGAGTCAAACTATAAGAAGACTCTTAATATAAGTCTGTAGCTGGGTCATCTAGCTCCCAGTTGGAACTGAGCACCTTTAGTGACAGGACAGCCAATAACATACTATTGCCATGCAAATTCTTCCGAGGCAAGTGCAGTTTGTGCTGGAACCTTGATATGGATCAGTGAATAGAACAATAATATGGAACACTGATATGGATCAATGCCATATGATTTGGCAGGCCCTATGACACTGGAGGTGTCACAGTGGCACAGGATGAAATACAGAATTTTTTCTCTTGAGTGATGAAGAGTGGCACAATGGGACTTTGGTGTTTGGGAGCAGCAGTGACTTTTCCTGATAGTGGACTGCAATAGGAATCTAGTGGAGGAAAGTGAAATAGCTCGTGAAATAGCCTTGACACTTGACAGATGTGAGGGAAATGGCAACCAGATTGTGGTAATTGTTAAATGGCACTGGTTAACTGTAGAAAAATCTGATATGACTGCCAACTCAAGGTAAAATATGAAAGGCAGAGGATGTCCTGGCTCTTTTAAAAGAAACCTTAAGGTGTAGCTAGAGAACAGATAGAAGGGAGGGCCAGGCTCAGGATTTAACTTTAAGTAGGGTAGAACTTCAGAGAAGGGTGGTCTACCTCTCTGCCACACCATGCTCAGCCCTAATAGGACAGGAGTGGTATCCTAAAGCTTGGGACAAGAATACATGAATAGATGCACTTAAACATCCTAACCTTACAGGCCCACCTGAACCCATTGTATTGGCAGAAGCAGTTTACTCAACCTTACTTCAAACAGCTTCCTTCTGTTTGGAAAATGCAGAATGCCTTACGTGAACCAGGTACTTTATAAATCAATGCCTGCCCTGCTCAGGATATACTCCCAATTACTATCCTGGAAAGCTGACCAATAACGAGATCCTGTTCACAGTATGTCTCCCAGACCCAGAGACATCCTAATGTTCATATCCATGACTGACTCCAGTGGGATTAAGAGATAGTGCAGAGGAGAAGTCCAAATAGAAGCTTCTGAGATGGCACCTCCATGCCCCTACCAAAGCAGTAAATCAGGGCTAGGTGTATAGCTCAGTGGGAGAACACTTGCCTAATGTGTAAGGAGTTCTAGGTTTCAACCCTGGCACTGGGGGAAAAAACAGAACAAAACAACAGTAAATTGAAAGCAATGCTATATGCATTCTGGGGGAGATGGTAGAAAATGAGGCAACTCAGAAAGATTGAGAGAAGATACAAGGGCTATTCCCTCATTGTATCTCTATTGAACTAACCAGTTGTGTTTCTGAGGAGACTGGACAGATCCAGAGAATTCTTGTAGACCACTGCAAATGTCACCAACTAGTACCTCTGCTTGCAGCTACCATGCTGGACATGTTACTATTACAGATTAATAAGGTATCAAGTATGGCACAGAGCCATCAATTTGGCAAATGTACTTTGTCAATTCTGTTTAGAATAGAGGAACAAAAGCAACTCAGGTGACACGTACAATATCTGTCGATGGTTTTTCCCTATACAGCACTCTGCTGTTTCTTTCAACCCACATTATAATATAGTTCAGAAGAATTTGGAGCATCTGGACATCCCACAGAATATCACACTGGATCATTTTATCAGTTATATCATGTGAATTATGCAAGATGAATAAGAGATGGTTAGCATATTGCCTTGATAAGACACATGTGATCTGAGGTGGAGGTAGCACAATACTCAGAAGCCTAAGGCAGGAGAACCATGCATTTGAAGCCAGCTTAGACAACCTAGTGAGTTCTAAGCTGATTTAGGGTACATATTAAGAATATGTCTCTCAAACATCAAAAGACTCATGAGCTTGAGTGGGCAGGAGAGAATCCATTCAAAGACACAGGGACATACCATTTTAGTAATATTTCAGGGATCTAGTGACCAAAACCATACCAGACCAACACTTCCAAAGAGTAGAGCAGAGTTTTGCATTTCATGCCTTTTCCTGTGAAGAGAGACAGCAGGCAAGCTTCTTTCAAATTCTGGAAGCATCATATACTATACTACGACCCAAGTTTCAAGTGATATGTAAAGTTATCAGTTATGAATATGGATCAGAGTGTAAGGGGGCTCAGTGGCAGATCCAAAATGTAGTGCAATCTTACCACTTAGGCTATTTGACCTGCCAAGTCTTCTGTTACCAGAGGTGTCAGAAGTGGAGACAGATGCATAGTGGAGCCTATGAGAAGCCTACATATGAGACTCTCCAGGTTCTGGAGCTAGGGCATAACATCTTCAACCTTTGTGGTTGTTGTACTTGAGATAAGGTCTTACTATGTAGCCCATGCTGGCATCAAACTAGTGATCCCTTTACCTTAGTCTCCTGAGCTGGGGTTCCAGGCAAGTACCACCATGCCTGGCTCCACTATAGTATTTCTCTCTAATAGAGACAGAATGTTTGATCACAGGACACCAAGTGACTATGCACCCAGAACAGCTCATGAGCTGAGTCAGGCCATACCCACCAAATGAAGTCAGATATTTATGGACAATGTTGAATGGTTTGTATGGTTGTTTAGGGTCCAGGAAGGAAAATGACAAAAAGATCATGACAAGGAGATCTGGGATACAGACTGTGGGTAAACATATGAAAGTGGGCAAAAGGGAAGGATAAAGATCTTTTTACTGGGTGCTAACACCCACCAGGCTTCATCCACTATGGAAGTGGTACTAGGCAACCAAGTAGATAGGATGAGTCAGCTAGATGATGTCAGCCAGCCTCTAATGAGCCTCCCCAGTGCTAGCAGATGGGTGCACAAATGAAATGCCAATAGCAGCAGAGATAAAAGCTATATGTGGAGTCAACTTTCCAGTCTTCCAGCAAGAAAGATCAACATTAAATCTTTGATATGACACCATCCTGCAAGGCTAAGCAGCCACTTGGGGCAAGCTGACCGTATTAGGCTTCTTCTACTCTATAAAAAACATGGTAATCTGTTTTGACCAGAAATTTTCATGTGTGGTTTGCCTTTTCACTTTCTGACTAAGACTAGCAAGCATTGCTGTCCAAGGTTTAAAACTATACTTGATCCCCAGCAGGATGGGATCCCATATAACATTGCAACAAACCAAAGGACACATGTCATAACAAAGTAAAGGAAGGCAAAATAAAGATGTGAGTACAGAATCAGCCAGTGAGGTTACATACCACACCTCCCGGAGGCTGCTGGCCTAAGAGAATGAAGCCACAGGTGTGACCTCATTTTGGAGATGACACCATGCAAGAATGGGCATTACCTTCCTAAAAGCAGTGGAAACACTCAGTCCATGATTACTGTGTATGCGATTCTCATAGTAGATAGAGTACACGATCTGGGAAGTTAGATGTCACAGTGGGAATGGCCCAGCTTACCATCAATCCCGGTGATCCACTCTTAGAATCTGTGCTTCCTGTTCTCTCAGGGTTCTGCAAGGTTAGAGGTCCTGGTTCTCCAAGGGGCAACACTGCTACCAGGGACACAGCAGGAATCTCATTAAACTCTAAGCTATGATCACCACCTGGACACTTCAGGTTTCTTTTGATAAGTAAAGAGAAGTCACTAGCAGAAGAATACATCAATGATAGCTAGGAGGTAGGGCTGTTGGTATACAGTGAGGGCACCCAGGCCTCCCACTTTGGCATCTGTTGGAACTCCTTGTTCAGCTTTCATGGTAAGTAGACAAGAAGCAAACAGAATCTGAGTCAGGTATGGGGACACAGGCTCAGAGATCTCTCAAAGATGAAGGAATGGATCACCCACCAAGTAAGCAACTGAGACCAACAGAGGTGCTAGCTGAAGGTGCAGGGTCTGTTTCCAGGGAAGTCTATCTAAGAAAAGAAGCCACAATAAGAAACAGTTTATATAACCCACTATATACATATTTACATAATAACTCATGCTATAGCATGAATATATATATATATATACATATATATACACACATAATATATTATATGTGCTATATATACACACACATATATATTATATAAGACTCATGTTTCATGTCAAACAGGATTCAGATATGCCTTATATAATATATACCACATGAAATATATAACATACATGTCTCTAGGTTATATAACAGAATATATATAACTATACATATACAGGTGGAATTAAAGTTTCAGCTGGGCATAGTTCTACACATTGGTAATCCATCACTTGGGAGATGGAAATAGGAAGATCATGAGTTTGAAACCAACCTGGGTTACATAGCAAGGCCCTCTCTCAAAAATTAGTTTGGTAAATAATTACCTTTACTATATGCAGTATACTTTTGTATTTCTTGTTCCATTTTATTCTATTTTTATGGAGAAAATCCTATACTTGTAGATATAAAGTCATTATATAGCACATGCACTATATAGTTCATGTCATATATAATATATTATACATCATTTATTATATATTATTGGAATAGTAGTCTTATTTAAATAACTGCTTACTATGGAAAACATACTCTGTTCTCTATTTTCATTTATCATGAAGAAAGTGGCATGCTGGTCATGGGCAATAGTTGACCCATAGATTGAAATACACAGGAGCAACTTATCTCTAGAGAGAGAGAGAGAGAGAGAGAGAGAGAGAGAGAGAGAGAGAGAGAGAGAGAGAGAGAGAGAGAGAGAGAGAGAGAGAGAGAGATGGAGCACATGCCTGCAAATCCTAGCTCTTAAGAGGTAGGGGCAGCAGAATCATAAGTTTAAGTCCAGCCTTGTGTACACAGACTCTGTCTCTTTTTTTGGATTTTGGAGACAGGGTTTCGCTATGTATCCCTGGCTGTCCTGGAACTCACTCTAGACCAGGCTGGCCTCGAACTCAGAAATCCACCTGCCTCTGCCTCCCAAGTGCTGGGACTAAAAGCGTGCGCCACCACTGCCCAGCTGTGTTTGAAACATTAAAATATTAAATCCTCTCATCTTAGAGGATGCAACATCAAAGCACAGAGGCTCAGAATGAAAGAAGAGTGGTGAAGAATGGAGAGATGGCATCAAGCTATACATAGGTATGCATTTATTTCAAAATTGTCAAACTTCTCCTTTATTCCAACCTGAAATCCTCAAAGCTTTCATGGTTCTGAAGGTCTGCAAGTTCATGCAGGGCTATGTTCCCAAATTGAGCCTTCTATACTTAGGCTCTCTCCTTCTGTCCACGTTACCACACACCTAGCAGACACTAAATGAATATTGGCCAAATTGCCTAGAAGAAAAAGACTGAAGGAGCTGTTGCAATAAATGGGGGCTTTGAGGATGCTGAAGGAGAGGGAGACTAATCTTTTGCTGAGTTCAGTAAGTATTCAATAAATGTTTTATGGAGATTAGAAAAAAAGGTAGGTATTGGATTGCCATTACAGAAAGGGGAATGGACACCAGTTGAGACACTGGGGGAGGGGCAATTAGATAACCTGTTTATAGGGGGTTGGAGCAGAAAAGGAATGCCTACCAATATGTAGTACAAGCCTCATTAGTGTTTGCTGAATTCAACAAAGCAAATGGAACCTAAACAATAGTGCCCTGGAGAACAGCTTATAGTGAAGGAATTCTGAAATGTGCTCAATATATATTTTAAGGGTTGCTGGAGGAAAGGTGAAGAAGCCTGCTGTACTGGTGAGAATGTGGTTACTTGAACAGAATATATCTGGAGATTAATAAGTACTTTCTGGATTAATGGGAGAGGAGAAGGACTGCTGGGGAGGTGGCTATAAAATGTGTGTGTGTGTTTGTGTGTGTGTGTGTGTGTGTGTGTGTGTGTAGGCAGGATCTAGTCAAAATATTGGGGGGAAGGGCTGGAGAGATGGCTCAGGGGTTAGGAGCACTGGGTACTCTTCCAGAGGTCCCGAGTTCAGTCCTCAGCAACAACATGGTGGCTCACAACCATCTGTAATGGGATCTGATGCCTTCTTCTCGTGTGTCTGAAGACAGCTACAGTGTACTTATATACGTTAAGTAAATAAATATTAAAAATAATGGGGAGAAATTGTATTTCAGGGGCTATGTTCTTCAAAGTATACAATATGTGCATATTAAATGCTTACGGGGATAAGTAGGAAAAGTTATAGGAAATTCAGCTAGTGATTAGGATTAGAAGAAAGGGGAGCTGAGGGAGGGTTCTTCCCAGGGTAGAGAAGTGCTTAACAAATGCACTCCATGTTCTGTCACATAGAAAGTAGGCAACAAATATCTGTAGGATGGATGAAAGGGCTTAAATAGAAAGGATAGCATGGTAAGAGCTTCTGAGGGAGGGTTGGCCAAGCCAGCAAGCAGATGGTACCCCATAAGTTTTGACTGAACTAGATTTTTGGAGTATAAGCTCTTAAGGCAATGGCAAGGACTTCCAGAGCCCTGGAAAGAGGAGACTGAGGATGACTCATACAGTTGATGCTCAGTAAGTGTTGACTGGCTTTAATAGACTAACGATATTTTGGTGTATGGACTTAATGTTGGGAAGAGAGGATCCTCAGGGGTTACTAAAGGGAATGGGAAAGGGTAAATCTTATACTGGGTTCTGGGTTAATGAAGGAAAGCTTCTAGAGGGTAGACTTCATGGCTGGGGCAGGTTCTCCTAGGGGTACCTAGGAGATGAAAGAATGTACTTCATATAAACAACAGGTACTGCATAGGTGCTGGCTGCATCCACCGCAGGAAACTGTATCTGAGGAACAAGCATAAACACACAGATCTCCATAAATGCTCATGGGAGTCACTGGAGGAAAGGTCTTTGGAGGGAAATCATCTGATTGGAGTATAGGGTGGATGAGAAATTAGTGTTTGAATTTATTCACAAATGACCTTTGATGAGGAAGGCTAGGAATTATTTGATAAATGCCCCCTTGGAGGAAAAGCCCCAAATGGAAAGGGGAAGGGAATGAAGAAACTTGATCTAGGCAATCACAACTCTCCTTTTATGCAAGGAAGATTTTTGTGGAGAAGACCTAGATAGAGCAGGTGTTCCATAAATGCTCTAAGGAAGGATGAAACAAAAAAGCCTTTGGCAAAAGTAACCCAAATGGTGCCCACAGCAACTGCTAGATGTTTTGAGTATTGGATCAACTCTTGTCCAGACCTTTGTAGAGAGGTCTTTGGCTTGGTCATGCAAAAGGTGCTCATTAGATGGTGATGGAAGCCCTTAAAGGAAAAGGCAGTAGATAAAGGTTTGGGAGTGGGGTATATAGCTGACACTCAACAGATGCTTGCTGAAAGGAAAGAACCATTAGACTAAAGGAAAGAATGTTTAGACAAGGCTCACATTCTAGGGAACTAATCAATATTGAATGGATCCACCAAAGACCTTTGAAAATTGTCTGGAGAACAGGAGATTCAGGAAGCACTCAATAAATGTCTTCTAGAGTCATTATAGGAAAAGGTCATTGAGGAGAGAATGGTAATGAGTCACACAGAAAGCTTGAAAACCCTCACAGAAATCGTGCTTGGAAAATGACTTGTTTGAGGCAGGTTTAGGAATAGTACGTGTCAAGCATTTAATGCCTCTTAGATCCTTCAGAGAAAATGGGTCCCTTCAGAACACATGCACCCGGACTTGGAATACATAGAAGGCATTCAGTTAAGGTTCATAGGATCCATTAGAGTCAGAGCTTGTGATGAGAAACTGGGGTGGAATACACAACAGGCACACTTAATCACTGCTTACAGACAAGTTTGAAAGGTCTTTGAGGAGGGCTCTGGGCTGGGACATATAGCATCAGTTGGATACACTTCACAAGATCCATTAGAGAGAAGGCCTTAGGGCAATGGGTGAGGGTAACTGAGTGAATCAGGCTCTCAAAACAAGCTCAAGGAAATCATTAAAGCCAAAGACTTCAGGGAAGGGCTCTGCAGTGAGGTATAATGCAGGTGCTAATGCCTACAAGACTCATTAGGGAGTGAGGTCTTCAAGGCAAGAGTTGGACAGAGGATGTAGGGCACATTTGGCCCTTGAAAGCTTTCTGCATAGATTGAAGCCAAAAGCTTTTGGGAATGAGTAATAAGAAGAGGTATGGGCAACAGATAATTGCTCTTTGTGCCGATTTTAGTTTGGGGAAGGTAAAAGTGGGGCTTAAAGGAAGAGCTGAGCACACATCATTAGAAGGAAGGAATTGGGTGAGGGGCCAGATATCAGGCGCACAAGTGGCGCTCAATAATTGCTCACTCACTGTAGAAATATCTGAGTTCCAGGCCCTCGAGGAGGCGCAACAGCGGCTTACCAGTCGGTGTGCGGCTCGTCGATGACCAGCAGCACCCTGGCGGCGGCGCCCCCGCGGCCTGCGCCCCCAGAGCCACCGCCCACCTGCTCGCTGAAGGTGGCGGCTGCGGCTGCTGTGGTTTGCTTGACCGCGTTAGACAGCGACGAGAAGAAGCCACCGCCCCCTGAGGACCCAGGACTAGGGGCTGCTGGAGAGGCCACTGGAGCAGCTGTGGAGGCCCTCTCGGCAGAGGCAGTCGCGGAGCCGGGCGTGGCCCCAGGACTGGCGGCCGAGGGAGGCGGCGGGGGCGGTTGCGGGCGCTGCAGGTCTGTCATGTACCCATTTGGCAGATTGGCCATGAAGTTGCTGTCCGACAGGCGGCGCCGCAGGTAGTTCATGGTGGCGGCTTGGGGCAGGGGATCCAAGGGTCAGTGGGTCCGTGGGCCGCTGGGACGGAGCGCGAGGGGCTCGGGAGCACGGCGGAGCTCTCTGGCACGACGCAACTCCTCTGCTGCCCGCTGCAGACTGAAGCAGTGCCGAGGCTCTGCCGCCGCAGAGCGTATGGTCGCGCCCGCAGCCCCCTATCTTGCACCTCTCGTGGTGCGGTCCGACTGGACTCATGGTAACATGGACGCGACCAAGGCGGCGAGGAAGGGGAGTTTGGAGAGGGCTGGAGAGTGACGTCAGCCACCGCTTGGTGCTGGGGAGGTGGTGGTGCGAGCCGGCAGCGGAGGCGAAGGCCCTGTCCGCGGTGCTGAATCCGACAGTGCGCACGCGCCGCACCGCATCCTCTTCCCTTCCCCCTCTGATTGGGGGAGGGTATGCGCAATTTGGGGAGTGGGGGTGGGGTTCTTGTCCTGAGGGTCCGGACCTGTAGTAAGAAAGCTCCCTCCCACGATCCTACCCTGTTTACCAGCCTCTTCTTAATCCTTAGGCTAACTTGCATTTATACACTCTTACCCTTCCCAGATACTTGGGTTTCCAGTGTTGATTTTCACCTCTGGAGGCATTTTGAGGTTCAGGGTAGGGATAGAAGCACACTTGGAGGGGAACATAAAAGTAGACATTCTTACTGCAGAGTTCCCGACGAGACGTTTCCTACAACAACTCTGTTGGGCAAAGAAAGAACACGGGAGTGGCATAAACATCACCAGACAGGCGAAGGTGGACATTTGGGTAGTTAACATATCCTTGCCCTTGATGGTGAGAGTCTGAAGAAACACATGGAATAACACAAATAGAAAAGCAAGGAAAGACACAGGGTATATATGTATATCACAGAACACACAGGCATCCAGGTATATATGTAGACACAGAAGCTCAGGGTAACACACATGAGCATATTGAGCACACATTACACATTCAGGCAACACATTGACCCACACCCAGAGAATCTCACACAAGTACACACATCTAAGAAAAACACATATGCTCCCAGATAAGCAAGGAGACTTTGGGTAAGCAATGCAGAAGCATTTCCTGCAGCACTAGCTCTGATGTATATTCAGCCTCCTCCACATGCACATATTTAGTCTACATGCCCTCATTCCTCTGCTCTAGATGTAGCCCAAACCCAGTGTCATCAGTGTCTATGGATGTCTTCCTCTTTGCAGACAGGAAGCCAGATAATACTTTCATATGGAAGAATAAGGTAATTTTGGTGGTCTGAATAAGAAGGCTCATATATTTGAATGCTTAGTCACCAGGGACTGGCAC
Organism: Mastomys coucha; assembly: GCF_008632895.1. Classification (NCBI taxonomy): domain Eukaryota; kingdom Metazoa; phylum Chordata; class Mammalia; order Rodentia; family Muridae; genus Mastomys; species Mastomys coucha. Next base: position 14,338,581 of record NC_045030.1, read on the forward strand.
TGTTTGGAAAGATTAAAAGGATTAGGATGTGTGGCCTTGTTGTAGGAAGCATGTCACTGGGGTGGGTTTTGGGGTTTCAAAAGCCCATGCCAAGCCCAAAGTCAGTCAGTCAATCAGTCAGTCAGTCAGTCAGTCTGTCTGTCTGTCTGTCTGTCTGTCTCTGTTGCCTGTAGATTAGCATACAGCTCTCAGCTATGGCTCCAGCATCAAGCCTGGGTCTGCCACAATGCTTCCAGTTATGAGATTAATTGACTCATCTCTGAAACTGTAAGAAAGCCCCCAATTAAATGTTCTTTTTTTAAAAAATGAGAATTGCCTTGGTGATGGTACCTCTTCACAGCAATAGAACATTGACTAAAACAGTAATCCAGGCAGTAGTAGGATGTAGAAGCCATTATGTCAACTTGTAAGAGTCTGGCTATAACAAAATTACAAATATATAGTTATTTGTTTGTATGTACCTTGGCTTATCCAACATTCTGATGGACAGACAATATTTCTACTTTGCAAATGAGGGGAATCCATGAACTTCAAATAATCTCCAAAGAGTAATGTTTGCTGTGATTGGTATATGAGGCAGAAAGATGAAACAACCAGTGCCAGTGCCAGTGTATTTACAACAAAGTAGAGTGAGATTTTAGTAAAGGATGGGGTACATCATTGACTCCGGTGAGCAACGACAGTGGAACAAGTGGCAGGAGTTTCTTTCCTGAAAGATTTTAGAATCTCTTACTTATTCATTTCTTTTAAAACCAGATCTTGCTGTGCATCCCAGGTTAGCCTGGTCTCAGCCCTTACAGTAATGAGATTCTTGGTGTTCATGACCAACTCTGGCCATTTGCTCATTCTTTATTTATGAAATCAGTGGTTTGTTAAACACAGCAATAATAGTGTGGAATCTGGAGTCACATAACTTGGTTCAAGACCAGCTTCCACAATATAGTTGGGAAAGTGAGTTAATCTTCCTGAGAGTTTTTTTCCCATCTTTAAGTGAGGAAGGAGAGGCATAACCTCTGTGCTTTTGCAAGTGCTGTAGACCCATCAGAAACCTGCTTGCTCATCTTGTCTCCAGAAACCATGCCTCCACTTCACCTTTTTCCATCCCTTTCTTTCTAGGTTCCTACAATTCCTAAGTTCAGTATTTCCAAGTCATCCCTCATAATCCTTCCTCCATCCTCCTGAGCTTCAGTCTCAGTAGACTTAGCCTCTGCTTCTTCTTCTTCTTCTTCTTCTTCTTCTTCTTTTTTTTTTTTTCAGGATGCCCTCTGGTAATTCAAATAAGGAACTTCCTGCATATGGGTATTTTCTAATGTTTTAAAATATGTAACTATATTGCTGATTTAAGAAGAAAAGCATGGCTTTTGGTGACCTCTTTGGTGACACAGAAGCAGTTGCAGATCTTCAGACTGTTTTGGCTCCTCTGGGCCTGAATCAGGGCTCTGCATAACCACCCTGAATGTGGGAATTCCTGGGAAACATTTAGACTCCTAGTACTTTTAGCTTCCTAGTGCCATTATTTCTCCCAGGTGGCTTAGTTTCTAGAAATTAACTTTTGCAGATTGTCTTTTAAAGGAAGCTCCTCCCTCTCCTTATAGGGTATCTTAAGACTCTTCAAGGATAGAGGTAAAGCTCCACACCAACTTCTACAGCAGGAATAGGCATACAGAAGAGTCCGAGAATCACTTTCTTGTGTATTAGTGAACAACTTACTTAAATATGCACTCCTGACACAAGTTCATGCCAGGATTGTGCCTATAACACATACCTACCAATTCTATGTTAGTGTGAGTGAGCATACACACATCCCTTGTGGTTTTGTTATAGTTATAACCTCTTAGACCACACACATCCAATATACCCCTAATTCTTGCACATCTCTGGAAGTCTACATTACAGAGAGATGTGTGCCTCACAATGCATACATATGCAGCCAAGCTTCTACTTTCTTCCAAGTAAGTATCTCTTACAGCCTGAGTAGCAACTAAAAACCTTCACTTTGACTCAGTCTTCCCAAGATGACTTGTCTCAATTTCTATACATCAAGTGGATCATATTACATGTTCTGACAAGACTATAGGTCTCACAAATCTCCTACTGAAACACTCTCACACAGAAGGGTCCCTTTTACCCACTGTACGAAGTTGCAAACTCTGCTCCTAATACTTAACAACACTGCATCATTGTGTGGTGCTTCAAAAATATCCAGTTCATTACTGTTCTGTGCTAGTTTCTTCCTTTGTAAAATGGGGATAATATTGACCCTCCTGGGTTCACTGTGGATTAAATGAATCCACACTATGGAAAGATCTAAGGCACTATTGGGCTTCCAGTAAATTGCTTTCTAAGTGTTAGCTATTACCCCGATTATGATGATTCCTTCGTGATTCTATCATAAAGGAGCTCAACATTCAGTGACTGGTAAAATGAATGAGCAAATTCTAAGAGCACTGGTGTCTGGGTTTGTTCCCTTTACTGTGGAGACATAGGCCCCTGATTCTTTCCTTGTGTCCCCATACTTAGCACTATTGTTAGTATACAGTAGGCGTTAACCATTGAACACATGTTTGAACAAAAGGAATGCCTATTTTGAGTCTGCTCACTGGCTCTCAGATATTCTTACCTTCTACCAGTCCTCCCCCAGCCCAGATGCTCAGACTTATCTCTAGAATACAGTAGACATTAAAGTGTTAAATGAACAAATACAAAAAGAAGGTGCATCTGGGTTTGTTTTGGGGGTTCCTCTAGGTCAGTGCTAACTGTAGCTTCAAAATGCAGCATAGCCACCTCCTCAGTGCCCCTTCCCCCAGTTATTTGTTGTTGGTAATTGTGGTGTTGGACTTAGGCTGTTTTCAGTGGGTGGGTGCAGGTGCTTTCTCAGCTAGGTGCCAACTCTGGTAACATCCCACCCAGTTCATCACTGTAGCAGATCTGCCAGCTGAGGGGCTCTGGTAAGTGGGTGGGAACTTAGGAAACTTCATAAAGTAAGAGACAGCAACTAAATAGCACACAGGGCAATCAAAAATTTCCTGCTAAGGTGAGTAGCCAATGGCAAACCCCACTTTGTTGTCCTCCCCTATAGTCCCACTCCCTTATATTTGAGGCAAAGACAGGCTGGGGCTGGGCACTTACTTTCAGGCTTTCCAAGCTGCAAACACAATACAACAGAATATGTCACAATGGGCCACTGCTATGTTGCTCTAGAAAATTCTATTGCCCCACTTCCAAGAATGGGGGAGGTTCCCCCCGTTCTTCATTAAGGAATCTTAGAAAGAGTCTAGAAAGGCTGGTTTATTGAGGTCTAGAAGGTGAGGGGGTCAGAATGAAAGCAAGGGATTTTAGGGTTTCTTCTCTTCTGGGTCTTTGCAGGCAGGCACATGTAGACATGGCCGTTTCTCTTCCACCACCAGCTTCTGCCCCTGTAGTGATTCACACAGTGGCCGTGGGGTCCCCCAGAAGGTAACATTCTTCTCACCTTGACCTTCAACCATGGAAACTGTAGGCCTGGGGTGTTAGGGAAGCAATGGAGAAGAGAAGCTCAGGTAAGGCAGGTAAGGCAAGAATGAATTGAAAAGACTTCATTGTTTGAGAGAGTCAAATCTCAAAGTCAATGATATCCCTGCTTCAGCCTCTCAAATGTGGGAATTACAGGCAAGTCTCATATCAATTTTTTGTGGTATTAGAGATTAAACCTAGGACTTTGTATTTGCTAGGAAATGCTCCAGCATGCCCTCAATAGCATAGCATTCTTTTTGTTTGTTTGTTTATTTGTTTGTTTGTTTAGGTCCTACTGACCTATACCTATTCCCTCTCTTTTACCCAGGCTAACCTTGAACTCATTCTGTAGCCTAGGAATGTCTTGAACATGTGGTCCTTTTTGGCTCCAGCCTTTCAAGTAGTTAGGATTATAGGTTTGCACCACTACACCTGAATTAACATCTCACTGTGCATTTAACTCTATGTCTAACTGATATTGGGGTATTTCTGATAAAGAAATAGGAAAGATGATTCCCTATGCTTCAGTTTCCCTCATCTACACAATGGTAGTAAGAAGAATATTTACCTCCAAAGCTTTTCTCTTTTCTCATACTCACTTTAAATCCCTATCATAAACCATTACTTCTCCTCTCCCCTCGCTTTCCCTCTCTCTTTTCTTTGTCCCTCCCCACTTTACCCAAATAGAACCTAAATATCCAGCAAGGTTTTTGCCAGGAAGATTTCTCCTAGTAGGCAAGCTCTCTATTTTCACCTAGCCTCTAACTATGTGGAAAACTTAGGAAATTAGGAACTAACTTAGGAATTAGGTTCCTAACTTCCCTAACATCTGGAAAAGCCTATCTCAGTGACAGGCCATTTAACAGCTGGGAAAAGGCCATTTAACCTTGATGTATGTGGTGTAAGAAGGGATGGGTAACTTAACTCTTTCTAACTCCTGGGCCACTGTGGTGTCCAGTAAACACTCAAGGTGGCTCTGTACAGAACCTGCCTCACAATCTGGATGTCAGGAATGCTTCTCCAGAAAGGCCTAATTTAGCTTTCTAGGCCCAGAGGGTAGTGATAGTCTCATTGCCACTTACCTGTCATTTTTAGATGGATTCTATCACTACTCACCTGGGTACCTTCTACCCATAGATCTGGGTTCTTTTTTAGTGACTGTTGCTAAAACGACCTTGGAGTACCTCAAGGTAGTGAAATGTGGAGTGGATAAATGGAAGCATGGATGACTGAGTAACTCAAAAGTATGCTAAGAAGGCTACATGAAGGACTGTGTTCATGGAAGTACAGCTACATGACTACATTAGAAACTGAGGCGCACAGAGGCTGTGAAGTCTTCCCTAATTGCTCCTTCTCTTCCTTTCTTTCTCTCCTCTTCTCTAAGCTAGGAGACGTCACTGGCAAGGCAAGCACCTTTGATCCAGGGGTGAAGCTCCAGTTCAATGTAACCAGTTCCCTTCTCATCCTTCAGGATCATGACCCCCTCCTAGAAACACAATGTCCCTCAACTCACGAGTACTTGGGGAGCAAAGGTGTGCAGAGGCGCTGGCGGACACGGGTGGGGTTGGGTCCACATGGTGGTGTGCACAGACCCCAGGTACTCCACTGTGACCATGAACCTTTCACTGCAATAGGAGGAGGTAGTAGAGTGTCACACAGTCAAAACTGGAGGTCTCATTGAGAAAAGGAGACTGCAGCGGCATAGGGTACCCAGCATAGCTACAGCATGGTTGCCCACCCTCACAGTGCTGCCTGTGGGTCACTCACAGACACAGTTATGGATGTCATAGCAGTGTCGAATATCCTGGAGTTTCCCAGTACATGGCTGCCCATTAAATTTGCGGCCACCACAGCTCCTTGAACGTGACTGTTGGCCTGGGATTTCGTCACAGCTGATGGACTTCATTCTCACACGGCTGCAGTGACTCCATTTTCCCCAGGCCTCCCACTCCCCATTTACTGTAGAGACAAGGAGCAAGATGGTTTGGAGTCAGTAAAGGGCCTCAGGGGAAATAATGAAGAAGGCTTTGAGAGGGAGTGGGAGTGAACAGATGTGGGGATGAAGGAGGAGAGGTTAACCAGGGTATGAGGGCAGGAACAAGGTTTTGGCAGCAAGAAGTGGGCAGGGGGCTTAGGTACAGGCATGGTGCATCTTGACTTGCTAACCAGGGCAAGGTATGGCTGTGTTACAGATGTGGTTCCGAGTAGCATCACCAGCACAAAAGGGGCCCCCATGACGGGGTGCAGGGTGATCACATGTCCGACGTTCTAGGGTCTGGCCCAGGCCACAAGTCACAGGGCAAGGGCTCGAAGGGCCCCATGGCCCCCAGCCACCAGCCACTGTTGGAGTAGGAAAGAAAGTGAAAATAAAGGCCACTTTAATCATGCACTCTCCCCAGCTTCCCTCCCTATCAGCTCTAGACATTTGAGGCAAATTGTCCTCAGATGATAGGCTTCTGGTTACATGGTATAAGAATTCCATTCCTTCAAATGGCACACGACCTTTGCCAGAAATCCAAAGCTCCACTAGGTGTATGCCAATGGCCTCATCCCTACATACCTGGGCAAGGTGGTAGGCCACTGCAGCCCCGATGCTCATAGGCTGGTCCTGAGCAGGGCTTCCCAGGGGGCTGGTGTGAAGGTGCTGGTGCAGAACATGAGCGGCTTCGTGTCTCCTTAGGTTCTTGAGCTCCACCAAGGCAGGATCCTGAGCAGGGGTTCCAGGGGCCCCAGGATGCCCAGGCCCCATGTGCTGTGGTAGAAGTGGAAGGATGAGCTGTGGCCAAGCATGTGTAAAAGTTTTTTCTCCCTGGCAGTTTCCTGCTGTAACCCAACATTCTAGATATCTCTTTTATGTCCTGTGACTACTCTTACTCACTGGGGCAGATCTTCTGAGTGTCACAGGCCTGTGATTGCTGGGCCTCTCCTGGGCAGTGGCCCCCACACTTAGGAGCAGGATTATTACATACTCGTTGACGGGTCTGGGTTCCTTTGGAGCATGTGACAGAGCAAGGCCCCCAGGGTCCCCACTCAGACCAGCCACCCATCTCTGTGTGAGAAAAAGAGAAGGAAGTGAGGGGTGGCAATGTAGGAGTCCTTTCTTTTATGTGTGTCCCACATCATCTTAGCCTGTCCTATCTCTTGTTCCTATACCTGGCCTATCAGTACTGCTCATCTGGACTATGGCAGCAGCTTTCATACTACAGATTTGGCCTACCCTCTTCCAAAAGCAAGTCAAAATAAATTTCTCCTCTTCCCATAATCCCAATCATTCAGGCTAAAGCCAATGTCTTCACTTTCGAACATCCTCCTTCAGCAATCCTAGCCTCCTCCATTCTTCCTAACGCCATACAAAGGTCTGACCTAAGGGCTGCTGCACTGATTCTTTTAGTGCTGGGGGCTGGGTCCATGTCCACATTGCTGATCTTCCTTACCTGGACAGCATGGCTGGTCCTCACAGGCCTGTAGCTGCCACTCAAGAGTTCCAGGAGCCACCTTCTCAGAGCACTGCCCACCCCTGCCCACACAGCGCCTGTGTCGCAGCTGGGATCCCTCAGAGCATGTGACTGAGCAGGGCCCCCATAAGGACCATGCTGACCATTGTGGGGACCTGTAGAGAGGAGCCGATGTTCTATCCTGGTATGAAGTGACAGGATAGATCATTGAGAGCCTACTTACCACTTAGAAATGGTGGGTGATTGAACAGGAAGAAATGACTATACAGGAAATATATGATAATTTAATTTCCCTTCATTTCCCTCTGGAAACCCCCAGGGTCATAGCCAGATATACAATAAGCAAATTTAGAGACTAAAAAGCCCAGAACTTCTGCCAGGAACTCAATAGGTCACTACCCTGTAGACAAGAAGTACCACGCAGACAAGAAGTACTCAGTAAACAGAAGCTCAGAAGTCCCTTCACAAACATCCTAGAGATACACTTTGCTTCTGCACAGGACTGGGTATGCATGATAATATGGGTATGTATGCCAGTGCTAAGGAGACATGAACTGTTAGCATGACTGGTGGCCCAGAGCTGCTCTCCAAGATCTTCAAACCAATCATCTTTACAATGTTATCTGAAATACATAGTAAGCAGTAATAAAATATATCTACAGTATAGTAAGACTCAACATATGTAAACTGGAAGTCACCATTAGGAGATTTGAAGTGCTTTCAGAAATCAAATTGCCACAAAACAATTGCACAATGAATGTGTTATCACAATTAAAGATTTGGCATTGTCCTCAGAATTTTCCTAAAATTCTTCATTTCTATGATAGTTCTATATATGATAAGCACTCAAATATGATCTATTGTAACTTAGGAGAATAGAGTTACCATCAAAAATATCCATGTTGCACCCCACCTGCAATGTTTACAGGAAGTCCTGACTTCTAAAGCACTTTTAAATTAGGGTTAATTTTGTCTCTCCTAAGGGACATTTGGCAGTATCTGTATTCAGTTATGTTTTTTTTTTAACTCTCCTCTCATACAATACAGTCTAACTGCAGTTTTCCTTCCCTTCATTTCTCTCAGCCCCCACCTCCCACAACCTCCTCTCTTCCACAGATGCATTCCTCCTCCTATTCCCCTTCAGAAAAAAAGTAGGCCTTCCAGGGATATCAACCAAACATGGCCTAACAAGATGCAAGAAGACTAGGCACAAATCCTTACATTAAGACTTGACGAGACAACTCAGGAGGAGGAAAAGGGTCCCAAGCACAGACGAAAGAGTCAGACACATCTCTACTACCACTATTAATCGGTGCAGAGAGTTGTTAAAAAAACATTTAGGGGAAGGTCAGATATGTTATAAACTACCAAACAATGCACAGCTAAGAATTCATACCCCCTACAAAGAGCTCCAAATGGCAACAGTGCCAAGATATTGAAACTCTGAGCTATGGTCATAAGGAGGGCTTGTGGAGGTGGGCAGCACTCTTAGAAGCTCCAAGGCAAAGAGTACAGTTCTAGGTTACAGGGCTCAGCCCAGGTTCCTCCAAACCTGCATGCCTGACAGAGGCCACCATCGTGTTCCTGGAAGGCATAGGCAGCATTGAGACAGCAGTCTTCTACCCTGATGCCTCTCCCAAGTAGGCCTTTGCACCTGCCAGAGGACTCCTCATACTGGGTGAAGCAGAGCACAGGGTCTGAGCCTGTAAGATCAGGGGAGAGGAACGGAAAAATCAAGAGTGTGGTTGGTTTGGGCATCCCTAGGAGGACATGTGGGCCCTCATCCACTTACCTGTGGTTGGCAGTATAACCAGGAGCAGCAGGAGCCACTGAGGGGCTTGCAATCCAGCAGCCATTTTGAACACTATGTTTCTGCACTCCTCACAGAGAGGAAGTCTTGGCTTTGTCTGGGCTGACCTGCTCCAGAAAGAGGAACCCAGGGCAGGAGGAACTGGGAGGGTATGGCCTCTTTAACTCTGACCTTTCCCTTGAGCACTCTGCCTCCTCTTTTCTCCCCTCTCCATTTCCTTGTTCCTGCTTTGTCACCCTTGATACTGCTTTGTCACCTAATACCCCACTCTACCCAGAAATCACTTAATTTTCAATCAATGCTTAGGAGACAAATTCTCACTGAAGGGCACTGGAGCCTGAAAGCAAGAACCCTATAGGTGTGTGGACTTTGCCAAGTCACTTTAAATTCTCAGCTTCAGTTCCCCCCACCCCTTTTTATGAGACAAGGATTTGCAACATAGCCATAACTGAAATTTGCTTTGTACACCAGGCTGGCCTTGAACAGGCAAGTAACACCATGGCTGGCTCATTTTCTTACCTGTAAAATGCATGATCTTGTGATCTATTTCATGGGGGCACTGGAGAAGAGTGAAATGAAGGAAGCCCTTCTCAGTCTATTAAGGAGAAGGCATCAGGGCAGCTGCTTTATCTACCATCTTGAAAACCTACCCCTTTCCTAAAAGTGAGGTTCCTGTGGTCAGCATGTATGTGTGTGAGGTCAATGCAAGGGAAGTGAAAAAGGGAAGTGGTGTTGTGTGGGAAGTGATTCAGAAGAGGGGAGGTTCTGGCATACCCATTGCCCAAGGGGAACATCTGAAGAAACCTTTAGAGTCTATAGGGGTAGAGAAGAGAGAAACAGCTGTGCCATATTCTGTAAGAGTACCTAGGGCAGATAACATTCTCCTCCAAGCGTGTTTCCTTTTCTGTAAATTGTGCCCACAAGCAGGGCCCTGGGAGGTACAGGCCTATAATCTTAGCTGCTTTGGAGGGTGAAACAAGGCTTGCCGAGGCTACAGTGTGAGTTCAAGGCTACTCTGGCTGATTTTCTGGGATTCTGTCTGAAAAATAAAATTTAAAAGGGGGCAGGATAGAGGTGAGAATGCTCAGTTAACATGCTTGCTGCAAAACCTGTTGATTTGAATTTAATTCCTAGGGCTCACATGAGAAAAGAGAGAACTGACTTCCTTAAGTTGTCCTCTGACCTCAACATGTGCACTGTGGCACATATGTGCAGTGCCCCCCACCAATTAAATAAATGTAATAAAAACTTATAAAAGCTGGAGGTGGCTAGAGGTGTAGCTCAGTTGGTAGAGTGCTAAATAATAGTGTGTCGGTAAAGTCCTCGTTTTGTTCCTTAGCACTATATAAATTAGCAATTGGGAGGTAGAGGCAAGAGGATCAGAAATTTAAGGCTATCCTTGGCTATACAGCAAGTTTGAATATAGGGTCCATGAGATCTTGTTGTAAAAACAAACAAGCAAGGAAAGCAACTAAGGGTTTGGCTCAGTGGTGTGTCATCTGCCTAGCATGTGAGCAGCTTTAGGTCTGATACGCAGTACAAATTTACAGCACTGGACATAGCTTAGAACTGTCACAGCCTGAGAATGAAGATACTTAGAACAGTGCCTGGCTGTGTTTACTAAATTGGTTTGTTCCACAATTATTGAGCACCTACTGAACATCAGAATTAGTTCTCAGCATTAAATGGAACAGAAAACAAGACAAGAAAAAAAATCACTGTCTCTAAAGGACTTACATTCTACAAGGGGAGACCAGCAATAAAAATCTTTCAGAAAGGTCTTCTCCTATGACCCTTCTTGGATGCCAATACTCTCTAGCCTTAGGACACACAAGAATCACCCACAGGGCTTCTTGATCCAACTGCAAATTGCAGGATCCTACCTATTTCTCATTCAGCAGGTGTAGTGTAGGCCTCCAGTAACACATGACTAACAAACTCCAGGAGACAACTGAGAGAACTGGAAGAATGTTTTAAGAACCACTATTTTGGTCCCTGGTCCAATTTTAGATTTTTTTGGTGGGTCATATCTAGAGAAAAAAATTTACAGTGCCTTGTTTTACTGTTAATGACTGATCTATCTTCAGCCTATTTTCCCCAAAAGAAAATCTGAGCTCCATAGACCTGCTTTTTATTTTGTTTTTTTTTTTTTTTTAACATTTATTTATATATTTATTTATCTATCTATCTATTTATTTATTTATTTATTTTTGAGACAGGGTTTCTCTGTGTAGCCCTGGCTGTCCTGGAACTCACTCTGTAGACCAGGCTGGCCTCAAACTCAGAAGTCCGCCTGCCTCTGCCTCCCAAGTGCTGGGATTAAAGGTGTGCACCACCACCGCCCGGCTGCTTTTTATTTTTAAAAAAACAAGCCTACATGAGTGAAATTGTAGAACCTGCTTTAAAAACAGCACCCTTGTGCCCTGGGGATGTAGTTTAGTGGTAGACTATCTACCTGCCGTGAGCTGGACCTTGGGTTTGATTCCCAGCGTCACAAAAATAAAGAAGTAAATAAAAAGAACACTCTATAATCCACAAAAAGGAGCTTAAGAAAGGTGACACTTGTTCTCCTGCAGTCACAGATGAGCACCAGTCTACAAATTGACTTGAGATAAAGAAGTTGCTGGGTGGTGGTGGCACATGCCTTTAATCCTAGCACTTGGGAGGCAGAGGCAGGCAGATTTCTGAGTTTGAGGCCAGCCTGGTCTACAGAGTAAGTTCCAGGACAGCCAGGGCTACACAGAGAAACCCTGTCTTGAAAACAAAACAAAACAACAAAACAAAATAAAATAAGTTGATCAAGGGTTAAAACCAGAAGTCCCTTAAAAATCCGCTCTTGATTTAGGCAGAGGTGATAAAATTTCTGTTACTATTATCCTGTTACTATTAAAACAATATTGTTCTGTTAATATCCCCCACAGAAGTACCTTGCTCTCTGAGAGTATATTTGTCTCTGTGTGCCTTGCTCAAAGAAATCTTAAGATTCCAAGACTACTACAGCTGTCAGTGCTATTATCTTGTAAAAACAAAACTGCAATTCTGCCTTGCTGCATTGTTCAGTCACCTTTTGCCTCAGTAATGTTAGAATCTATAGTTGTTTTGTTCCTACACAGCATAAATCTTTATAGTCCCTGTGTTTTTTCCCACACACTTCTGAGGTATTCAAATGACTTCACAGATTTCTTATTTAAACAAAGAATGGGAGTCTGGTTTTATTTATTATTGCCTGACATAATTTACTTATCTTCCCTGTCAGTTTTCCTGAGTATCAACTCTACAAGGGAAGTTTTTTGTTTTTTGTTTTTGTTTTTAAACGGGAAGACAGATGAGACAGGGTCTTGCTATTTAGCTCAGGTTGGCCTTTAACTCATGGCAACCCTCTTGCATACCTGGGGTTATAGGCTTGAGTCACACATATACTTCAATACTACTGTTGTTTTAAAAAAATGTCTTTCTATGTAGCCCAAGTGGACCTTGAACTCACAGTAACTCTGCTGCCTCAGAATCTTGAGAGAAGGGCAGAAACTTTGGTCCATTTTGTTAGCTATGAGGTGTTTAGGATACCAGATAGACAATCAATAAACATCTGCTCAATCAATATATTGAATAAAAAAGTGCTAGGAGGATATATTTTTTTAAAAAGTGAGCCTCACTTTCCAGCATCTCTTTCAAATGCTAGGACCAGATAAGACTATCTAGAGACAATGCATGAGGAAGGAGTTCTGGGCAAAGGCCAGCATTTCAAGTTTTGGAGAATTGGAGGCTAACTCAGGAGAATGAACTGGAGAGGCTTGTGGGGAAAGAGAACAGAGGAGGCTTTGGCACATTCATTCTGTGATCTCTGAGACATGGCTTCATTTAATTTAATCATGTTCTCTCATGTCATATATGCATGTATATTACCTATAAACAGAGTTCTAGATTTCTAGTCTCTACCACAACCTTTTAGGAACAGGCTCACATACTTGTTAAAAATTACATTTATTCACTGTGCATGTGTGTAGCTTAGAAAACAAATTTGTAGGAGTTGGTTCTTTCCTCCTACCATTATGAGTTCCAGGGACTAGACTTAGATTGTCAGGTTTGGTGGCAAGTGCCTTTACCCAATGAGCCATCTTGCTGGCCCCATTTTATTTTACTAGGTCAGAGGACAACTTTTGAGAATCACTTCTCTCCTTTCAACATGTAGGTTCTGGGGATGGCAAACAGGTTTTCATGCTTTTATGGCTAGTTCTCTTAACTGCTGAGTCATTACAACTGACCTACATGTGACTTTGTGTTCATTTTTTAAGATAACAGGGTTATGTAACATACATTGCTCCCAAATTTATGATATAGCCAATGATGACCTTGAGAAGTCCTAATCTTCTTGCTTCTACCTTCTGTGTTCTAGGATCACAGGCATGTACCACCATGTTTGGCTTCATGCATATTTATATGTGCCTGATTATATAATGATAGCTCTGCCACCAGGGTATCATTGTCTCTGCCACAGATCCCCATCTTCATTAGTCTCCTACTAACAGTCACAGTCGAACATAGATACTTACAGTCATAGTCAGACACAAAGACACACACAGTCACAGTCACACACACATACTTGATAAATATCACCAGTACTTTTTCTCACTAGGTCAGTTTTACCACATGTTGCACAGACCCACCATCACAGGCACTATTTCCTTTGGCCTAACATTTTCTTACATGTAGTCACTAATGTGGTCACCATGAAGTTTCTTGCACATATACAATCACTATTTCTCCTCTCCTTTCTCTCTTTAAAGCAACTTAGGTTACATCCCCCCAAATTCTTTATTTACAGCCTGTTCATTATAGTTTTCTTTGAAGACTGTCACCTGAACACACAAAGGCACATTACCTCAAACACCATCTTCCTCAGATTATTAATTTCTTCTCAGTCACCTTTTACCATGTTGACTCCTTTATTCACAGGGTTGTGTTTTGTTTTGAAACAAGCTTTTACTCCATAGCCTAGGCAGGTTTTAAACTCACTATGTAGCTAGGCTAGTCTTGAACTTTTAGTGATTTTCCTACTTCAGCCTTTTGAGTGCTAGAATTGAAGATACGAGCCACCATGCCAGCAAAGAATTTCACATATGTACAGTTTCTTAGACACTTGGCCCACCCACCCTTTTGGTCTCACCATCATTTCCCTTCAGTCCACTTCTGATATATGAGGCCACTAGTTCACAATTGCTATAAGGCTTTCATCAACTCTCCTGTAATCAGTCTCCCATACCCTGGTAAATCAACCACACCATCATTTTCTGCTGGGGACAGCATACAATTACAGGGACTGCCTGCAATAGGCTGGGATGTAGACATCTCAGAAGCCTGAGGCAGTCCCTTGTATAAAAGGATGGCATCTGGGACCCTGAGAAGCAGGAGACAGGTCCAGGGGACCTGCCATCTGAAATATGGGACTGCCTGCAGTAGGCCAGGATAGAGACAGCTCAGTAGCCTGCAGCAGCTCTTTGTAAAAAACAGTTGTTCCCATTTCTCCTAACCTTAGCCCTGGACACTGGCTGTATAGACTTCATTTGTGCGTGACTGCTTTTCAGTTGGCCTTGGTGTGCATAATTATTCTATGATATCTGACTTTCTTACTTCTTTCTCCTGCTCTGGTGAATTCTGTGAAACTAGATGTTCCTTGATGTAATGATTCTTAAACAATTAAAAAAAAAATTGAGGCATGGGACACAGCACAGCACAGTCCTAATGGCCCAGGTGCATGCTGTGTGTTCTCATCTCATCAATGTAATAACTGCACAATGGTAGTTCCAGATTAATGCTTGACTTGCAAAGAAAGTTTGAAGAAATT
>NC_045030.1:14353413-14357729 GCF_008632895.1 Mastomys coucha
GCTTAAATAATGATAAGTTTGCAATTACTATTATTTTGGCTATAGGCCTGGGAATAGGGAAACTTGAAAGTCTGGGGTACAATTTTAACTCTTGATTCTTTGTAGGACGTGGTTATTCTTTTGAATTTGACTTGGCAATGATTATACAATGTCTTTTTTTAACCTGCTTTTGGAGTTTCAGTAAAAGACTGGGGCAAGAAAAAAGGCTAGAGAGAATATACAGAGTGAATGCAGAGTAGTGAACATGTAGACAGTGAGTGAGGAGTATGTGAGGAGAATGTGGAGAGTGAGTGAAGAGTATGAGAAAGAGCGTAAGAGTGAGTGGAGAGAGAATGTTAGGTGTGTATGGAGAGTGTGTGAGTAAAAGGAGAGTGCATGTGGTGTGTGTGAGAGAGGTGTGAAGTGTGTGAGAGTGAAAGGGGAATACACAGAGGTGTATATGAGTGTGAGAGTTCAAGAAAAGTACAGAGGAGAAAAGCAGAGTGTGCAGGAAAATGCAGTGTGTGCTACCTCAAGCTCCAAGCAAATGAGCAAGGGAGAAAGAGAGCTAAGAAAGAGAGAGAAGAGAAACTTTAAGCCCTGAAAAGTTGCCTGTCAGCTTGTACCCAAAAAGTAGTCTGTGTATATTTATTATGGGCCTTCCAGATATCCCTGCTTCCAGTTGCAAACTCCGATCCTGTGTTGAGGCTGGACCCCAGCAATTTTCCTCCTATAGTCAGCTATCATGGATACATTTGTATACTTAATAGCCTCCAAGTTTCTTACATCCCCTGATGGTGGTGATACAGTAAGTAGTTCAATGGCTCAGTCTCATTTTGTTTTCTATACATGTGGTTTGATTCAGTTTTATGAAATGTTTCACAGACTTACATACTTCTCAGACTCCATTTGGTTGTCAAGTTTCTCTCTCACAACTGCTGACTGAGTCCTTGCTACTGCTGGTCCCATGTGAATAGTCCTTATTTTTGCCTCAAAGACAGATTTGGGTTTAGCTCCTCAGTCTCACCAGAACCTGTGGGGAAGCCGCAACTATTTTTTTTTTTTTAGATTTACTTATTTATTTTATGTATATGGGTACACTGTGGCTGTATAATGGTTGGGAGCTATCATGTGGTTGCTGGCAATGAGGTTGCCCACTCTGGTCGGCCCCAATTGCTCCAGATGGCCCTGCTTACTCAGGTCCTCCTCACTCTGACCTAAAGATTTATTTATTGTTATAAGTACACTGTAGCTACCTTCAGAAGGGGGCCTCAGATCTCATTACAGATAGTTGTGAGGCACCACACGACTGTTAATTTCAAACCAGCTGCTACCCACTAGTTGTGGGGTAACATTATCAGTCTCTCTCCTACACACACACACACACACACACACACACACACACACACACACACACACACACACACACACACACACACACACACACACACACACACATACACACACACACACACTGCCTTTTAGACTTTAGCAGACACAACCAATCCATTTCTCTGTCTTCCCTATGGTTTATATGAAACACTTTACAGTCTCACACCTATGTCTTATCAGCCACTTCTTGGGTTTCCTCATCATTTTCTCTCACACAATTAATAGCTTCTTATTCTTCCTCCTTCTCCTCCCTTTCTTCTGCTTCCTCCTCCTCCTCTTTTTTGTGTTTTTTTGAGACAAGGTTTCCCTGTGTATCTCTGGCTATCCTGGAACTTGCTCTACAGACCAGGCAGGTCCTGAACTCTGAGATCCACTTGCTTCTATTTCCCAAGTGCTGGGATTAAAGGCATGTGCCTCCACCATCTGGCTCACACAATCAACTTCTTAAACATATACTTCCATGACTTAATTTCACACACAAACCATTTCTCAAATGCCGAGGGCTGTCTGCTACTAAACAGCGTGACTTTTCATCTACAAATGGTTGGGACTGGTGAAATGGCCCAGTCAATAAAACACTTGCTTTGTACAACCCTGTGAATTAAGGAGTAACATGGTAAAAGGTGACCGTTAGATCCCTACAATACAGGTAAAAATTCTAGACATAGAAGCATATGCTTGTAATCCCAGAATTGGGAGTTCCGTGGAACCAGGTGGATCGTTGAGGCTTGATGGCCAGCCAGTGTATCCCAACTGGTAAAGTCTAGGCAAAGGTGAGACCCTGTCTCAAAAGAGGGGACAGTGTTCCAGCGGACAACACGCCACACACAAGACCATGCAAAAACATGTACAAAAATGTTTGTGGTCACACTTCTGGCCTGTCACACACAAATCTAAAACCTTTCAGTTTCTCTCATCACACTGGTTACCAATCAGCAGTCTGTATCAATTTCTGACATATACCATCATTTTGTTTCTCTCACAGTCAATCTTTGCCTGGCCCTTACTGTTCCTCATATACATTTATGGCTGTCATGGCTCATTTTGGTGACACAGGAGAAAAAAAATACCAACAGCTTTCAGCAACACCTTTAAAAATATATATTTACAGGAACAATTCCCCATTCTCTGGGACTCTTAGAAAAAAAAAAGATCCATTTTGGGGAAGCAAAACAAATAGTGGAGACGAGTATAGCACCGTCCCCCAAATCACAAACCCCCAGGTCTTCCGGCCAGGTTTGGGCCAGTGCTGACAGGAGGTGAGCCTGGGAGTCTTTTGATCTACCTCCCTCCAGCCTAGATTGATATAAGACAGGCTCCATGTCCCTCATTCCTCCCTCCCAACTCCAGGGACACTTAAAAGGGTCCTTTGTACCCGCCTGCAGGAAATTGGGGGGCTGGGAGGGAGCCGAAAATACATGTTTGGTATAAAAAATAAACACTTGGGGGTGGCAGGAAGACTGCCTCCAAATCCCTTACTTCCCACCCACCCGCCTACCCACCCATCCGATATAGGAAGAGATGTTTCCCTCTCCCCTATTGAAAAGCCCCATTTAAAAATAGATTATACTATCAAAATGGAAGGGGGTGGGAGACAGAGACCTGGAGTACTAGCTGGAGGGGCCCCCCAGACGGGGACCACCACTCCAAAAAACCCTCCATTGGGAGGTAATAGGTAGGGCCCCAGGAAATTTGGCAGACAAAGGAATGGCTTCTCAGGGGGAAGAACAACAAAAGGAATAGTCCTCCCTGGCCAAAAGGTTACTTGAGAAAAGAACAAGCTGACTGAGAAGAAGGTTGGGGAGGTAGCAATTCCTATTTTAACAGTGCTGATTCCCTGGCTACCACTCCCAAACCATTAAATCGTACAAGTGCTCCCTGAACTCAGATACAGCCAGGAATAATAAAACAAAACAAATTAGTTCTTCAACCCAAGTCGCAAAATAAAGACAGGGCACCCTCAACTTCCCAAGGGCAGGCTGAGAAATAAATAAATAAAGGTTCTTCTCAAGCCATACCCTGATTGTCTTGTTTTAGGAAAAAATGGGGAGGAAATGGGGGAGATGTCTTACCCACTCCCCTAAAAAGGTTGGGCCAGATTCTTCCCAGTGGCCTTCAAAAAATAAATAAATAAACCGCCCCACCACTGAAGTAGGAGACGTGTAAGGGCGGCCACTGAGAGGCTGGCAAAGAAGAAAGAAGTTGTCTGTTTTGGGTGGAAGAGTAAGTGAAATATTCTCTTTCCCAGGAATATCCACCCCACCACAACCAGAGCATAAGTTTGTCAGTTGAACTATTTCTCCTTGAGATGGCTAACTGGAGAGTTCAGGAGCATAGATGGATGGACTTCAAAAAAAAGGGTTGGTGGTAGTAGTCATGGCTTCTGGGGCCCTGGGGAGAGCACCACGGGGGTTGAGAGGCCATCCACACTGATGGAAGGGATGTGCACCTGTGCGCTGCCACTCGATGGAAACTGGGGGAAGAAACAAGGAGAGGTTATGGATGAGAACCTTGCTAGTAACTCTTAACCTTCCCAACATAGGGGGAGGGAATCCTACCTGGAAGGAGAGCTTGGCTGGACTACGGGGTGCAATTGGACTTAGAGTGCTCCAGAAATGGATGCTGGGGGGCAAGGAGCTGGGTGTCAGCAGCACCGGGGTCTGTGGAGATGGAGTGGCAGGAACTCAAGTGAACAGGTGACAAGTATGAGAAGATGGAAAGAACCTACTTTCAGCACCTCTTTATGGATCTCCTTCAGAGTTCCATAGTTACCCCTCAAAAGTTCATAGACCTAGAGTATAACTACTAAAACCATGCCTATGGCATCCCTCAATCATTACACCTAGGAGCTCATCTCCTGTTACTGAGACTTCAATGGGCAAGACTATGTACCAGATTCTCTCCACGCACTGCTCTCAAACCTTGTGACCACTAGAAGACTCAAT
>NC_045030.1:14357739-14363237 GCF_008632895.1 Mastomys coucha
ATTAAAGGAGTGAGCCACCACCGCCCGGCCTCAATTTCCCAGTCTTAGATTCCACCCATATACCTCACTAGGAAACCCAATATACAAACCCTGTGGAAAGTATTAGGGAGTCAGGCTGCCACAAAGACCTAAGACCTGCCCTTCTTAATTAGCCCCATTAATTCAGCCTAAGCCTAAGAACAGCTTGTAAGTTACCAGTGCAAGGCACTCACCAAAGTATGTGTAGGGAGCAGGGAAGGTGTTAGTGCTGGCCCCGGTGCCTGAAGACCAGAGCTTGTTCCTGATCCTGGAGTCCGTTCAGGTCCCAGGCCACCCAGCAGGCTTGGGCTAAGTGGAAGTTCTAGGTCTCGAGGCTTCCGGCCCTTCTGGGGTTGGGCGATCTCTGTGGTGGAAGTGGAAAGGCCACACACCTGTGCTGTATTCTCTGTTAGGATGGCTGGGACCCGAGCCAGCAGGCCTTCTGAGGGTGTGACTTCTGGTTCAGCTTTGACAGCTTCTGGACTGAAGCCTCCAACCCCTGCAGCATCCAATTCTTCCTTAGGCCCCTCCACTTTGACTTCTGGGGGCTGTGGATGGCCGAAACTTGGGTCCAGACTCGACTCTTTAGATTTCTGGTTTGGGGCCTCTGGTGGAGTTAGGATAACCTGGAAAAGGGGTGTGCACAAAGGGAATTCATAGGATTGTTCATGTGTAAAACCTTTCTCTGTGGGTCATCCAAGGATGTCTCTAGAAAGACATTTGTTATTGGAGGCAAGGCTGTATGTGCAGCATGTTCTCTAACTGGCCATGGGATTTAATGAAAGTGGAGGTCCTTTGGGGCAGAGGCCCTGGGTGAGACTCTAGAGGTATTGTCATCCATCCTCATACCCACATTAATCAGAAACTCTGGAAATGGACCCAAATAACCTTAAGGCCATTCTAGTGACTATGATGAGTGCTAAAGCATGACAGTCAGTGCATGGGATATGACCCTGCAAGGGACTAATGAACAAGGAGAGGCATAACTTTCCTATCTATTTGTTTGAGGGAACTTGTATCTCCTCTTCCACCACCATGTCTTGTACCAGGTCACCTATCTCTCTATTCTATGAGTTTCGTGCTTCATTTCAGAATGATGCATCCTTCTTCTCCAAGCCCTTTCCTAAATTTTCACGTTCCAGTACTCACCTGCAGGGGCAAACCAGCCTCTTCTGCCTCCAAGCAGGCTTCTAAGGGGTTTGGACTGGTGCTCCTGCTCCCTGAGGCAGGTGCTGGTACATCTGCAGGGGTAGTGTTGGGAAGCACTGAGGCAGGCCGAGGATGAAGGGGTGGCTGTGGCTGCAGGGACTGTATTGTGAAGGTAGAATAGAGGCCCGAGCGCATGTATTCATTCCGGCTGCTTCGTGCTAAGCCACCTTGTCCTGTCATTCCGGCACCCTTTGGAGTTCCTGGTTTTCCAGTGGCAGTGTCCCCTGGGCCTGCATGGACAGTAGCAGGGGCCATGGCTATGGCTGAGGTTACAGACACCTCAGGCTGGGGTGGGCAGTCTTCAGTGGAGCACCCTGCAACCTCTGGGTAGGACACAAACTTGTAGACAAACTTCTGGCCGCTCACCTTGCGGATGATATTCTGAGAAGTGAAGAACAGGGTGAATGGAGGGTCTTGAGGGCTGTTTCTCTTCTCCTGATGTCTTTCTTTCCATTTTCTCCTATTTCACTCATCTCTTTTAGGCTTGTGGAATCTTCCCATCTCTGTCTATGTTTTCCTTTCTTTCCCCCCCTCTCTGCATCCCTCCCCAGTTTCCACTCCTTCTCTGGGCTCCCTTTACCAATTCTTTCTTTAGTGTCTCTCCCACCCATTTCTCTTTAAGTCTTTTTCTGTTATTCATCTTCACCTGTCTAATTCCCCTTTTCCCACTGACTACATTTCATCAGGGACCAATTTAAGGGACAGGTAAGATCTATGGACCTTCGTTTAACAGAGTCAGGTTTTGGGAATGTTAACAGGACTGCAATAATAAAATGAAGTAACTGGTACATGTTGGAAGAGACTAAATTAGTATAGTCGGATGGGGAGAATAACATGATTGATACAGAGGGCTTTTCTAAAAATTTATTGACTGACTGACTGTTGGGGGGAGGGGAAATGAGGGTAACTGATTGATTGTGGGGTATAAGTGCCACAGCACATGTAAAGGTCAGAGGACAAATTGCAGAAGATGGTTGTCTCCTTCCAGTATGTGGGTCTCAGGGATTGAACTCAGGTCCTCAGGCTTGGCAACAAGAACCTTTACCTGCTAAGCCAGAGATAGCTGATTTTTAAAAGCTAGTGATGCTGATATGGAACAGAAAAAGTGTATTGGTTATTTGTTTTTGTTAACTTGACACAAGCTGGAGTCATCTAAGAAGAGAAAAAAGTGCCTCTATCAGACTGTCTTTAGGCAGTCAGTAGGCATTTTCTTGTTGTAGGTGGTACTTTCCCTGGGGAGGTGGTCCTGGGCTATATAAAAGAGGTAGCTGAACAAGCTATAAAAAGCAAGCCAGTAAGTAGTTAGTATTCCTCCATGGACTTGGCTTCAGTTCCTGTCTCCAGGTTCCTATCTTGATTTCCCTCTATGATGGACCTTGCTAAGCCATCTCACTGGCAGGAGATAGTGGATTTTTAAAGATGAAGTAAACCCTTTCCTCCTCAAGTAGCTTTTGGTCATGGTGTTTATTGCAGCAACAGAAAGCACACTATGACAGCAATTGGTACCAGAGAGGGCTTACTGCCATGACAGACCTGACCATGTTGTTTTGGAAATGGCTGTGGTAGTATCTGGAACTTTTGTTCAGAGCTTTAGATGAGATGCCGGGGGAACTTGGAAGATAATTCTAGAGCAGTGCAGATGGTGGAGGCCTGGCTTGTGAAGCTTCAGAGGGAAGTTTGAGAGCCCCTCAGTCTCCTCTATAGGGGTCATTTATGTGATAATTTGTATTAAGACTGTGACTTCTGGTTACCTGGAACTGAAGGATCAAGTGTGATTTAACAAGAGACCAGCACTCCTGAAGTGAAATCTTTGCTTTACTGGGACAATCGACACTGATTAGCAGAGGCTGACAAAAATCAGCTGTGAGTAAGGAAAGATCAGCATCACTGAGGTGAAATCTTTCAGGAAGTGTTTCCTCAGGGTCAGTACACACAACCTGTGGTCCAGAGGGGGCAAGGATGCATATTATGCTGGTAGCTTGAACTTGGCAATGTGTAAGAAGAGTCTTCCACATGGTATTTGGCATAAAAGCTGCATGCCAAGGGGTTGTGGAGAGCCTGGTACTTTGAGAGGCTAGGAGAAGTCACCGGTGAAGATGAAGCCTCAGTTGCAATAGATGTTCCAACTTGAAAGGGTCATGGAGAGAATCTGGGGCTCGGTACCACATGGTAGGGTTGGAGTCCTTGCAGAGGGGCTAAGAGACTAGTGGTGAAGGTGCATCCTCAGTTGCAGTGAAGACCCCAGCCTACTGGAGAAGCAAAGACTGTGGGACCACCACTTAGAATGGTGAAAGTGTGATATGGAGCTAGACTCAGGCCAGGAGACGCAGTTGGTGCAGCTGGAGAAGTGGAGCTGCCCAAGTTCTCTGGAGCCTAAAAGATCATGAGTGAGTCTCAGGTGCCAGGATTTAACATACACTGCTAGAGTTTGGTCTTGTTTTGATTTGACTGTAACTGGCTCTTTGCTCTTGAAGTAAGAGTAAATGAGTGCTTATTTTTTATTTTATAGGAGCTGACAGTTGAGAGATACTAGATATTTTAGAGACATTGAATCTTTGAAGTGTTTAAAAGGACTTTCAAAAGTTATATTATGTTTTGTTTTGTGATAGTGATATTAACATGAGATCTTGGGGATGAATACAAAATTAACAATTATACTTTAATAGTGTCAAGATGACAAAAAGGGTCAAATGTTCTGGTTAGCTTTTTGTCAACTTGATACAAAATAGTTATCTAGGAAGAAGGACCTTCAATTAAGAAAGTACTGCCATCAGATTGCCTGTAGGCAAGTCTGTGGGGCATTTTACTGATTACTGATTGATGTGGTAGGGGCTAGCATACTTAGGGTGGTATCACCCTTAAGAAGGTGGTCATGGGTAGTATAAGAAAAAGCACACTGAGTGATCCATGGGGTAGCAAGCCAGTAAGCAGTCTTCCTCTATGGCCTCTGCTTTAGTTTCTGCCTCCAGGTTCCTGCCTTGAGTTCTTCTCTTGGTTTCCATCAATGATGGACATGGAACTATAAGAGAAACAGACCCTTTCCTTTTTATCATTATGCTTATCTTAACAAGAAAATAGACTAGGACAGAAATATCACAAAAGAGGACAGGTGACGTTCTATTATTAGTACCATTCTGGATATTTAAGCTAAAGCATAAGAAAACGAAGTAACTGACAGTAATTAGAGAAGAGAGTAGGAAGCTGGTGTTACCATGAGGAGGGGGATAGCAAGGTTTGCTTGGGTGGGTCAGAAAACATGCTTTGAGGTATCTTAGGTCACATGGTTTGGAGGGTTTCAGGGATGTCTTGGTGGTTTCAGGACAGAACGAGGTATTATTTTGGAGGTTTGAACTGAAAGACTAATGTATGAAACTGGAATATATGCCATGAACTATCAAGGACAGAAAGCACAGGTGAGAATTATTTGGGGAGGTGGCATGAAGAATATGGGGCACTAGGCATTTTGGTTAATGTCTTAATGTTGGTCATATGGTATCCTTGTATTTTACAGAAAATGAAGGAAAATGAATAATTATTAATATTGTTTTGAAGGTTTACACTGAAGAAATATGAAATAATTAGTGTAAATATTGGGGGAAATACAATGCAGATCTGGGAGCTTGAGAGTGTAAGATGAGAAAAATCTAAAAATTGGCTGCAGTATTAAGATGATGAATTAAAGCAAGTGATATAGATACTGAGGTGCTGCTCTAGGAATCTAAGAGGAGTGGGTATGAGGTGGCACTACAAACGTTTTTCTGGAGCATTTAGTTATAGGCAAAGATTTGTAATCTTAGCACTTAGGAGACTAAACAAGAGAAATGCAAGTGTGCGGCCATCTTCAGCAACACAGAGAGACTGCCTCAAAAATAAAAACAAAATAAGACAAGTGATTAAAGATATTGAGGGTTCTAGAAAATGGAGTAAGGAAACAGTATTATAATGTCAGGATGATTCTCAGTCTAGGAATAAGAACATTGATTATTCTGTAGTAAGAGAAGTAAAGTAAATAGGGGAACTTAACATTGGTCTGAGGGTTCTGAAAAACACACCTATTATCTCCAGGCGTGCAGGGAACTAGAGGATAGGGCAAAAATTAGTAAATTTAAATAATGTCTTCAAAGTTATAACTATACTAATTGAGATAACAAAATGAAATTTCTAGGACAGAAGTCTAATTCTAGGAATGGGGGTAGAGGCAGGAAGACAGTGAAATTGAGGCCAGCTTAGGCTACATAGTTAAGTTCCAAATACATTATAAGACCTTGCCT
>NC_045030.1:14363917-14365868 GCF_008632895.1 Mastomys coucha
CCTGGAAGACAGCAAAAATGATTCCTTTCTTGTTACCTTGCCTCCACATTGTTTCCAAATCTCACTACTATTCCCTAAACAGTCTCCTAAACTCCTTCATGTATCTTTGGATGCCCCTTGTATTTCACACGTGCAACAAAAAAAAGAATTAAAAGAAAAAACATGTGAGTATGTCTGTGTGACTATATGTAAACATGGGTACTGGTGCCAAGAGAGATCAGAAGAAGGCAATGGATTCCCTGGAGCTAGAGTTTCAGGCAGTTATAAGCTGCCTGACATGGGTGCTGGGAAATGGACTCTGCTTCTCTGTGAGAGCAGCAAGCATTCTTTATATTGAGCTCTCAATCCAGCCCTGATAAATGTGAATCTTTAGGAGCCAGAGGGAAGACAGAGTACAACCTGAGTCCCAAAGAATTCCATATCCTAGTTATTGGAGTCTGTGACTAGGTTAGGCTACACAACACAAAGAAATTCTGAGATGAAATTAAGATTACAGACATTAAGATATAGCAATCACTCTGGTTTTATTTGAGGTCAACACTGTA
This sequence comes from Mastomys coucha, assembly GCF_008632895.1. Lineage (NCBI taxonomy): Eukaryota > Metazoa > Chordata > Mammalia > Rodentia > Muridae > Mastomys > Mastomys coucha. Next base: position 14,364,463 of record NC_045030.1, read on the forward strand.
CGAGCTCTTTTAAAAGCAGAGAAATGAGGCTAAAACAATGTTTAGGGGCAGAATGGCAGGAGAAGGACTTTCTCTGCTGATTCTAGGGAAGGCTCTAAGACAGGAAAATTGGGCAGCTCCCCAAATCTGGAATGACCCTCAGCCTAAAAGCCAGTAAGGAAATCAGCGTTACAACTCAAGGGACAACCTGAATGAGCAGGAAACAAACCTCTTCTAGAAAGGACTAAAAATCCTGCCAAGACTTTAATGCTAGCCTGGCAAGATGAGTGTTGGATTTCTGAGACTATCAGATGATACATCTATCAGATGATAAATGTATAATTGTTTTTTAAATGACAAAGTCTTACTATGTACCCCAGGCTGGTCTTGAACTCTTGCCTCAGCTTCCTGAGTACTGGGAATACAGGTGTATGTATACCAATGCATCTACAGAAATGTGTAGTTTTAAGGAGATTAAGTCAGAGACAATTTATACAGTGGGACTAGAACACTAGTGAAATGTCCATGACTTGATCCATATTATCTATCTATCTATCTATCTATCTATCTATCTATCTATCTATCTATCTATCTATCTATCTCCCTATCAACTTTTCTAGGATGTGCCTTTTGGAAGCCCTTTGCAAGCATTGTTCACTGTACCTGGGGCTCCTTTCCTCATTTGAGCAGTCGTCCTCCAAAAACAAAAACAAAAAACCACAAAACAAAGAGGGCCCACTGAAAGGTCCTTTGCTTTATAAAGCCTTCTAGAATCTGAATACCTACCCTTTTCTGTCCCTCGATCCCCCATTTTTTCTAACCTGTGATCCTGTATGGTTTAGGTTTTTAAAAATTTTTCTTTTTGATGAGCACATATTAATTATACATAATGGGTTTCATTATAACATTTCTAATATAATGACTGATTACACTTTCTCTTCCCAACCAGGCTTCTTCATATATTATGACTTTTTTGTGATCCAATGAGTTTTAGTAGAGTTGCTTACAAGGGCATGGGTGAGGGTTTGTTTTCAGGAGCACAGACACCTTACCAGTGGCTATACCACTGAAGTAACCATTAAAGGTCTTTAGATCCCTAGCAAAGGATGGGGGCACATGCATCTTTCTCTCTCTCTCTCCCTCCCTCCCCCTCCTTCCCTCTCCCTCTCTCCCTCTCCCTCTGTCTCTCTCCCTCTCCCTCTGTCTCTCTGTCTCTCTGTCTCTCTCGCCATTGTTACTACTGTTTTGTGATACGGTCTTATGTAGTTCAAGCTGTCCTCAAACTCCTGATGCTATTGTTTCCATCTCCCGAGAGCTGAGATTACACACGCTGCAGCATATAAGGCAGGCACTTTTTACAGTGCTAGAGATCAAGTCCAAGGTCTTATGTATGTTAAGCCCAAGTTTTATCACAGAGCTTCACCCTG
>NC_045030.1:14365878-14378876 GCF_008632895.1 Mastomys coucha
TCAGGACCAAGGGCCTCTCCTCCCATTGATACCCGACAAGATCATCCTCTGCTACATATGCGGCTGGAGCCATGGGTCTCTCCATGTGTACTCTTTGGTTGGTGGTTTAGTCCCCGGGAGCTCTGGAGGGTCTGGTTAGTTGATATTATTGTTCTTCCTATGAGGCTGCAAACCCCTTCAGCTCCTTCAGTCCTTTCTCTAGCTCCTCCATTGGGGACCCTGTATTTAGTCCAATGGTTGGCTGTGAGCCTTTTTTTTTTAAACAAGCATGTATTTATTCTTTGATATAATGTCACGCACTGCTCTAAGCAGAAGCCATCTTGCCTACTGCATAATCAACCTAACTCTAATTTTAGACTTTTCTGGTTTAAATCCTGGATCTGCCAGTTATTAGTTGTGAGATTCTGGCCAAATTCATTACTTAATTTTGTATTGCAAATTTTCTCATCTGTGAAACAGGAATAGTAATATACTCATCTATAAAGTAGAGATCATGTATCATTATTATTGTATGAATTTTAAATTTAACATGCTTGGGATATAAACTTTAAGTAAATATTTTCTAATTTGTTCACAAATCTTTTTTCTGCTATCCCTAAATCCAAAACCCTCTAAGAACAAAGGCTTCTTTTGGTAACAAAACATGATTGGAAAGAAAGCAAGGCCTGTTCTGGCTTTTATTGATTCTTGCTTAGTAGGAATGTTCATGCATTCTGGTGCAGAGATCTAAAAGCAGCTAGTGACAGAGCTGGCTGAGGGTGTTATGTAACATATCATATGTGCACCATGCTACCTTTCTAAACTGAAAAATTCACAATTCTGAAATACATCTGGTCTATGGGGTTTTAGATAAAGGCCTGGGTTGTTATTTTTATAGGTACTGACTCACTTATCTCTCTTCCCAACTCAGAAAAAATAGGTATTTTTTTCCTTTTGGAAAGGAGATATTCTTATTACAATATCACTAATTTTACACAAGGCAAAAGATGTCCAAGTAGCTTTGCTGTTGTGATGGTTCCTGCCTTTGAGCCAAGTTCTCTAGGGGTCTAAGTGGTTTCATTGTTTATTTATTTTATTTTTAGAGATAGGGTCTATATAGCCTAGGATAGCCCCAAACTTGCCATACAGCCGGGGATGACCTTGAACTCCTGCTTCTACTTCCCAAGTACTGAGATACTTGGCATGGGTCACCATGACCAGCTTCAGGGGTCTGAGAATTTAACCATCTGCACCAGATCCTTTGTGTACATATTATGGCTTTCAATTTAGTGTTTTTATGGGATTCCCTAGTGTTCAAACAAATGGGCCTGTTTCTTGGGCTCTTTTTGTTTTTATCTTATATTTTATTATTATCCCTTAGAAGCCTGTTTCTTTTCCTTCCTTCCTTCCTGTTTTTATTTTGAGACAGGGTCTGTATAGTACTGGATGTCCTGAAACCAGCATGATGGCCTTGGCCTCAGAGATCACCTGCCTCTGCCTCCTGAGTGCTGGGATTAGAGGCAATTGCTACCACTGCCTGGCTTTTTGTTGTTTTTCTGAGACAAGGCTTCTCTGAATAATAGCCTTGGCTGCCCCGGATTAATGGCATGCACTATACCATGACTACCCTGCTGTCTGTTTGTTTTCCAATGGGAGGGGAAGTGAGAAAGAACTGGGAGGAGTAGAGGTGGGGGTAAGCTGTGTATATATATATATATATATATATATATATATATATATACACACATATATATATCACAGCTTATATCTTATATATATAATATCTGATATATATATACACACACACATACACACACATATACACACACACATACACACATACATACATACACACACACAGTAAGCTATATATATCTATGGGGAGGAGGGACAGAGAAATCTGTGTTTAATAAAAAAAGCAAAACAAAATATGGCTTTAACAGAAGGATGTTCACTATTCACTTGCTATCTTACCATTACCTTTTCCTATAACCAAACTGGAACTAACACTGAACCTGTTTAAGTCCCTGCATGGACGAGACTTAATCAACCAGCTGTCTACCTGGCTGGGATTGCTGGATTAAGGATTAAGAATAAACCTTTTAAGGTTTTGAAGAACCTACGATTTAGATTTATAGCTTTATTCTTTAATCTGCTTGAAATTACAGTATGATCCTCATATGTATGAGCCAGTTCAAGGTTCATTTAGCAGAAACAGTGTTAGGCAGCTGTCCAAATTACAGTGCCAAGGGACAGTGGATCAGAGTCCCATCCTCAGAGCTCTAAGGGACTAAATATTCCCAGCACCAGATTCTTTCAGAGGCCTATAGAGTGCAGTGTGACCTCTAGTGGCAAAAATAGGCAATTTCACCACCTCCTCTGAGATATGTCAGAACCCAGCAAGTGTCTAGCTTAACAAAGACACGAGCTGAATTTGATTACTGCTTTTTTCACATAGGCCTTACCAGGTATCCTACTTACCTGCCCTTCTCAAAAGGCTTTCCTTCCACTCCTCACCTCATTTGCTGGGTGCCTCAAAACAGCTTAGGACACAACAGACAGGAGTCCCTGCATATTAGTATAATTCACACATTCATAGGGCACTAAGAAATGTCTCAAAAAAGAAAACAAGACAATAACACCCACCAAGAGGAGGATTGTATTACTGTCTCCATTTTGCATACAAGCCAGTGAAGTGTGGAGAAAGATGTTAATTAAGTAACTTGCCTAAGGTCTCACCCTTGGATGAGCTGCTGGATGTTGGCAGTCAGAGTTCAAACTCAGCATCCCTAGCCACTCAAGGCCAGTTTTTTAAGAAAACACAAACAGGCAAGATCCCAGAGTGACAAGTAGGACACTTTCCTTAAGAAGTGATGTTTGGTGGTAGTGGTGGTGGGGGGTAGCAAGTCATACTGATGTCCATAGGAAGGATAATTTTGGTAAAGGGGAAAGCCCTGAAGTGTCTACCTGAGGCACACAATGTTCCTTGCCAGGTAGAATTTTCCCTCTGCATGACCCAGTGCATAGAGTAACTTGTTTGTTCTTGCAAAGTTGTTCTGTCCTGATCTTCACAGCCTCACAATCTGCCTTGTTCTGTCTTTGTGACTTTGAGCAAGTTGTTCAACCTCTCTATGCCTTGTTGAATATCTGTGAAATAGGGTAATTTATTCTCAAATCAAAAAATAATTTTTAAAAATGAGGATTTAATGTGCCTATATATATGTAAGTACTTAGAAAAGTGTCTGTAGCACATGGTAGAAATGCAATAAACATTAGCCCTTAGGTTGTATATCAACCTTTTCCCTCCCCCTCAACTTTCTGTAGGACTCTACCATCTGGCTTTCAACATTTCTATGACCTTGTCTTTTACCCCTCCCCCTCAACTCGTTTCCAGTCACACTGGCTTTTGAACATGGTAGCCATAATCTGGGCTTCAGGGTCTTTCTGGTACACTCTTCCTTTACACATTATGGCTTCCTCCTTTGTTTCTTTCAGGCCTTAACTAATGAGTCACATTTCCAAGTGTAGCATGCCTTGTCTCAAAGATTTCAAACACCTTGATACTCTGGTCTTATTTGCCCCATTTGTCTGTTCCTTAGCCTCTGAATAATGTGGTATCTAATTTTACCTACTTATTTAGTCATGTCTACTTTTTATGTACAGGGATTTCTGCCTGTTTTGCTTCTCCATATCTCCCCAATTTAGAATAAATACCTGGTACTCACTAGGTGCTTAGTAAATAGCTGTTAATATTTAAACAGTTCAAACTGAGATCTTAATTCTTACATTCCTCTTCTTTCTTATCTGCATCTCCCCCTTGGTGATGTCTGGGATACAATTTTCATTGTCAGTTTTGTGACAGGATCCCACTCTGTAGTTCAGGTTGGTCTGGAACTCGCTATGTCACCCAGGCTAGTTTTTATTCTCTCTTGGTCTTCCATGCTGGAAATATATAGCTGTGAGCCATCATGCACAGTCTAGATACTACAGCCCCCCCAAGTTAATTTGTGTAACAGATTATTGCAAGCACCTACTGTACAGAAGGTACATTTTTACATGAAGGTAGAACAATGAATAGGCAGATAAAGCCTGTAAGTTCCCACAGGATGTCTATTCTGAGGAGGACAGACATTTATATAATCTATATAGTGTATTTAACCATGACAGAGTACAAAGGGCCAAAGCAAGCAGGAAAGAGATCGGAACCCTGCTGGGTATACAAAATCAGGTGGTCAAAAAGAGTTGAGTATTGACTACTTTGACACAAAAAATGATATCAGAAACACACATATATCTATATCTTTATACATTATATTCCAAGCACCCAGTGTGACAAACTCATGTTTTGCTGAAATAACACTACCCAAGATGCAAAGACATGAAAGCACTCTCTGAACCATCTTTTCTATTTGTGCCTTTTCATAAACATCACATTTCTGTTAACACATCATTTTATACTCATTTTATTTACAAATCAAATGGCATTCTTACTGTGTTCCCTGCACAGGGTAGTGAAAAAATTCCTTTGGGTATGGTAAGTGTACAGGACTTTGGAAGTTACCATACAGAGATGTGGGAGTAGTGTTAATGGAGAAAGAAGAGCTAACGCAAAGGCCCTGAGGCTGGCCTATACCTGCTGTTTTTGAGAAGCAGTGAGCAGGAAGTCAGCATGGCTATAACATGGGTCTGAAATGTGGAGATGATGGAGGTAAGGTCAGAGAGGTGACTTGTTTAATTCACCCACATATTTTTACTCACACTGGAAAGGATATAGTTCTGACTTCCCCATTTTAGCCCAGTACAGGGAGAAAGTAGTTAAGCCATTTATGTAAAGTCATACCACTGCTAGGACTTGAGGTCCTGAGACCAGTGTAGAATGGAGATGGCTCTGTTGGCAGAAAGAGCAGCAGAAACAAAAGCCTGGTAATTGGAACTAATTTGGCTGTTAAGGAATGTGCCCTCATATGGGATGCAATGAGGTAAGAGAGGGGCATGTCAAAAACATTCCTCTAAGTAGTTATCGGGCCATTTCTGAGTAAGGCTTTTAACCTCCATATGCCCTAGTTTTCTCAGTTACCTGTCCCACACAGCTATGATGAGGAATAAACAAGCTGGAGACTATAGAACACTCTGCCTGGTAAACAGCAAGTGTAAAGTATAAAGTTAGATCCGATCGTCATTAACATTAGTACCACTACTGTACTTGAGACTATAGCAAAATAAAATGTCTAGTGGTTAAGAGTATCTATGAGGGGGCTGGTGAGATGGCTCAGCAGGTAAGAGCACCAACTGCTCTTCTGAAGGTCCTGAGTTCAAATCCCAGCAACCACATAGTGGTTACCTGTAATGAGATTTGATGCCCTCTTCTGGTGTGTCTGAAGACGGCTACAGTGTCTTCAGACACTTATTTATAATAAATAAATCTTTTTAAAAAGTGTCTATGAGGAAACATGGTATAGATTAAAAGCCCCTGGGTTTCACAAGTACACAGTACTTTCTGAGAGATGGGGGCAGAGAAGATTGACCTAATACATGGGAGAAGGGAAATAAAGTATAAAGCCCATCTTCTTTGGGGAGGGATTGCAAGCTCTGAGGATATGAGAGAATGTAAACATTGAGGTGGCAAAGGCTTCTGAACAGACCCATTACAAAAGTGAGATATGGTTTAAGCTGATTCCTATACAACTGCAGAGAAGAAAAGCCATCACATAATGATTAATTAAAATGAAAGATAGGACAAGGCCATAGACTGGGCTGTTGAAAATGAAAAAAAAAAATTGCAAAGCACCAAATTGACCCACTGTTAAAAGGAAGCAGCCCAAAGACTGGAGTCTACAAATAAGGGAGAAAAGTTAGGGCGGTGATAACTAGAGGGATACGAATGCAAGCATGCAAACTAATTCACGGTAAGATGGGGTAGTGGGAGGAGGTGGATAAAGTCATGGGTTTTATGTACTGGGGACTCAAGGGGGCAATAATATAAACTTAGATGGACTCACTGTTGAACAAACAAAGGGGTGTTTGAAGTGGGTACAGTGTCACAGATTGATTCACTACAATAAACATGAGGGATTCAATAAACAAAGCCACAGAAGGCTCCCCTTAAATTTGAGGCTAGGGGAAATGGAAATATTTTAGTCACATCTACTACTAAAGAAGGACTTGACAATGCAACAGACTGGTTCCCAATAAGTGGGGGTTGGGGAGGGCAAGACCACGGACGAGTCCATTAAGTTGGGGTGGGGAAAATCATAAGCTCACAGACCGATCCATTATACAGACAGCAGGATGTTAGGCCATGGTCAGATCCACTATAAAGGGCAAGGAGCAGGCAATGCACTCACAGGGGCAATCAGTTGATGGTAGTGGAGCTGAACACCGGCAGGCTGGGGCAAACCACATCCCTTGTGCGGGGGCGAGAATACGTGGGGTCATGGTCAGGGCCCTCCACCTTGTGGGTCTAGGGCTCACCTGCTTGTGGCGCGGCGGTGGCAGCAGCAGCTCCGGGGGGCGGGGGCTCCATACGAGGCCCCACCGCCCCCCAGGCCCGGGTTCCAAAGCGGCAGCGGTGGTGGCGGCGCGGCAGAAGCTGCAACCAGAAGCCGCCCCTGCGTTTCCCCACCGCTCACGTGGGCCCTCGTGGGAGGAGCCAAGCGTCCTGCTGCTCGTTGATTGGACAAAATGCCAAGGATCCTAAGCCCAGGGGCCTGGTGGTGGAGGAATGCTAACAGAGCTGTGACACGATTGGCTTAAAGGGGATTGATGGACCGCGGGTGGCCGACTGAATCAATGTTGGGCGGAGCTAGTGCCTCATGCCGATTGGGTCAAGGAGGACTGGTTAGCCAAGTGCCAAGGTTGGGGCGGGGCGGGGAGGACTCCCAGTTCACACCGATTGGCTTAAATGAGTATGGAGGGGTGGTGGATGGGCTGTTTTCAGCTGATTGGCGGATACTCCCAGACTGTGGCCAAAACACCAAAGTAGGTTGTGCTGTACACTATAAGGTTCAGCGGAAACGGGACTTATTTAGAAAGGGGAATAGCAGCAGGGTAGGGCTCAACTCCACGTAGGCGGGTAGGGTAACGCTATGGTAATTAGCTAGGCAAGACGAATTTAGAATCCAGCAGGAGGCCAGAATGGCTGCCAGATGTACAGAGGCGTTGAGAGGTGGAAATTAACTGTCTACAAGGGCAGAGTCAAGCTGCAATCAGTTATAAGGACGGAATTTGGTTTCTGGTTATCTAAGACTGGACTTAAACCTAGGCTGTAGGGGCTGTAGCAGGGAGGGCAGAATCTCTGCCTACTGTTGGAAACTAGAACTACTTAGAACTATTGGAACTACTATTTCCGGACCCAATCAAGGATTGGGCAGTAGTGCTATTTAGGGTACCTGGATGACCACTGTGAAAGACAATAAACCTTAAGATCTGAAGTAAAAGGCTGATGGCCTAGGGCTGGCAAGATGGCTCGGTGGGTAAGAGCACCAACTGCTCTTCCGAAGGTCCTGAGTTCAAATCCCAGCAACCACATGGTGGCTCACAACCACTTTTAATGAGATCTGACACCCTCCTCTGGTGTGTCTGAAGTCAGCTACAGTGTACTTATGTATGATAAGTACAAATCTTTGAGCAAGAGCGAGCACAGTTGACCGGAGCAAGTGGAGGTCCTAAAATTCAATTCCCAACAACCACATGAAGGCTCACAACCATCTGTACAGCTACAGTGTACTCACATACATAAAATAAATAATCTTTAAAAGCTGACAACCATGGAAACAAATCGCTTTGAACTGGAACTGTAAAAATTGGTTTCAAGGGTGTCATGTAGATTACCTTAAACTTAAAAAATCCCCCTGCCTCTATCTCTTGAGTGATGGGGTCACAGGTGTGCCACATACCCAGCTTATGTACACAGTACTGGGGACTGAATTTTAAGTTTCATGTGTGATAGGCAAGCACTCTACCAATTGAACCTCGTCTTCAGCCCAGGAATCAGTCCATTCTTTATGGTAATACAAAGGGCACAGATACAAATATCTAGGAAAAGGAATTGTGAGGAGCAGGGTCAGTGTTCTAAAGGTGACAAAAGAAAGTAAAGCATAAATTAGGAGGAAAACACAAGTTGGAGGCAAGACCTCTAGAATATTTTAGAGGTTCTACAGAAAGGATGGGTCTTCCAGTAATTTTGGTCTCTAGGGCACTTAGTCAATTAGTCAGAGTTAGGGGAAAAAAGGGCTATGTGATTCCAAGGCATTCAGGCTCTTTAATATTGGAGGCTGGGAAGATGCAGTCAATGGGGAGATGGCTCTGGGAAATTCTGCAGGCCTTGTAGTTCTCTAAGTCCCTGTAAAAGAGGACAACGTATACTGAACAGATAGGCTGGGTCCAGGTCCTGTCCCAGGTTTGTCCTGTTTTTCACTTCTTTGGTTTAAATTTAGAAGGAAAGATGACCCCTCCCTTCTTTGGCTTTCTCCTGTCTTCATGTTATCACTCTAAAAATATTTGAAGGGTGGAGTGAGCTGCTCTCACCTCTAGCATCATGTGGATATGGGCCTTGATATTCATGGAGTCCTTGGTGAGGCTGTCGCTGAGCCTGGAAAAAAGGAACAAGAAAGGGCAAAATGGGCCCCACTTAGGGCTATAAGGATGATTCTTCCTTATCACTTCAAGAAATGCTTGCATCCTGGGTGACTTACACCTGCTCTGATCCTATGCAGAGATGTCTGGCTACCACTTGGAATTTCCCCATTTAAAGACTGAGGGAAATAGGGCCAGAGAGGTGGTTCAGCTTGCAAAGGTTGATTGCTGCCAAACCTGAGAACTTGAGTTCAATACCCAGGATCCACATACTGGAGGAGAGAACTGACTTAAAAAAGTTGCCCTCTAACCTTTGCATGTACTCAGAAAAAATGTAGTAACAATTTTTAAAAAACAAATAAGGGGATGAGGGAAGTGGGGGGGTATGGGTCTATGAATATGATCAAACTATGTGATACACTTGAAAGAAACTCTTTATGAAACCCATCACAATGACTATATAATGATAAGTAAAGATTATTGAGTGCCTTTTTGCATGCCAGGGAGCTGCAGAAGCAGCAGTAAATGAAACAAAATTCTTAGTCTCCTGGAGCTCCTTTATTATCTATCTGTTATATGTGTGGGAAATATACCATGATTATAGATTCCCACAGAGGTTAGAAGAAGTTATCAGAGTCCCTGGAGGTGTAGTTACAGGTGGCTGTGAGCTACCTGACATGGGTGCTAGGAACCGAATTCAAGTTACTCTGAACAGCAGTATGTACACTTCAGCACTAAGCTATTTCAAATACTAAGAGACAAAGTATACACACACAATTATGTATTAGATCTACCAAAGTATAAGGAAATAAATAGTATAAGGAACTAAATACTGAAGAAGAGGTAGGAAGAGGAGGCTTCCTGCTCAGGTCTGGTTTCACTGAGAGCTTTCCCTTTGAGACTATATAGTCTCCAATTCAAGATTCTCCTGACCAGACTGCTGAGATTACAGATGTGTAACCCTACCACCTAGTGGGGGCGATATGGAAGATAAGTGTTCCACCATAAAGAAAAACCAATACAAAGGTGCCTGGGGTATGCGCATGCTTGGTATGGTGCAGGCACAGCCAAGAAGCTATTGTGGCTAAAGAATAAGAGAAGGAGGATCCTAAAAGGTAAAGTCAAGAGAGGTGAGGGAGGAGGCAGAGGGTGGAAAGTCTACAGTACCACGGTAAAGATCTTAGCTTTTACATTAAATAAGGTGCTAATATGGGGAAGGTCGTGAGTGGAAGACAGATGCAAACTGATTTGAGAAATAAAAGAATCCACCTGGCTGTTGAGCAGTGCACTGACAGGACAAGAAACCCAAATGTGAATGCAGCAAATCTAGTGAGGAGGGTAATGCATAGTCCAGGTGAACAATGGAGGCTCAGATCACAGGGAAGAAAGTTGAAGTAATGATAAATGACTCATTTTGGGGTGTATTTTGAAGGCAGTGACAAAGGATTATAGTTGGGTATTTGAGAAAGGACTCTAGGAAAAGACTAAGGCATAAAAACACCTGGGAAAATGTAGATGCCTGAAACCATCCTAGCTCTGAACTGTTGAGTTACATAAATCAGTCAACTCCTTCTGTCCAAATCTGCTTGAATCAGGTCTCATCTAAGAGAATCCTTATTTATACAATCAAGTCAAAATGAATACAGCAGACCAAAAAAGAACTTTCTGAAGAATAAAAAAGAATAATTGAAGATGGAGTGAGAGTTAAGCAGTAAAAAGGTCTTGTACACAGAAAGACCAAGAGGCACAAAGGAACTTTTTTTTTTTTTTTAGTTTTTCGAGACAGGGTTTCTCTGAGTAGCCCTGGCTGTCCTGGAGCTCACTCTGTAGACCAGGCTGGCCTCGAACTCAGAAATCCATCTGCCTCTGCCTCCCAAGTGCTGGGATTAAAGGCGTGCGCCACCACCGCCCGGCTGGCACAAAGGAACTTTGTGAGAAGTGGTCAGTGTTGGAAATTAAGTTAACCATTCAGAAATATTGTATAAGACAATGTGGAAGCACCAGGAGGTGCTGGATGGTACAAGGCTCGATAACATGATAGGAAACCCTGTTTAATTGTGCTGATCTATTTGCCAATGCAGGATTCAGTGTGAGGGGTAAATGAAACTAAATACTACATGAAAAACAAGGCAATGAGATAGGAAGTAGCTGGGTAGTGGTGGTGCATGCCTTTAATCCCAGCACTTGGGAGGCAGGGGCAGGTGGATTTCTGAGTTTGAGGCCAGCCTGGTCTACAGAGTGAGTTCCAGGACAGCCAGGGCTATACAGAGAAACCCTGTCTCGAAAAAAAAAAATGAGATAGGAAGTTAGGTTGGAAAAAAACCAGTATGAGTCCACCTATATATTACTATCTCTCAAATTTATATTGCCAGCCACCTTCAAAAACCTATCTCACTGTCAAAGACCCTTATACTTTGTAAGTCCTACATTGAGATCTTGCTCTTCCCTCTTGGTCTGTTTGTCTGTCTCAGATAGAAGTAGCACCATCTTTCTGGGTGCTTAGCAAAAATCTAGAATTTCTTCTTTTTGCAGGAATAGCATTGAATTTAGTACCTCACACATTCCAGTAATGCACTCTACTACTGATGGACATGTACCCCAGTTTCAAGGCTCTTCTCTGTTTTTCATTTCCAGTCAGCCATTCTATCCAATACCACAACTGCTTCATCCCAAGCAAAACTTCCGATGTCCATTATGTACTGTTTGTAGCACTGTCAACATCTATATTACATCATGGCCTTACTTATTGTCTCCTTTGATCAAAATGATAGCTGTGGGGACAGATTGTGGTCTGTTTTTGTTTGTTTGTTTGCTATATAATGAGGACCAGAAAAGTATGTGATACAGAGTGGGGATCCAACTGATGCTGAATGAATAAAGACTGATCCATTCAAAGGACCCCAAATTCTTCAAAAAGGCTATGGTTAGGATAGGATGCTGGAGAGCAAGAATATCTTTTCTTAGCCATGTATCTCATTGATTTATTCATTCACAATGGCTAGGGAATGGAAACAACCTAAATGTCCTCCACTAATGAATAGATAATGAAGATATGGTACATTTACAAAATGGAATTCTGTTCAGTTATAAAGAAAAATGAAATCAAGAAATTTACAGCTGGGCGGTGGTGGCGCACGCCTTTAATCCCAGCACTTGGGAGGCAGAGGCAGGTGGATTTCTGAGTTTGAGGCCAGCCTGGTCTACAGAGTGAGTTCCAGGACAGCCAGGGCTACACAGAGAAACCCTGTCTCAAAAAAACAAAAACAACAAAAAAAAAAAAAAAAGAAAGAAATTTACAGGTAAATGGATGGAACTAGAACATATTACACTGAATGAGGTAACTCAGACTCAGAAAGGCAAACACTAAAAATTTTCTCTTACTTGTGGATCCTAGCTTCAAATCTTTAGATGTGAGTATGTAAGTTGGAATAACCACAGAAACTATTAAAGTAAAAAGGGACCAGAGAGTGAGAAGAGAATGAACTGTACAGAGTGGGACAGTAGGTCACAGGTGCCATGATGGGGAAATTGGAAAAGTGGTGGTGGTTTTTATCTGGGGAGTGGAGAGGAAAAGAAACACCGAGGAAGAGGGACAGGAGGTATAAAAACACCAAGGATGATTGAAAAGGCCACAGGGAAACACTGTTTTATGTTTACTTAAAATATATATAAAATACACACACATACACACACATACAAATTTAAATGAAGTTATACTACTTGGGGCGATAATGCTCTCTCCAAAAGCTATAGACTATCTAACAAAAACCCCAGTGGCAAGTATAGCTCAGCTGGCCTCCAATTCAAGATCCTTCTGTCTGGACTATTGCAGAGTTGTTAGTCAGGGTCAACAGACTCTCAAAACAATATAGGCAATTGCTGTTGCTCCTTAGTTGCCTCCAAGAACCTGAGGGTAAGACCACTGCTGAAAATACCATATTCCTTAGTCATAAGACTTAGGAGGAAGCAAATTGGAACTAACCTAGAAGCCTTCTCCTTGGAGACTGGCTCTCATAGGTGGTATGCAAGATGCCAAGGGAGAGGATCAATCTACTAGTTCTACCCAGCTGTAGAGCCTGTGAACCACAACAATGATCTGACTAGCAAGATATCACTACCTAGCCAACTATCCATGGCTGGAGTGCTCATAGACCTGAGAATCTAAAACCATATCCTTTAACTCACAGATAAATGTAGCTGTCATCCCTCATTTAAAAAGCTTTTTTGAATAGATGGAGACTATTACAGAGATCCACAATTGGTCAAAATGCAGAGAATAAGTGACTGTAAGGTGCCTGAACCCATCTGACATATCTATAGTCCAACTCCTATACCTAATGGTTAGGGAAAATCATAGAGAAAGGGTGGGAAGACTTTAAGAGGCAGAGGCCCAGGATGTCTGCTATTAAGATCACGATGGAGCCGGGCGGTGGTGGCGCACGCCT
>NC_045030.1:14378886-14385051 GCF_008632895.1 Mastomys coucha
CATGTGGAAAGAGGAAGTTACACACACACACAGATGTAACACCTATAATCACCAAAGAAATACACCAAAATCAATAATACCTGCAGGCAATTTTGGATACATAAAGTAACCAGAAGTATGCTAGTTTGAAGTGGATCCCAAGAAACCAAGATTTATTTATTTATTTATTTATTTATTTATTTTTTGTTTTTTTGAGACAGGGTTTCTCTGTGTAGCCTTGGCTGTCCTGGAACTCGCTCTGTAGACCAGGCTGGCCTCGAACTCAGAAATCCGCCTGCCTCTGCCTCCCAAGTGCTGGGATTAAAGGCGTGCGCCACCATCGCCCGGTCAGAAACCAAGTTTTAAAGAGAGAGTTCAACTACACAGACTCAAATCTTAATCTAGGATGATGAAACTTTGTGATAGCTCTATTAGTTTATAACAGAGCAATATGAGGTCAAGCACACATTTCATAACACTGGCAGAAAGCAGGTCAATAGATTAGAAAGACCAGGCAAGGAGTCTGTTAACTTCAAATACCTCATTTTTTAAGAAGAAAAAAATCAATTCTCATTAAAAACAAAAATAAAGCAAACAAAACAACAACAACAACAAAAAACCCCTGTGACATAGGAGGAAAATGTGCGATAAAAATTGGACTTGTTTAGAATTGCAATGACCTTGATCAAATTATATGCTAATTAGTTTGATCACCAAAATTTAGAAATCTTAGCAGGTTTCAGGTCTACTAACACTAAAATCTCTGGAAAGCTTAAGAGAATAACTACTGGAACCATATAGGAGACAACTCTAGACAAAATTAATCCAGGAATAAACATGGCCAAGGAGAAATTTTACATTGCAGGTGTTCATACTTGTGAGTGGTTATTTATCTAAGGGAGTATGCTCCTTCATACTTATTTTTTCTAAGCTATGTCACATGTGACAGTTTTTCAAGCATGCCAGACACACTGTCCCTTTTGTCAAGAATATTCTTCCCAAGATAGCCCCATGGCTTGTTCACCCAATAAACTGACTCAAATGTCACTTGTCTGACATTTTGAGGCCTTTTGTGTGGCCTCCAGTACCTACTTATTATGTGTATGGATGTTTTGGCTGCATGTTTGTCTATATAGCACTTGTGTGCTTGGTGTTCAGAGGCCAGGAGAGGGAGTCAGATACCCTGTCACTGGAATTACAGAAGGTTGTGAACTCCTATGCAGGCTCTGGAAATAGAACCTGGGACTCCTGCAAAGAGTAATAAATATTCTTCTCTGCTAAGCCATCTCTTTAGCTACAGCACTACCTAATATTTCAAGGTTCTCAACCAAAGTAGTTCTTCCCTACATAAAAACACAAGTATCCTGGAGCACACACTTTCTCTCCTCACCACTAGCCACATAGATAAGTTTTGATCATCCCTTTAGTTTGTTTCTAGCATAATTCATTCAACAGAAACTGTGCTTTACACTATTTTAGTTATCCACAGTATAAATTTTTTCCTTTACAATGCCTATAACTTGGACTAGGGACATATAGTTCAGTAATAAAGCTCTTGCTTACTACACAGGAGACCTTGGCTTCAAGTCTCAATCCTGTAAAGAAATGTAAGTAATACTTATTATCTAATTGTAAAAGACAATGAGCATGAGAAAGAAAAATTTCACAGTAAGTTTTAAGAGGTAATAAGACACTAGAAAGAGAGAAAAACTAGAAGATGGCTGGTGCAATGGCTCAGTGTGTAAGGGTGCTTGTCACTTAAGCCTGGGGATCTGAGTTCCACTCATGGAGTCCCTGGAAGGAGAGCATCAACTCTACAAAACTATGCTCTGATCTACACATGCATGCTATAGCACACATGCCCACAGAAATGCACATGTACACACAAATGGTAGTTTTTTTAAATTAGAAGGGGGTGCAATTCAAGAACACTAGGAGTTGCAATTTTGAAGTTAGGACACAGAAGAACTTATTGAGGGAGCTTGTTATATATGCACGATAACCAAGTATTTAGAAAAGAAACTACATGGGGAAAGTGCTACAGACAGACACCAGTAGCTACTGAATGCTCCCAAAGGTGGGAAATGCTTAAAGCATGTGTTAGGGGTTAGGGAGGTGGCTCAGCGGACAAGAACATTTGCTGCTCAAGCATAAGAACCAGAGTTGGATCCCTAGTACCAATGTAAAAACTCACACACCTCTGACCCCAGCACTGGTGCTTGTTGAAGCCAAAAAATGTCAAGCTCTAGGTTTGGTGCTGAGGCCAAAACATGGCAAGCTTTAGGTTTGGTGGAGACCCTGTTTCATGAAAAATAAATAAAGCAGACAGCAATAGAGGAAGGCATTGTCTCTGTTTGTGTGGGTACAGGTACATGAAGTTTAGAGGGGGGCAGCCCAACGAATGAGCAGAAAAATAAGCAGACATTTAAGTGAGAAGCAGCTTCTTTGACTGTTATTGATTCTTAGGTTGAAATCTCATGGATGTGATCACAGATGTATGTATATATAACAACCTAGTTCTAGAATGTAAACTTCTAAGACTCTTCTGCTTTGTTTATTGCTATATTCCCAGCACTAACCACACAACCTGGTATACATAAGATGCTCAATAAATGTGTGAAGGAATAATATGAAAACTACTTATTGACTGTTTAGTATGACACCCTGGCTGAACTTTGCATCCTCATTTTTTTTAGTCCTAGCCCCAAAGAGGAAGGTAGTATGGTTTTCTAAGTACCATCCCAGGTAGCCACGGGGAAAAGGGTAGAGTATTAAAATTTGCGATGTTTTTTTTCTGTTTGTTTTATATACCCAAAGGGATTTGTTTTATCACCCAAAGTGGCTTCAAACTCAGCATCCTCCTGCTTGATCCTCTAGAATCCTGGGATTACAGGAATGAACTACCATATCTGGCTTTTATATATTTTGTGTATTGTGTGATATGGATAGAACCTAGAGCTTCACACATGCTAAGCAAATGTTCTTAACACTTCCCTGCACCATTAGCCAATGTAGGTGGCTTTAGATACTATCTTCTTGGAATGAACTCACTCTGTGAGGAGAGAACTCTTTCGGTCAATGAACTTGAGTGCTTCAGCCAGTGTCAGTTCCAGGAAAAAACCGTATCCCAGGGCCACATAGATGCGTGAAGTATCTGGGCTGAGGAAAGAGATCAGAGGAAGTGGAAGAAGTCTTTATTACCATTTAGCATACTGTATAGTTTAAGGAGTTTCCTATTCCTTCCTATTCCCCAAAGTGAAGGCTCTGTAAGGGCAGATACTTTTTGTTTATTTTGGCCACACCCGCAACACGTTGCTTATATCCTTTTTTTTTTTCCCTTGGTTTTTTCGAGACAGGGTTTCTTTGTGTAGCCTTGGCTGTCCTGGAACTCACTCTGTAGACCAGGCTGGCCTCGAACTCAGAAATCCGCCTGTCTCTGCCTCCCGAGTGCTGGGATTAAAGGTGTACGCCACCACCGCCCGGCTGTTGCTTATATCCTAATGCAATATAAAATCTACTTGAGCTTGGTATACAGAAAATACTAAGAAATATTTGTTCTATGAAAAAAGGGAGAAACTTGGGAGGGGAGAGAATACACTCACACCACTGTGTCAACGAAGAAGTTACAGCCCAAATCCACCTGCATATATAACTCCGAGTGATTAGTTTCCTATAGGGCCAGGAGAAAAGAAGCAGGTGTCAGTGGCCAATCTTTAAGTTAGATAAAGGTTTTGTTCTGGGGGTTCTCTTCCCGCCTCCCTTCTTTTTACACATACACAAAGTGGTACCCAATTTAAAAGCCTTTACCTGGAGTCGCTCAATGACATTTCTTAGTTGAAGGTATATGGACAGTTGCTCATATACCTTGTCTCGATGGTCCAGCACCTTTCTGATACATAGAAATACAACAGTGAACATTAGGCAGCCTTATTCCTCTGGAGATGCCAGGCATTTTAAGTTATGTGTGTTAAGTTAGGTTCATGGATGTAAACCATGGGCTGAGGCAGGAGGATTCTGAGCTCAAGACCAGCTTGTGCTACATCGTGAGACCCTGTGCTTCCCTCCCCCAAACACACACGATGGAGTATAGACAGAGCCACAGCAAGCATTTCAATAAATACAGATCAGACTATAGTTCATCCTTACCTCTACCTTTTACTAGTAATGTGACTATGGAAAGTAGGAAACCTGTTTCGGATTAAGTTTCCCACACAGAAAATAGAGATGGCAGTAGTAGCACATAGGAGTCATTAGAATCAAGTGTATACTACAAAGTGTTTTAAATGCTAGCCAAATGGTAATCATTATATACTTGCTACCTATTATAACTACAAATATTTCATTTTATTCTTGACTTATACCAATTATGTCCCATCTTCACCCTAAATGTACCTCTCTCCATCTCTTTTAGCATGCTCACATAGCCCTAGTTCTGAATACCTAAGTTTCTATTCAAATTAGTAATGACAGCAATAGTAATCATCCAGTTGTTGAGTCATTAGTGTATTTCAGGCACTGGAGTCAAATTCCTTTTCCAAAACAATTATTCAGGTTATTTGTTTTATTTCCCAAGACAATATCTAAGTTTCTCAGGCTAGTATTGAATTTGCAAAAATACACCAAACAATCCTTTCCTCTCAGCCTCAATATAATAGTAGTTGGGTTTATCTGCATTTTAAAAATGTGTTCTTACTTACATTTATGTGTTTATTTTGCATATATGTATGGGTGCCATGGTAGCTTTTTGGAAGTCTTTTTCCTTCCACCATGTGGGTCCCAGAGATCTACCTCAGGGCATGGGGTTGGTGGCAAGCCATCTTGCTGGCCCTAATTTGCTTGTTTTGGGACATAATCTAAAAGCCCAGGCTGTACACAACCTCCAAATGTAGGTGAAGACTACCTTGAACTCTGGATCATCCTGCTTCTGACACCATCCCAAGAAGAGGGATTGCAGGCCTGTGTCACCACACTGGGATTTTAAAAAATAGAATCTTGTTCTATTTTCAAGGCTGGTTTGTAATCATGGCTAAAATAGTGAATTTTTCCATCTCTCCACTAGAGGTGGCACACATCATGGAGCCTGAGTCTGGCTTTATCTATTTTTCCACCTTTGTAGCCCAGACTGGTCTCCAGCTTACAAAGATCTTCCTGCTTCTGCCTCCTGAGTGCTGGAGTTGACACATTTAAAACTCAAACATCACGTTAAGAAGGCCTAATAAACTTTTTCATTTCACAGATGAACAAAGAGAGGCTAAGTAAGGTACAACTTGTTAGTTAAATGGCTTAGTCAGAAACACCCTGGGTTCGGAATGACTATTTTAAACCAACAAACAAGGTCGGAGCTCTGTTAAAGGGACAAGCTCCAACCAAATCTCAGCCCAGAAGTCAACACTTTTCCCAGAAGACTGGTCGGCCAATCCGAAAGTTTGGTTGGCATTCTGTCCCACCCACCACGTGGAATTTCTTAAACGTCACGCCTCCCGCGTTGTCACTCACTGCAAGTCTCGCTGCAGTACGTCACTGATAAAGGCCTCGTACCGCAGCACTTTCTCCCCCACCGTATCCAAGGCTCGCCGTTTCGGGGGCGTCGCCATGATGGGCTCCTGGGGAGTAAAGGGGAGGGGAACACGTAGAGCGATCCAATTAAACTTAACAAAGTTCTCTTCAATCGCTCAACGTTGGGGATGACTTCTTTCGGCTCGTGCTACGGAGTTACTTCTGCCCAACCCGACTTTAGGACTCGTTCACTCACCGGTACACAAGCGCAGCGCCTACCTTAGAACCGTGGCTTCCGGATGGCGCGTGCGGATGACGTAATTTCCAGCAAGGGAGCCAACCAAATCGATGGGAAGGGGCGGTCCCTAGTGCGAGAAGAAGGGAAGAGCTGCTGGCGGCGCCGAGTGAATCCCTGGAGGTAACAGGGTCCTGTGGAACTAGACGGTCCCAGCACGCCATCAGCCAGCAGGAGAATAGCCGCGAGCTGGCGGGAGACTGGTTTTGTTTAATGAGATTTGGCGGGTTCTGAGGGAGGGTGGACTTACAGGAAGGAAGGGAGAGGGAGTTAAGTGTTTATAATTTATTTGAAGTGTGTGTCTCTTAATTAGTAATTTGAAGTGTGTGTGTGTGCGTGTGCTCGCTTTGGCACTGGACTTACAGGCAGTTGTGTGAGCTACAATGATGTGGGTG
>NC_045030.1:14385061-14387611 GCF_008632895.1 Mastomys coucha
CTGGGATTAAAGGCGTGCGCCACCACTGCTCAGCTCTCTGCAAGAGTTTTATGTGTTCTTAACTGATGAGCCATTTCTGTATTCTCCCCTACCTACTCTTAAATTTTTTTTCCTATTTTATGTGTTTTGTCTGCATGTTTATGCACTACATGTGTATAGTGCCAACAAAGGCCAGAAGAGGTTGTGGGATTCCCTGGAACTGGAGCTACCATTAGTTTGTGTGCACCATGTGGGTGCTGGGAATCAAACCTTGGTCCTCTATAAGACTGGCCAGTGCTCTTAACTACTGAAGTATCGATATATTCATTATTTTTTCCTTTTAGAATTCTATTCTTTGAGAATTTCATAGATACATGCAATGTATTTTCATCATCTTCACTCCCTATTCCCTCCAACTCCTCCTAGACTCCTCCTACCACATTCTCCTCTCCATTTCATATCCTCATTTATTTATTTATCTTAGATTTTAAAAAATTTATTATTATAAGTAAGTACACTGTAGCTGTCTTCAGGCACACGAGAAGAGGACATGAGATCTCATTACAGGTGGTTGTGAGCCACCATGTGGTTGCTGGGATTTGAACTCAGGACCTTTGGAAGATCAGTCGGTGCTCTTATCTGCTGAGCCATCTCTCCAGTCCTCATATCCTCTTTAAAACAAAAACCCAAATCAAAACCAAAAAAACTCACTGAGACCACTTAAGCATTTAATAATTTTAAAAGCACAAGAATGCCTGTAGACCAGCAAGGATTATGGTACTTATCTATAAGGAAGGAAGTATATCCTGTGGGAATCTGTTTGATTGATATATATTTATCACTCATAGTTTGATTTTCACCCCCCATAAAGGGAATGAATAAGAGCACATAAAAATGTTTAAATGGAGACAAATTTTAAGAAATTCATCTTGGTGGCTTACAGTCCATGATGAGGTCTACAGAGAAACCTTGTCCCCCAACCCAAAACCAAAACCAAAGTTTCATGTTACATGTATTTAAAATTAAATTTGATGTGCTTAAAACAGATATTAGGGAGCTATAAAATATTAGTTAATCTATATTTTTAAGGAGAACAGTTTGGATAGACTAGAGTTGGGTCTGTGTTGTCTATTAACTTTATATTTCATGTAGTTTTTTTTTTTCACTTAAAAGATACTTTTAGGTTATCCAAATGGCTCACTGGTTAAAAGGTGCTGTCTAACAAGTCTGGCAGCTTGAGTTCAATCTGTAGGGTGGCTTGTAGATTACTGCTGGTTCCTGACATAGAGATAGCACACTTCTTTTTTACAATGGGAGGTAGTTACTATAGAAGATTCATAACTGGTTGAACTTCAAGGAGTGTTTCTGTTGCTGTGGTATAGCTGCTCAAGGTGGTAGAAAATAGTAATCACCTATATTATTCTAAGTCTTGGAGAACACTGTAGAAGATGAGGTGGAAAGAATGTGACAGCTGCAGAAAGGGAGCATTGTCTCACTATTTACAGTGTTGGGCATGACCATTGCTATTTTGAATAAGAGAAGATGTGATCACTATTCATCAAACATTTACTCATTCCATATATAGTTCTGAGCATTTTACATATATGAACTCATTGTTTTCCTCTGAGGTGTCTGACTTTGTAGCACAGGTACAAATAGTCTGGACTGCTTTCTACATGTCCAGACTAGAAAGGAATATACCCAGGGTTTCATTTTCACATTTCAATCTTGGTCCATCTAGAGTATGTATATATGTTATAAGGTATGGGTCCAATTGGATATTTATCTACAGCTTTATTTTTCAGTTAGAGTCTTGTTATATAGCTAGGATGGCATTGAATTCTCTGTGTAGTCCAGCCTGGCCTTGAACTTAAAATCTTTTCCCCAGCCTTTCAACTTCTGGCATTGCAGATGTAAGGCACCAAGTCAAGTTTGCAAATGTCTGTATTTAATGGGTAGAATAATGCCTATTAAAATATATATAGCCATAGAATCTGTGAATATGACTTTAGTTTGGAAAAAAAATACTTTCGCATATATAATTAAGGATTATGAGGTGGGGGGGGTCATTCTGAGTTAAACAAATGGCCTCTAATCCAATGTCTTCTTATAAGACAAAGAGAAAGACATAGGAGATAGTGTAAAAACTGAAAACTGAGTCATTGTTATGATTTATATATGAGATGTCTTCTCTAAAGGCTCATATGCTTTATGCTTGATCCACTGCAGGTGACACTACTGAGAAGTGATTGGATCATGATGACTTCTTCAATGGTAAATTTATGTGAATTACGCATAAGAAATGTAGCCTACTTGGATGAATTAACACCCGGAGGGCATGTATATATATGTGTGTGTGTGTATATGTATATACAAATATATGTGTGTATATATATACATATATACATACATATATATATATATATACATATATATATATACATATACACACACACACATATATATTCCCTTTATCCTTTTTTTCTGTTTTTTTTGGCTGCCATGAGATAAGTGGCTTTTCTCCATGGTGTCCTTCTGCCATTACTTTCTGCCCTGCTTACAGGCTTAAAA
>NC_045030.1:14387664-14391346 GCF_008632895.1 Mastomys coucha
GGTTGAGGTTATAACTTAGTGGTAAAATGCTTACCTAGTATGCATGATGACCTGGACTTGATTTCTGGAACTTCAAAAATATAAACTGAGGAATATCAATGATTGATGATGTCCTTAGAAGGTAAGAGAGAGGCATAGAATGGATTTTGAATAGAAAGGAAATAGAATACATTTTTTTCAAAAAGACTTGGCTCTATGATCTCCTGAGTTTATACTTACAGCCTCCAGAACTGAAACAGAATAAAATTTATTGGCTTAAACCAACCAGTCTGTGGTAACTTTTTACTGCTCTCTTAGGAAATGAATTTATTTATTTAAAAATTCACTTTGTCCCTCATGATTTGTGATGGCGTTTTAGTTAGACACAGACTTCTTTACTGACATTTTACACTGTTTCACTGACTTATATATTCATGCGTCATGATTACATGGTCTTATTGTTTTGCTTGGTTTTGTTGTGTTTTTGAGATATGGTATTGCTATTTAGTATATATAGGCTAATTTTTCAGATTTTGAGCTAGGTACCCTCTTTTGCCTTTTGAATGGTGAAAGTTCAAGTATATGTCACCATATCCAGCTTCTACACTACTTAAATTATAGAAATTTTATAGAATGTTCATATATTTCATGAAGTTAATCTCTATCGTTGATCTTCATGTTTTTAGGGGTTCATAGTTATCCTCTTGTGTTTACTTTTCATTATGCATTTTAGGTGAATTTCTCTCCAAATTGATTCACTTTACTATTGTGCTATACTGTTTGAAGTATTTATTAGAAAAACATCAGAAAGAGGTGGGTAACCATCCATTGGCTGTGGGAGACTGTGGCTCTCAATTTTTCACTTTTCTCAGTAGTCATACCTTTTGCCCTTGATGTTTCACTTTTTTTTTGGGTGATTTGCTTTATTAATAGCTCATGAGTAGAGGAGATATGGTATTTTTGAGTCTAGGCCTTGGATTTGTTGTCTGGCTTGCCCACATTCTCTTTGCATCACTAGAAGAAGACATGTGCCACAGATATGTACCACCATTCCTCGCTTGAAGCATGTTCTCTTGAATTAGAGTATGTCTGTGGGGTCAATGCAGGCAGTAATCCACAAAGTGATGAGAATAAAAACTTTGTTCTGATTGACTTCATCAATCTGGATTAGATTTAGGGAATATAATGGCAGGTGGTTCATTGTAAGCATATTTCAAACACAGTACAATTTGAAAAAAGGTTTCCAGGCAACAATCAGCCCAATCCAGGTGCACAATAAAGCTTAAGGTATGACTATATGGAAACTCACTTGCAAAGTATCTGTGATCATGAGGGTGAGTTCTATAGCTAAAAAGGCCTAGAATCTATTGTGGTTTCTGACCAAGATAGCGTAGAGGTCAGCAGGGTATAAAATACATGTGGCATCCTCCTTAAAGATAGTTCCAGTATCTGGGAACTAGAGATGAGGTCTGGGATAAACATTCTGGGGGATTAGGATGAGGTCAGCCTCCACAGATAAGCAAAAAGCTCACTACATCATTAATAGTATCCACTCCCAGGCTTCTGGGTAGGAAAACAGGTGTTTTATCTCCTCAGTTGAGAAGAGGCCCCTGTGTGTTTAACATTCCTAGTCTCCCTAGTGATCTGTGGGCATAAAGACATTTGTATCCCCAACATCTTGTCCCGTCTAATTTTTAAAAAGAAAGATAGCCACGATAGAGGCCATGATAGAATCCATTGCCTCCATGGCTGGTTTAAAAAGTATAGCAAACATAAGAGAATTATAAGAAGACCTAACAGAGGATCAAAAAAAGAGGAAAGACATCCTCAATCCTCACTTCACCCATCTCTTAATTCATTTCTGCTAATAATTTTGTTGTGAGCAAAATGAGTATAATATAGGCTATTCCACATAAACAACCCTTAGCATGAGGAAACAGTATCATACTGTCTCCTATCATAGGTGTGTTTTTTATCTCCTCTGACAAAAGGCATTTGGATTATGCACTGACAAGAGTTTACATGCAATACAGTTAATTAAATATAATAGCATCATTTATGGGTTAGTCTTTGTTGTTTCCTCAGCCTGATGACTCAAAGTCCTGATGTTTCCCCAAGTTATCAGTTTACTCTCCCTCTTGGGACATGGCCTGTTGATAGGTTTGTCATCTGCCTTTAGATATTTTATTATCTGGTGGTCTCTTGGTATCTTGGTTAGATGCATCAAATCAGGAGCCATCTGGGACTTCATTCATTTTCTGAAAAGACACAAGCATTACCTTGCTTGATGTTAACATTGGGTTTCTTCATTGATTAGTTTCTAGGTTGTTTCATTTAATGTATAATTTAGGTTGTGTCTTCTATAGGGCAAAATGCTTTGGGACAGCAAACAAAGCATTATCCTTTAGTATGTGAGGATTTAGGTGGGTGCATATAATATCCTGTTCATTAGAATTTGCCAGTTCAGTATTTAATGGTGTCATTCCATAAGAGCTTGACCCTATGGATAGTAAGAGTTTTCATGATTAATATTAAAACTTTTCAAATCCTTTGCTAGCATAAGTAGGACAATTACTATTTTTAGTTACAATGAATAGAAAGGATACGCATAAAGGGCTATTTGTCAAAGTTAAGGTCCAGATGTGATACAGTGGTATTTTTTGGAACTTTCAAGGCCCCATGCCATTCCTGGCATTGTGTTCGGCAGCCAATTTGTTAAGGAGAGGTATTGTGTGCATGTATAGTGTACTTTGAGCACATATCTTCTTTTTTTTTTTTTCTCGAGACAGGGTTTCTCTGTATAGCCCTGGCTGTCCTGGAACTCACTCTGTAGACCAGGCTGGCCTTGAACTCAGAAATCTGCCTGCCTCTGCCTCCCAAGTGCTGGCATTAAAGGTATGTGCCACCACTGCCCGGCTGAGCACATATCTTTACATACCCGATAGCAGAGAATGTCCAAGACACAGGCACCCTTATTCTCACATGTCAAGCTGATATCCATTCACTATTAATTATGCAATAGAAGGTTGGACTACTATATAAAATTTGTCTTTCAGTTGTATAAAACAATGCTTTTAATAGAGGATAGGCTCCTGTGAGCCTCTTTTAACTATTTTCCTAGGCAAATTCTGATCTTTTATCAGACAAACAAACAAACAAAGTTTATCTAATTAACAGTGGTCACTAACTTTTAAAGATTTAGAGTTAAGGCTTTTTTAATTTAAGATTTTGGATCTTTAAAATTTAGGACAACTTTAATTATGAGCTTAAGAAGACTATTTTAATAGGTAACTTAAAAGTACCTGAGAAATAATAAATCCTGAAGTAGAAAACAATTGGATTTTCCCATGTAAGCATGAAAATTTATATTCAGCAGCTATTGTATATGAAGCAAAATTGTGAACAATATCAAAGAATAACAGTTTCGTGGATGGAGAAGTTGTTGGAAGGCTCTAGTTTTTACTACATTTCATAGGTAGTTTGATATAACAGATTCTTAGGCTATACCAAGAATAATTTTAGATGAAAAAACTTCAAAATTATCTAGTTCTTACTGATTATAATTTTTGGTTTTATTTCTCTTTGGCCTCTGAGGGTATTAGAGAAACATCTAATTATGTTTGCATTTTTTGGTCATTATATTATCTAGTAGAAATATTTTTGAACCCTTTTTTTTTTTATTGGATATTTTCTTTTTTTCTTT
>NC_045030.1:14392495-14394747 GCF_008632895.1 Mastomys coucha
CTAGCTTTCATAGTCTCTGGTGAGAAATCTGGTGTAATTCTGATAGGCCTGCTTTTATATGTTACTTGCCTTTTTTCCCTTACTTGCTTTTAATATTCTTTCTTTGTTTAGTGCACTTGGTGTTTTGACTCTTATGTGACGGGAGGGATTTCTTTTCTAGTCCAGTCTATTTGGAGTTCTGTAGGCTTCTTGTATGTTCATGGGCATCTCTTTCTTTAGGTTAGGGAAGTTTTCTTCTATAATTTTGTTGAAGATATTTACTGGCCCATTACATTGGGAATCTTCACTCTCTTCTATATCTATTATCCTTAGGTTTGATCTTTTCATTGCATCCTGGATTTCCTGGATGTTTTGGGTTAGGAGATTTTTGCTTTTTGCATTTTCTTTGATTGTTGTGTCAATGTTTTCTATGGTATCTTCTGCCCCTGAGATTCTCTCTTCTATCTCTTTTATTCTGTTGGTGATGCTTGCATCTACGACTCCTGATTTCTTTTTTAGGTTTTCTGTCTCCAGGGTTGTCTCTCTTTCTGACTTCTTTATTGTTTCTATTTCCACTTTTAGATTCTGGATGGTTTTGCTCATTTCCTTCATCTGTTTGCGTTTTCCTGTAGTTCTTTAAGGGATTTTTGTGTTTCCTCTTGAAGGGCTTCTAGCTGTTTACCTGTGTTCTCCTGTATTTCTTTGAGGGTACTATTTATATCTTTCTTAAGGTCCTGTATCATCACTATGAGAAGTGATTTTGGATCTGAATCTTGCTTTTCCAGTGTGATGGTGTGTCCAGGACTTGCTATGGTGGGAGTATTGGGTTCTGATGATGCTAAGGAACCTTGGTTTGTGTTGCTTATATTCTTACGCTTGCCCTGCCTCATCTAGTTATCTCTACTATTACCTGCCCTTGCTAAATCTGACTGGAGCCTGTCCTTCCTGTGATCCTGGTTGTGTCAGAACTCCTCAGAGTCAAGCTGTCTCTGTGGCCTGTGATTCTGGGATCCTGTGACCCTGGGCTTGTTAGAGGGCCTGGGAGTGGAACTCCCTCTGGGTGTTTTGGGAATGACTGCAGAGTTTGCACCCAAGGTCTGCTCAGGGCACCGGCCGGCCCAGACAGACCGGAAGCAACCCGAGCCACTGGACTGGCAGAGTTCCTGTGTGCCTGGTCCTGCTGGTCCCAGTTACTTTCCGTATTGGGACAGATGTTGTGTCCTCCTCACCTCTGATCCTGGGTGTGTTAGAGTGCCTTGGAGTGGAGCTTCCTCCGGGTGTGTGGGACTGGCTGTGGAGCTTGCACCCTATCTCTGCAGATATTTTCTTCATTTACATTTTAAATGTTATCCCCTTTCCTGGTTTCCCTCCCTCCTGGAAACATCCTATCACATCCTTTCTCCCCCTGCTTTTATGAGGGTGTTCCTTCACCCACCCACCCATTCCCACCTCCTCACCCTCAATTTCCCTACACTGAGGTATCTATGGAGCTTCATAGGACCAAAGACCTCTCTTCCCATTGATGCATGAAAAGACCATCCTCTGCTACATATGCAGCTTGAGCCATGTGTACTTCTTTGTGGATGGCTTAGTCCCTGGGGGTTCTGGCAGATCTGGTTTGATCTGGTATTGTTCTTCTTATGGGGTTGCAAACCTCAACTCTTTCAGCCCTTTCTCTAACTCCTTATTGGGGACCCCGTGCTCAGTCCAATGGTTGTCAGTGAATATCCATGTCAGTATTTGTGAGGCTCTGGCAGGGCCTCTCAAGAGACAGCCATATCAGGTTCCTTTCAGCATGCATTTCTTGACATCCATAATAGTGTCTGGGTTTAGTAACTGTATATGGGATGAATCCCCTGGTAGGGCAGTCTCTGGGTGGCCTTTCCTTCAGTCTCTGCTCAACACTTTATCTCCATTTTTGCTTCTATGAGTAGTTTGTTATCCTTCTAAGAAGGACCAAAGCACCCACACTTTGGTCTTCCTTCTTACTGAGCTTTATGTGGTCTGTGAATTGTATCCTGGTTATTTGGAGCTTTTGGGCTAATATCCACTTATCAATGAGTGCATACCATGTATGTTCTTTTGCGATTGGATTACCTCACTCAGGATATTTTCTATTTTTATCCATTCTTCTAAGAATTTCATGAATTCATTGCTTTCAATACCTGAGTAGTACTCCATTGTGTAGATGTATCACAATTTCTGTATCCATTCCTTTGTTGAGGGACATCTGGGTTGTTTCTAGTTTCTGGCTATTATAAATAAGGCTGCTA
>NC_045030.1:14395565-14397009 GCF_008632895.1 Mastomys coucha
ATTTCTTTAGGTGCTTCTCAGCCATTCGGTATTCCTTAGTTGAAAATTCTTTGTTTAGCTCTGTACCCCATTATTAATAGGGTCATTTGGTTCTCTGAAGTCTAACTTCTTGAGTTCTTTGTATACATTGGCTATTAGCCCTCTATCAGATATAGGATTGGTAAAGATCTTTTCCCAGTTTGTTGGTTGCCGTTTTGTCCTACTGACAGCATCTTTTGCCTTACAGAAGCTTTGCAATTTTTTGAGGTCCCATTTATCCATTCTTGATCTTATAGCATAAGCCATTGGTGTTCTGTTCAGGAAAATTTCCCCTGTGCTTATGTGTTCAAGGCCCTTCTCCCCTTTCTCCTCTATAAGTTTCAGTCTATCTGGTTTTATGTGGAGGTCTTTGATCCACTTGGACTTGAGCTTTGTACAAGGCAATAAGAATGGATTGATTTGCATTCTTCTCCATGCTAACCGCCAGTTGAACCAGCACCATTTGTTGAAAATGCTGTCTTTTTTCCACTGGATGGTTTTAGCTCCTTTGTCAATGATCAAGTGACCATAGGTGTGTGGGTTCATTTATGGGTCTATTCTGTTGATGAACGTGTCTGTCACTGTACCAAAACCATACAGTTTTTATCACTATGACTCTGTAGTACAGCTTGAGGTCTGGGATGGTGATTTCCCCAGAAGTTCATTTATTGTTAAGAATAGGTTTTGCTATCCTGAGTTTTTTGTTATTCCAAATGAATGTGAGAATTGTTCTTTCTAACTTTATGAAAAATTGAGTTAGAGTTTTGATGAGGATTGCATTGAATCTGTAGATTGCTTTTGGCAAGATGTCCATTTTTACTATAATAATCCTGCCAATCCATGAGCATGGGAGATCTTTAATTCTTTTGAGGTCTCATTTGATTTCTTTCTTCAGACACTGGAAGTTCCTGTCATATAGATCTTTCATTTGTTTTGTTAGAGTCACACCAAGATATTTTATATTATTTGTGACTATTATGAATAGGTGTCGTTTCCCTAATTTCTTTCTCAGCCTGGTTATCCTTTGAATAGAGAAAGGCTACTGATTTGTTTGAGTTAATTTTATATCCGGCCACTTTGCTGAAGTTGTTTATCAGCTGTAGGAGTTCTCTGGTGGAATTTTTGGGGTCACTTAGTATACTATCATATCATCTGCAAATAGTGATAGTGTGACTTCTTCCTTTCCAATTTATATCCCTTTGACCTTTTTTTTTTAAGTGCTCTGGCTAGAACTTCAAGTACTATATTGAATAGGTAGGGAGAGAGTGGGTAGTCTTGTCTAGTCCCTGATTTTAGTGAGATTGCTTCCAGTTTCTCCCCATTTATTTTTTTTTAATTTTTATTTATTTATTCATTTATTTTCTTTTTTTATTAGATGTTTTCTTTATTTACGTGTCATACATTATCTCCTTTCCCAGGTTCCCCT
>NC_045030.1:14397877-14403002 GCF_008632895.1 Mastomys coucha
TGGATTTCCATATATTGAACCATCCCTGCATCCCTGGGATGAAGCCTACTTGATTGTGGTGAATGATCGTTTTGATGTGTTCTTGGATTTAGTTGATGAGAATTTTATTGAGTGTTTCTGTATCGATATTCATAAGGGAAATTGGTCTGAAGTTCTCTTTCTTTGTTGTGTCTTTGTGTGGTTTAGGTATCAGCATAATTGTGGCTTCATATAATGAGTTGGGTAGTGTTTCTTCTGTTTTCATTTTGTGCAATAGTTTAAAGAGTATTGGTATTAGGTATTCTCTTAAGGTCTGGTAGAATTCAGCACTAAAACCATCTGGTCCTGAGCTATTTTTGGTTGGGAGACTTTTAATGACTGCTTCTATTTCTTTAGGGTTTATGGGACTGTTTAGATGTTTTTTCTGATCCTGATTTAACTTTGGTACCTGGTATCTATCTAGAAAATTGTCCATTTCATCGAGGTTTTTCAGTTTTGTTGAGTATAGGCTTTTGTAGTAGGATCTGATGATTTTCTGAATTTCCTCAGTGTCTGTTATGTTTCCCTTTTCATTTCTGATTTTGTTAATTTGGATACTGTCTCTGTGCCCTCTCGCTGGCCTGGCTAAGAGTTTATCTATCTTGTTGATTTTCTCAAAGAACCAGCGCCTGGTTTTGTTGATTTTTTTTTTTTTCTAGGCAGGGTTTCTCTGTATAGCCCTGGCTGTCCTGGAACTCACTCTGTAGACCAGGATGGCCTCAAACTCAGAAATCTGCTTGCCTCTGCCTTCCAAGTGCTGGGATTAAAGGTGTGTGCCACCACTGCCTGGCTTGTTGATTCTTTGTATAGTTTTATTTGTTTCTATTTGGTTGATTTCAGCCCTGAGTTTGATTATTTCCTGCCGTCTACTCCTCTTGGGTGTATTTGCTTCTTTTTGTTCTAGAGCTTTCAGATGTGCTGTTAAGCTACCAGTGTAAGCTCTCTCCAGTTTCTTTTTGGAGACACTCAGAGCTATGAGTTTTCCTCTTAGCACTGCTTTCCTTGTGTCAAAAAAGTTTGGGTATATTTTACCTTCATTTTCATTAAATTCTAAAGAGTCTTTAATTTCTTTCTTTATTTCTTCCTTGACCAAGTTATCATTGAGTAGGGTGTTGTTCAGCTTCCATGTGTATGTGGGCTTTCTGTTGTTTTTGTTGCTATTGAAGACACCCTTAGTCCATGGTGATCTGATAGGCTGCATGGGATTATTTCAATCTTATATCTGTTGAGGCCTGTTTTGTGACCGATTATATGGTCAGTTTTGGAGAAGGTACCATGAGGTGCTGAGAAGAAGGGTGTATTCTTTTGTTTGAGGATGAAATGTTCTACAGATATATGTTAAAATCCATTTGTTTAATAACTTCTCTTAGTTTCACTGTGCCTTTGTTTAATTTCTATTTCCATGATGTGTCCTTTGATGAGAGTGGGGTTTTGAAGTCTCCCACTATTATTTGGTGAGGTGTAATGTGTGCTTTGAGCTTCAGTAAAGTTTCTTTTATGAATGTGGTTCCTATGCAACTGGAGCATAGAGGTTCAGGATTGAGAGTTCTTTTTGGTAGATTTTTCCTTTGATAAGTTGTCCTTCCTTATTTTTTTTTTGATCACTTTAGGTTGAAAGTCGATTTTATTTGATATTAGAATGGCTACTCTAGCTTGTTTCTTAGGAGTGCTTAGAAAATTGTTTTCCAGCCTTTTACTCTGAGGTAGTGTTTGTCTTTGACATTGAGGTGCATTTCCTGTATGCAGCAAAATCCTGGGTCCTATTTATGTATCCTGTCTGTTAGTTAGACATAGGTCTTTTTATTGGGGAATTGAATCCATTGATGTTAAGAGATATTAAGAAATAATGATTGTTGTTTCCTGTTGTTTTTACGTTTATGTGGTTATATTCTTTTCTGTTTTTTGAAAGATTACTTTCTTGCTTTTTCTAGGTTGTAGTTTCCCTCCTTGTGTTGGTGTTTTCCATCTGTTATCCTTTGTAGGGCTGGATTTGTGGAAAGATATTGTGTAAATTTTGTTTTGTCATGGAATACCTTGGTTTCTCCATCTATGGTAATTGAAAGTTTTGCTGGGTGTAGTAGTCTGGGCTGGCATTTTTGTTCTTCTACAGTCTGTAGGACATCATCCCAGGATCTTCTAGGTTTCATAGTCTCTGGTGAGAATCTGATGTATTTCTGATGGGTTTACATTTATATGTTACTTCACCTTTTTCCTTTACTGCTTTTAATATTCTTTATTTGTTTTGTGCATTTGATGTTTTGAATATTATGTGATGGGAAGAATTTCTCTTCTGGTCTAATCTATTTGGAGTTCTGTAGGCTTCTTGTATGTTAATGGACATCTCTTTAGGTTAGGGAAGTTTTCTTCTATAATTTTGTTGAAGATATTTACTGGCCCATTACATTGGGAGTCTTCACTCTCTTCTGTATCTATTATCCTTAGGTTTGGTCTTCTCATTGCATCCTGAATTTCCTGGATGTTTTGGGTTAGGAGCTTTTTTGCATTTTCTTTGAATGTTGGGTCAATGCTTTCTATGGTATCTTCTGCCCCTGAGATTCTCTCTTCTATCTCTTGTATTCTGTTGGTGATGCTTGCATCTATGACTTCTGATCTCTTCCTAGGTTTTCTGTGTCCAGGTTTGTCTCCCTTTGTGATTTCTTTGTTGTTTCTATTTCCATTTTTAGGTCCTGGATGGTTTTGTTCAATTCCTGTTTGGTTGTGTTTTCCTGTATTTCTTTAATGGAGTTATTCTTGTCCTTCTTAAAGTCCTCTATCATCATCATGAGATGTGATTTTAGATCAGAGTCTTGGTTTTCTGGTGTGTTGGGGTATCCAGTGCTAGCTGTGGTAGGAGAACTGTTCTGATAATGCCAAGTACTGTGATTATAAAAAGATAGAGAAGTATAAGGATATGTTCTATGGAGGTGTGGTGAGTTATTGGGGAAGGGGCTGCTTCTGTGGGCCCATGCTGATACATCCCTTCTCCCTGAGGGACCAGCTACACTACAGTATAGTATAGAATAGAGTTTATTTAGGCCATGGGGAGGGGAGTTAAGCGGGTAGTAGAGGTAGAGAAAGGGAGAGAGAGGGAGAGAGTAGAGAAGTAGGCTGGCCATGATCACATGGAGAAGGGGGGAAGGAAAGGGAAAGGGGAAGGGAAGAGCCCAAGAGGGCAAGAGAGAAGCAAGTAGGAAGCAGGAGTAAGAGAGGGAGAATGGGACAAGCATCCCCTTTTATAGTGGGCCAGGCCTACCTGCCTATTGCCAGGTAACAGTGGGATGGAGTTTAGACAGAATGCTAATACTAAGTAGCCTTGGTTTCTGTTGCTTATGCTCTTGCACTTGCCTCTTGCCATCTGGCTGTCTCTGGTGTTAGCTGGTCTTACTGTCTCTGATTGTGGCTTGTCCCTTCTGTAAGCCTGTGTGTCAGTACTCCTGGGAGGCCAGTTTTCTCCAGGAGGAATTTGGGTATGGAAAGCTGTAGCACAGGGTCAGCTCTGGGGTGCAGACAGAAACCAGAGGATCCTGTCCCCAGCTGTTCCTTGGTTCTTGTGTCCTGATGGCTGGGGCGGGGGGAGGGGTGGGGTGGGCCAGGAAATTTGAATAGAAGTGGTGTGTCAGCACTCCTTGAGACCACCTCTCTCCTAGGAGTATTTGGGTATGTAGCACTGTGGCACAGGATCAACTCCAGACACCATGGCATAGTATCAGCTCTAGGAGCAGAGGGAAACTGTCCCAGGCTGCTCCTTGATTCCTGTGTCTTGAGGGTTCCAGGCAGGTCCCTCTGAGCAGAAGTGGTGGTCTTACCTACACTCACAAGCTTGTCCGCACTCCTGGGAAATCAGCTCTCTCCCAGCAGTATTTGGGTATGGAGTGCTGTGACACAGGAGCATATATAGTGTCTGCTAGCCTGAATAGGCCTAAGGAATTGGGATAAGCATTCTGGGAGATTTGGGTGAAGTCTACCTTTGTAGCACAAGGTGGGTGAGATCTGCTGCCAGAGATGGCATAAAGGTCACCAGGTCATTAAAAATATCTACTCCCAAGATGCTAGGCAGAAAAATAGGTATTTTATCTCCTCCACTGAGAAGAGATACCCCCCCTTTTTTTAAAAAAAAATTACTTTTAGCTTTTTATAGTCCAGTCATTGCCCCCCTCCTGGTCCACCCTCTCAACAGTTCCTTACTCCATTCCTCCTCTCCCCTATCTTCAAGAGGATGTCCCCCAACCCTCGCCAGGCCTCCCTCTTCCCTGGGGCCTCAAGTCTCTTGAGAGTTAGGCCTGTCTTTTCCCACTGAGGCCAGACTAGGCAGTCCTCTGCTGTATATGTGTCGAGGGCCTCATATCAGCTGGTGTATGCTTCCTGGTTGGTGGCTCAATGTCTGAGAGATCTCAGGGATCTGGGTTAGTTGAGTGTATTGGTCTTTCTATGGAGTCACCCTCCTCCTCAGCTTCTTCCAGCCTTTCCCTAATTCAACCACAGGGTTCCCTGACTTCAGTGCAATTGTTGGGTGTAAGTATCTGCATCTGACTCTTTCATCTGCTGGTAGGGCCTCTCAGAGGACAGCCATGCTAGGCTCCTGTCTGTAAGCACACCACAGCATCAGTAATAGTGTCAGGCCTTGGCGACTCCTCTTGAAATGGATCCCAAGTTGGGCTGGTCACTGGACTGCCTTTCCTTCAGTGTCTTCTCCATTCTTGTCACTGCAGTTCTTTTAGACAGGGACAATTCTGGGTCATAGTTTTTTTTTTGTTGTTGTTGTTTTTTGGTTTTGGTTTTTTCGAGACATGGTTTCTCTGTGTAGCCCTGGCTGTCCTAGTACTCACTCTGTAGAGCAGGCTGACCTAGAACTCCACCTGCCTCTGCCTCCCAAGTGCTGGGGTTAAAGGCATGTGCCACCACTGCCTGGCTTGGGTCATAGTTTTTGGGATAGTTTGTGGGATAGTAACCCCATTCCTCTACTTAATGCCCTGCCTTTCTACTGGAGGTGTACTCTACAATTTCCCTCTCCCCACTGTTTGGCATTTCATCTAATGTCCCTCCCTTTGAGTCCCGAGCGAGTGTTTCTCATCTCCCAGGTCTCTGATACTTTCTAGAATGTGTCTCT
>NC_045030.1:14403260-14407457 GCF_008632895.1 Mastomys coucha
TCTCCTGTCTCTCCCTCTCATACCTGATCATGTTCCCCTTTTCCCCGTCCCCATCCCCTCTCCCACCCAGATCCCTCCCTCCCTCTGCCTCCTGTGATTGTTTTCTTCTCCCTCCCAAGTGGGGAGAAGGGGCCCCTTTATGTTTAACATTTCACTCCTCTTTTCCATAATTAGTAGGTCAAGGACCTTTGTGTCCCCAACATATGTCTATCAGATATGATACTTAGTTGCCTTAGAACTAAGTCTGTTAATACTGATAGTATGATAATAAAATGTCTAAAACTTTGTGGGAAATAAAAACACCCACATAATTTTTAAACTTCTTTTATGATAGAGTTTAGTATTAATTTATATTATGATTTTTTTATAAATCTTTAACAGAAACATGACATGGTGGTACATACCTTTAATCCCAGCATTTGGGAGACTGAGGGAGGTGGATTTCTTGAGTTCCAGTCCAGCCTGGTCTACATAGTGAGTTCCAAGACTGTCAAGACTATGTAGAGAGAACTTTTGTAGTGGTTTGAATAAGAATGGCTCCATAGGCTCATATATTTGTAGGTTTGGTCACTAGGGAATAGAACTGTTTGATAAGATTAGAAATATTAGGAGGTGTGGCTTTGTTTTAGGAAGTGTGTCACTGGAGATGGGCTTTCAGGGTTAAAATCCCATGTCAGGTCCAGGTTCTCTCTACTTGGGGATCAGGATTGAAAGATCTCAGATACTATTCCAATGCTTGTCTGAGTGCTGCCTTGCTCCTTGCCATGATGATAATGGCCTAAGCCTCTGAAACTGTAAGCAAGCCTGATGTGATTATAAAATGATGTAATGGTATAAGAATATGTTCTATGGGGGTGTGGTGAGGTGTGTGGGGGAGGGGTGCCCGCTGAGGCATCCCCCTGAGGAACCAGCCACACAACAGTATAGTATAGAATAGGGTTTATTGAGGGTGTGGGGAGGGGAGTTAAGAGGGTAGTAGAGGCAGAGGAAGGCAGAGAGGAGAAAGGAGAGAGTAGAGGCTGGCCATGACCATGTGGAGAGAGGGGGGAGGGGAATGGGAAGAGAGGAGGAGCAAGGGGGCAAGAGTCAAGAGGCAAGGG
Organism: Mastomys coucha; assembly: GCF_008632895.1. Taxonomy (NCBI): domain Eukaryota; kingdom Metazoa; phylum Chordata; class Mammalia; order Rodentia; family Muridae; genus Mastomys; species Mastomys coucha. Next base: position 14,404,361 of record NC_045030.1, read on the forward strand.
AGAGAAGCAGGGTTAAGAGAGAGAGGACAGGGCAAGTAGCCCCTTTTATAGTGGGCCAAGCCTACCTGGCTGTTGCCAGGTAACTGTGGGGGTGGAGTCTAGCCAGAATACCAACAAAGCCCCCAATTAAATGCTTTGTTTTATAGAGTTGCTGTCATCATGGTATCTCTTCATAGCAACAGAACAGTGACTAAGACTGTTGGTACCAGGGACTTCTGTGACAGGACTGATCATGCTGTTTGTTGGAGGAGAATTTGGCTTAAGATACTACCAAAAATTCACAGAACCTAACTGAGAAGAAACTAAGGGGTTTTTGTTGTTGCTTCGTGTTTTTAGGTGACAGAGTAAGAGAATCTAAGCCTGGCTTCCATAAACATCAGTCATGGACGTGGTGCACAAACATCTGGCAGCAAAATACTCATACACTAAAATAAACTTTAAAAAATGCAATCAAGGTGGCTAGAGAGATGGCTCAGCGGTTAAGAGCACTGACTGCTCTTCGGAAGGTCATGAGTTCAAATCCCAGCAACCACATGGTGGCTCACAACCATCCATAATGAGATCTGACACCCTCTTCTGGAGTGTCTGAAGACAGCTACAGTGCACCTACATATAATAATAAATAAATCTTTAAAAAAATGCAATCAAAATAGTAATAAATAGCATAGTGAAATATAAGAAAATGTTCAGAAATTGACCTTAGTACAATATTTATGGGACAATAAATATGATGGCTATTCTGCGTGTTAACTTGACCACACCTGGAATTAACTAAAACTCAAAAATGGAGGGCATACCTGTGAAGTGTTTTTGCTTAATTTGAAGTAGGAAGATCCACTTCTGATATAATCATTGAAGTAGGAAGATGTACCTTTAATCCAGATCTTTTGAATTGGGAAAACATGCTGTTAATTTGGATCTTGAGTTAAGAAGACATACCTTTTATACAGATTATTTGAGCTAATCTGGGCCATACCTTCTGCTGGAAGACCTGAAAGAAGGAAGCTTTTGTCCTTTGCCTGCTTGCTCTTACCTAACAAGTAAGTCCATTCCTTTACTAGTATTCAGAATTTCAGTATATACTGAAGACCATCTGAGACATTCAGTCTCATGGACTAAGCAACTACTGGATTCTTGAACCTTCTATTCACAGCTAGCCATTGTTGGATTATTTGGACCATAGCCTGTAAGTCATTCTTATAAATTCTCTTTCTATGTCGTTTCCCACCCCCCACCCCCGTGTGTGTGTGTGTGTGTGTGTGTGTGTGTATGGAGATAGAGATTCATTCTATAAGTTGTTATTCTAGCAAACCTTGACTAATACAATATGTGACACCAGTTATATTCAATGAAGAGAATTGTTAAATATAGAATAATTTATTATGTAAATAGAGGTGGCATTTCATTATTGAGGAGCAGTTAGGAATGGAGTAATTACATGAAAATGTACAGAAAGAACTTAAATGTCCAATTAATAGGAAAAAAAGTTGCATGGAAGAAGTAAAATAGAACAACTTACTAAGGTCTAGCCTCAGTGTGAGGAGGGTCTTGAGAAAGAGGGGTATGGGAGCAGTGCTAATTCAGTAATCACAGAGTCAGTAGTGGATGTAGACTGTCAGTTCAAGTGCTCTCTCTTTTCCTGAGGATTCTCATCTTCTTCTCCTTTCTTCTTTCTTCTCATTCTTTTGCCTTCTCCCTTTTCATTCTCTTGCCTTCTTCCATCTCATTCTTTTGCCCTCTCCTGATCAGAGAGCCCAAACCCAGTCTTTTACTTACTAAAACTATATCATCAAGGCTTTGACCATTGTTAATATTTTTTTTAGAAATCCTTAATTTTACATAAATTTTATGAATTCGGATCATTAGTTTCAACCCCTGCTTCCTTAAAACAGAAACTAAACACAAGCAAAAGCACACTTCCTTATAGGTTTTACACAGCCCGTTCTTCACAGGTAGCTGTTACAGCTCTTGTGGTTTCCTGATATAGCAGAGATCAGTCTTTAGTAAATAACTTCATGTAAGAACAGAAAGGTGACAGACTACTAAGGTTAAAATAATTTCTTGCAAAGTTTTAAAATTTATGCGTGTAAAGCAGCTAGCTCTTTCTAATATCTGACTAGGCATCATCATCTCCAATCCTTCAAGTACCTAAGGAAACAAAGTACTAATTTTTTATATGCTTGTATATGTATCTCCTCATAATTCTAATTTCAAGGCCAACTCTGGCAATGAACTATTTCTACAAAGGACCATGTAGGCTTTTATAGCCTCTGCTTATGCTGTCTACATCCTTTCCCATGGCACTAAAGGCCAAGTGGAAGACCTGTTCCTCATCCTCCACAGTCTCATGACTACCTGCATTCCTCATTCCTTAGAACCACATCGGTTTCATTTAGCTCTGAGAAAATAAGGAAGTATATTCTCCAGAAAGGGAGATTGAAAGTAAAATCAGCTTCAGGGCAACAGAATCCATCAGCACACAAAGGGATCTATGGCTTGGTGATGTTCCAGGGGCAGGAAATGTAATAATTTTATTATTATCACACCTCCCCTTATGCACCCATGCTGGACCTGGCAACAACTAGACAATTCTTCAACCCTTAGAAGGATAAAAGGTGTAAAAGAAAATCAACCAGTGTTGGGGAAGAGTTGAGAAAATGAGATATTTATACATTCCTGCTGAAAATATTTTTATATACATATATATCTATAATATATATAATATATGTTTATGAGAGAGATAACATTTTGATAGTCACTAAGCAATGTCTACTTTAAAAATATAACATCTAATAAAAGGTTCAAACGCAGAAGACACTCAGACAAGCAAAGTAAAATACACAAGTCACCACGACACTGTGCTTAAGGAGACAAGGGTAGGAGTTCAAAAAGCGTAAGACAATTTTGCACACTTTTAATTTCCAAATGAGTGATTTTATTAAGCATGTAACAAACACAAGTAAAAGAATAGCTGGCAAGTATCAGATGGATAGTGTACTGGCTGGTTTTGTGTCAACTTGACACAGGCTGGAGCTTCAGTTGGGAAAGTGCCTCCATGAGATCCAGCTGTGGGGCATTTTCTCAATTAGTGATCAAG
>NC_045030.1:14407658-14412712 GCF_008632895.1 Mastomys coucha
CCCTTTCCTCCCCAACTTGCTTCATGGCCATGATGTTTGTGCAGGAATAGAAACCCTGACTAAGACAGATAGTAAAATATCATCATATGTAGTAAAATATACTGGGAAAGACCTGTTGAAATGATCATGCTGAAATTCCTAACTGAGAAATTTCCAGGCAGAGCAGAGTGTTCTTTCCATGGATGAGTTTCTTGCTTTTTGCTCCTACTGTGAGCATTTTAATACTGTGGAACTTCTGTTAGAATTGGAAACCTTTTAGTTATTTTCAAGGCTGCAATGTTTGAAATTTTCTTATCTGTTTGCCTTTCTCCTTTCTCCAAATCACAGAGGCAGAGGGTCAGCTTGACACAGATAAGGGTCTCAAAGGACACTTGAGATAAATATGCTTGAGTCTGAAATAAGGGAACCAATTTCTTCTCTGTTAATGAGCACAAATAGCACATGACAATTTACCAATATCATTTATATCACAGCATGCCATTATGCTACACAACTTCAATAGACATTCCCTGAAATACCTCCGGTCAGATTCAAGACTATTTTTACGTTATATTACTTTCTAAAAACCATGCATACGAAGTTTACTGTTCTTATAAAATAAATTTTCATTATAGAAAACAAAGACATAACATTCTCCTGCCATCATTCTTCTTCATGCAAGTATTCAGTTAATATATCTTTGGATTGTATTGTGTTAGAATGCCAGATTTTAAAAATTGCTATTTGATGTACTGACTTGATTTTCATGAAAAATCATTATTTGGCTTAGAATTAAGGCAGCATTTCCAATGACCTTTAAAGTGGTCCTAAACATACTTCTGCCATTTTTATTACATATTTATGCAAAGCAGTGTTCTCAGAATTGATGACTATAAAATCAAAATATTGATCAAGTCTAAAAAAATAAAACTAAGGTGTTCTACAGTATCAAATATCTAGGCAAGATTTAATTCTTTGTGTACAAATAAACAAGTACATCTGTTGTGAATCATAAAAAGATAAATCAATAAAAGAATAGGTTCTATGGGATTGCGGGGGAAGTAGGTGTCTCAGTGGGCCTATGCCAAGGCATCCCTTCCCCCTGAGGGACCAGCCACAGGATGGTATAGCATGGAATAGAGTTTATTTGGTGCATGGGGAGAGGAGATAAGAGAATAGGAGGCCTGCCATGACCATGTAGAGAGAGGGGGGAAGGGAAGAGTGACAAGAGAGTAAGAGAGGGAAGAGGGGCCAAGTAGCCTCTTTTATAGCAAAAATTGTTGCCAGGTAATTGTGGGAAAGAGCATACCTGGCTGCTGCCAAGTAACTGGGGGTGGAGTCTAGATAGAATACCAACATTCCCCCGTTTTGGTTTAGTTAAAAAACAAAAAATTAGAAAGAGGTGATGATGGAGCAGCAATAGGGTTGTCGTGATATCTGGCTGCTTCATGCTGACATTGGGGTGCCATGTCTCTGGTGGAACCCAGAGGAATGGGTATGGGGGATGTTTATCTAGTATTGGGAGAGTTGGTTACTTCCTTGCTGTCCAGGGTCTGTGGAGCCATCTGAGGATAGGTCAGAAGGAATAGGTCCAGTAAGAAGTAGCTAGCTGTATCTGAGAGGAGATTAGAGCATCTTCAATTTACCAATCTCTGGAGCCATCCTGGATATAGCAAGTGCTTGGACTTGACAAGATGTTGGAACATAGGCAGAGAATAAGATTAAGTATGTTTGGGAGAAAGAAAAATTTTTCTTAAGATATACATTTGAAACCCAGAGGAATCCCACCCTCTGGAATAGGTTAGGTAGATTTGCTTATCTGGATGGAGCCTATTTGGTCTATGAGAGGTAGATCTTAGTAGCTTTCCTGTAGCTGATAAGTTTATAAAGAGATAACATGAGTTATCAATATGAACAGTCTTTAAGATGAGCCCTTTGTGAGCAGAAGGAACAAGTTTAAAAAGTTGGATCCTATAGTAGAATGTTTATTAGAGTTAAGCAAATTTATAGGAACTTGCTATGCCACTGTTAGGGCAGTGGCATAGCAAGAAGAGGAACTGTGTAGTATTTAATTAATGGAAATAGAGTTTAGGTAAGGAGATAACAGATTACATCTGTGAAAGTTTTTTCTAGCTGCTGTCTTAGCTGTCAGTGTAGTCAGAAGTCTGGGGAATAAACAGTAATTTAGCAGTCATATTATTTAGAAAATGACAGAGTCCACTAGCCAACAGTTCTCTGGTCTCCATAGCCTCAATGGCAACTTGACAGAGTCAGTCTGGCTTTCCAGTGCAGAAGATGCAGGGCTTTTTCTCTGTGGAATGGATATGTGTAGCATAAAAAATGGCTTACCTTTATTTTAGCCAAGTCATTTGACTCAAGAGTGTCTGGCTAGAGAGATGTCTCAGCAGTTAAGAGCACCGACTGCTCTTCCAGAGGTCCTAAGTTCAATTCCTAGCAACTGCATGGTGGTTCACAACCATCTGTAATGGGGTCTGGTACCCTCTTCTGATGTATCTGAAGAGAGCAATGGTGCACTTACATACGTAAAATAAATACCTCTAAAAAAAAAAAAGTATCTGGTTTTGTCCACGGCGTTCTTCAGTGATTATCATATTACAATCTAGGCAGCATCCTGTAGTTGTGTCCACATCTTCTGAGACTTTGTTGGAGAAACTGTTAGAGGCTTTTGGGAATTCTTTCTGTCATAAACTTAATAGTTAACAAACTTCTGACAGGATTGAGCGCTATAGATTGGTAATAACTGAATAGAATTTAATAGCAGTAGTAAAAATCATATTAAGACAGGATAGGAATAGAAACCTTAGGTAACTTTGACAGGTTGAATAGGTAGAGAATAATATATTTTTGTATTAACAAAGAAATATTTGGCTAGGACTAGAATAAGAAAGCTGGCAGCAGTGGCCTAAGATCCTGGTGACAGAGTTTGTCCTGTGACACAAACTGAGCACACAGGCTGTGAGAATAGGTCAAAGGTAAGCTCTTGGACCCTGTATAGCCCACATGGCAGATGCTGGATAGCAGCAGCTCCTGGCCAGAGGCCCCTGGGCCCCGAAGTGCCTGAGGCAGTGACACTGTGTTATCAGTTGTGGCTCTAGCTGCACAGCATGGCCAGAAGACTTGTGGCCCCTGGGACTCAGAGTTGGGGTTGGGTGGGATGGGGTGGGGTGGGAGTAAGGGCCCAAAGTAGTGTGTTTTGTGGTATAGCAAAGCGTGAGTGGGCTGAGGGAGCTGAGTGTGAGGGGGACGAGGGCAGCAGAATCCAGGCCGGGCCTGGAATTCTCAGCCTCACAAAAGAAACTGTAATGCTCAGAGCCGGTGCTACTGAGCCAGAGAGCAGTTTTCCAGGCTTGGCCTGGAATTCTCAGCCATGAGAAAGAAACTGTCTCTGGGACCATGCAGATGGTTGCTCTGACCAGTGGGAATGGGGGCTTACCAGATGTGGGCTATCAAGTGCGGTTGTGGCTGAGATGGGATGCAAACTTGCAGAGTTTCTGGATCTGAGCCACAGTGCACCAATGTTGTGGTCATAAAAAGATAAAGAGGTGTTAATATATGTTCTAAGGTGGTGTGATAAGGTATGGGGGAAGGGGGTGCTTCGGTGGGCCCATGCCAAGGCATCCCTTACCCCCAAGGGACCAGCCACACGATGGGATAGCATAGAACAGAGTTTATTTAGGGCATGGGGAAGGGAATTAAGAGAGTAGTAGAGGCAGAGAAAGAGGCAAGAAAGGAGGAGAGAGTAGAGAAGTAGAGGCCGGCCATGACCATGTGGAGAGTGGGAGGAAGGCAATGGAGACAGGAGCAAGAGGCAAGAGTATGAGAGAAAACATCCATTTTACTATGTATTTTTTATGTTTAATAATGTTAAAAATCACTTGCATGCTGTCTTAGTTTTCCTTCTATTACTGTCATAAACATAAGCAAAAAGGGAGGGAAGGGTTTATTTTAGCTTATACGTAAGCTTGTCTTTCAAAGGAAGGAGATATTTACCCATCTTCTACCCAGAATGCTAGAAAAGAATGTCGTTTACAACCTGGTGCTCTTTTACTCTCTGTAGGGCCAGGCTTCACCCAAATCCCCCAGACTGTATATTTGTTTATTCCAGATGCACCCCAGCCCATATTGAGCATTACTTCTAGGCCATAAATCCCATCCTTATGAGAGATGCCACATTTACAACAGACTAAGTGATTTCTGTGTTTTTAGGGCCATGACAATCTTGAATCCCACATGCATCTTTTACCTCAGTCATTCTCTTTAGACCCCTTGTGTTTTCCTCATTCTCCCTAGCCCCTTTTCTTGAGCATTGTTTCTAAGTAAACAGAACCTATTTTTATGGAAGAAGCCATATGTACTTTGTAAAGAATTTCAATGTAAATGTGTCTTAAGCTTTGTTGTATACACTGGAAGGACTGAGTTAATCATCATCAGGGACCTTTTCCCAATATTGTGGTATTCTTAAATATGGATAAAATAAACCAATTGAAGACTCCATAAATTTGAACCAGTGACTGCTAACTAAAGTTGTACTGAACCAATGACCAAACCAGCTCGGTCAGTCAACATGATCTCAAGGGAGGGAGTGAGGATTGAAAAGAAAAAGACAATTAGATAACATTTTAACATGACTCTAGCCAGTGTTGAAGCTAAAGCATCTTTATTTTTTCCCAGTCTGCTTTTATATCAATCTAGGTACATCCAAAGAATATGGTCAGTTCTCAGATCAAAGACAAAGTGACCAAACAAGGCAATGAACAAAGAGATCACACCAGGTAGTAATCAAACAAAGCAATAAACAAAGTCCTGAGAGTCACTGGGTCTGGGGGCTTGTCAGGACTACCAAGACAAAAAGGAAGTCACACATTCCTTGGCTGTGTTTACCTTGATCCTTGATTAGCCCAAATGCAATACTCTTATCTGATCCTACTTCCTCCTCTGAGCTTGGTGACAAGTACTTGCCAGATTTCTATAAGTGGCACCCAAAGCTCTCCACAAACCAGGTTTCATTCTTGCCAGTCCTTGGATTGTTTCACAGCTGGCTGTGATGCTTGCAG
>NC_045030.1:14412751-14414277 GCF_008632895.1 Mastomys coucha
CCCCCGCAAGATTTGAAGTCTCGAAGAGGTAACAGCCTACATGGAAGATGATATTCCAATGGTTTCTGTACTGTTTTTATGAAAACTGTAGGTGTAAAGTAGATTATTATTTCATGAATTTTAAACCACCAGTTTCAGCCTAAAAACTTCTGAACTGGCAGCCATTGGAGATCAGAGTTTACCATCTCATCACCTATAGCATAGGTGATTGAAGTGCTCAAGATTTTCAGGTTATTATGAAGATGTCAATGTTCAGTTGGTTAGGCATAAAGATATGCAAGAATCATTGTTTCTAATGAAGTCCAGACTGCCATAGAGTAGATTACGTTCGTATAGTACATAAAATATCAGAGAGCAGTTAGTGAAAACTTAACAATGTTAGATACCACATACAAGGTCTTGCACTGACAGTTTGTAGTCATCTTTCTCAAAATCAACTGGAACAAGATATTCAACCCAAGATTGGCAGAGAAATACAAATCGCTTAAAGGCTTAAAGGCTTAAAGGCATCTTAAATGCACAAGGAAAAGGGATTCAATATGCTGTGGTTATATGATAAATAAGTAATTTATAAACATAAGCAAAAGAGATATTTTGCTAGTTAGCAAAGTTAACAGATTTCTAGCCTATAACATTGAACCTATAACATTATGTTGAGATCTTTTTTTTGTGACTGCATTCTCTGCCTTGTAATTTTCTGTTATTTCTATTTATAAATATTTAAAAACTTCTGCTACATTTAATATCAGAGAGATCTATCCTGAAGTCATTTTACTATTTAGAAAATGTTCCCAGCACTGTAATCTTCTAATTTTAAAAAAACTTTATTTTTATCCTATGTGTATGAGTGTTTTGCCTGCATACACCATATGTATGCCTTGTGCCCACTGAGTTCAGAAGAAGGTGTCACATCACCTTGAACTTGAGTTGCATGTTGTGAGCCTCCATATAGGTACTGGAAACTGAACCCATGTTAGCAGCAAGTGCTCTTAACTGTTGAGCCATTTCTTTTGCCCCAACCTGTTCTAATGTATGCAGATAACTCTTCAGTCCTTTTTTCCTACCACCTTACCTATGCTTCAGAACACTTCAATAGTTTTTACTGATTCACCAACTGTTGTGACACTTTAGGTAAGTAGAAGTCACGTTTCTTTTCCTTTTCACTTTTTGATCATTAATAGCATCTCATAACTAGTTTCCAAAATTTTGGTTTAAGACTTTTGGTTCCATTTTGGGAGACAAAGTATACTGGAAATTCCATGATAGCTTCCTGGGGGAACTTATTCTTTTTAAAGATTTACTTATTTATTTTATGTCAGACAAACCAGAGGAGGGCATCAGACCCCATTACAGATGGTTGTGAGCCACCATGTGGTTGCTGGAAATTGAATTCAGGACCTCTGGAAGAACAGTCGGTACTCTTAACCGTTGAGCCATGTCTCTCTAGCCCTGGGGAACTTATTTTTAAATCCAGAGTCTTGAACCACATTCCCTCCCTGCCCACGAATATTTTCATCTTTTTATTC
>NC_045030.1:14414491-14417108 GCF_008632895.1 Mastomys coucha
AAGGACAGTCAGTGCTCTTAACTCTTGAGCCATCTCTTCAGCCCCATGTTTCTGTTTAATATTGAAGAAGTGCTGATGTACTATGGATATGGTATAGAACTTGAAAATGCAGATATTGAAGAAATAGTAGGAATCTGGTTTTATTAATAAAATAATAATAATCTTTAATCTTTTCTATAGCAAATCATGAATAGAGGGGAAATTTCTCTTTTTAACAAATGTCACCTATTAGAAAGACAAAATAAAAATCTTTACAGCTAATATAGTAATAATTGGGAGAAGCTCAATGTTTTCTCTCTAAGACTGGAATAATGCAAAGCTGTCTGTTGCTCATGGCTATTATTACACATAATATAGGTTAAGGAGCCTTAACCTGAAAAACCTAAAATCCACAATGATCTGAAATCAGAAGCGGCTTGAGCAGCAACATAGTACTTTCAACAAATGTTGGAATGTTCACCAGCATAATAAAGCAAGAAAAGAAAAAAAAAGTGTAGAGATTAGAGAATAAATAAAACTGTCTTTTATAGGCCATGAATATACAAAAACCCCATGGAACCCACCAAAATATATGGAAAAATAGATTAGATTTAGCAAGCTGAGAGCAGGGGTGCACAGCCAAGGACACATGCAAGAGTTGCTAAAGAATGATCACAAGTTGAAAGGCCTTGTCTCAAAAATATACTAATACATAAAATAATAAGATGTCTCAGCAGGTAAGAGCACTAACTGCCTTTTCAGAGGTTCTGAATTCAATTCCTAGTAACTACAAGGTGGCTCATGACCATCTATAAAGTGAACTGATGCCCTCTTCTGGCAGGCAGGTGTACATGCAGACAATTTACTCATTTCTTTTTTTAACTGTTTTTGTTTTGTTTGTTTGTTTGTATGTTTCTGTTGAAGATTCTGTGTACATTTCTCCAGTACCTTCAGATCATATTTGGAAATGAAAAAGAATATTCAGAGAAGTCACCAATGTTACTTCTCATGTTGTTTCTAGATGATCTACCATTTCTACCTTTTAGAAGCTGTTCTTGCTGTGTTTTGTCACCGTCACTCCCCACCCTACTTTGGTGTCTTTTTGAACTCAGTTATTTCTGTTGGCCATTCTCTCTCTTTTTTTGAGATTTATTTATTTTTAAGTTATGTGTGTGGATGTTTTACTTGTGTATATCTCTGTATACCATATGTATGTAGTGCCTGAGGAGGCCAGAAGAGGACATAGATTCCCTGGAGTTGGAGTTAGAGACACTTGTTAGCTACCATGTGAGTGCTGGGAACTAAACCTGGGTCCTCTTACCTTCTCCATCTCTTTGTCTTTTTTCCTTTCTCTTTCTTTCTCATCTTCTATCCCCTTTCTGTTTTGGTGTTTCAAGGCAGGGTTTCTCTGTATATGTAGACCTGGCTGTCCTAGAACAAATCAGGCTAGAGATCTATCCAGAGATCTATCTGCCTGCCTCTGCCTCCTGAGTTCTGGGATTAAAGATATGCGCTGCCACACCCAGCTGTGAACATGAACTTTGAAGTCAGATAGACTGGGTCTAACTTGTAATTACTAATATCCTGTTTCTACATACATAAAATGAAAACAAAAATTATTAATATATAGGTGAAAGGTTTTGTGCAAATTATACAACATATCTATGTGATTTTGTATATAATACATGGGTCCTTATGCAGGGTAATTTTCTTATCTTGAATGCTTGAGATCAGAAATGTTTTGAATTTTATGTTTCTTTTTCAGATTTGGACCACTTTCATTTACATGAAGAAGTGTCTTAGGGGTGAGATCCAAATCTATAATTGAACTTCTTACACATTTCATCTTAAGTTGAAGGTAATTTTACATTATTTTTGGTAACCTAATTTTGATGATGATTCTTAAGTCATATGTAGAATTTTGCATCTCTGTATCATGGCAGTGTTCAAAAAGTTTTCAATTTTAGTGATTTTGGGACTTTGAAATTTGAATACCTGTTGTTATATGATCTATTTTTATTGTGCCAGTCTTAGGCTAAGTCCTCTATAAAACTCATCTCATTTTAATTTTCACAAGCACTTGAGATAGCATAGACTCACTTAAAAGTGAAACTCAAGAAACATTTTTGTACTATCACGCCTAAATATTGGCAGAGCTAAAATATTAATTTGTATTAATCTTAATTCAAATCTTACATACTTCCTCATATTTCCCTTTGATTAATAATCAGGATCAATGTTTCTGTGACTTTGTCTACTGTACAGTATCCAGTAGGTTGAACAGTACTTTGACACTACCATAAAGTGTTTAGTTACAAATGTTGTGTGATTCTGACAATGTCTTTTCAGGTATCTTTGACTATCTTCTGACCCTAGAAGATCCTATCAAGTCTGCAGACTTCAACAGAATTGAAGAACCTGGACAGAACAGAGTTACCAACTAGAGAGCCCAGGAATAACATTAACATGGTGGTTACTCAAAACCTAACTCAGCCAGGGAGACATGCCAAGGCCTATGAGGTGAGGGGAAAAGAAGGGTGACTCAGAGGGTAGGAATTTTTTATCCTGAATTTCTGAGCCTTATAGAGAAACATAATTTGTTGTGCATGTTTCCTAACCCTCATACTTTTTTTTTTTT
>NC_045030.1:14417985-14425263 GCF_008632895.1 Mastomys coucha
TACCCCTCTGAGGTGAGTAGGTCATAAGCTAAATATATTTTTAGAAAAGGTTTTCTTTGAATATACATATCTCTATAATAGAAATAAATGTACAGCTGAGTGATTTGTATCTTTAGAAAGAGACCTCGGTCCACTTTCCAGATATGCCCTACTCTCAAAGTTTATTACCTTGATCTTTGTGGTATTATAAGAAGTGAACCACAGTTTACAGAGTGGGAGATGATATAATCACAGGAGACTTATACCCTGCTAAACAGTAAGAAAACTTAGACTATGCAGCAGACAGGGTCCTTTTTTTTTTGGTTTTTCGAGACAGGGTTTCTCTGTGTAGCCCTGGCTGTCCTGGAACTCACTCTGTAGACCAGGCTGGCCTCGAGCTCAGAAATCCACCTGCCCCTGCCTCCCAAGTGCTGGGATTAAAGGAGTGCGCTACCACCGCCTGGCCCAATAAGGTCCTTAAATGAAGATCGTAACAAAGAATGTTATCCAAATGGCTAATAGCTGCCTTAAACAGAGGTTAGTCTCTGTTGCCAGGAAAAGTAGATTTAAACTACATTATTATACCATATATACCATCCTGAAAGGCTTATGCCAGGAAGCCTGACAATGACAAGTTCCATGACAAATGGTGGGATGTGGAGCATCATGAGTATCAAGCTGATGATGGAAGTATATATTGGAACAGGTTGGAAAACATTTTAGGCTTACTCTCCAAGTGAATATAGAAACAATTCTGTTTGAATAATGTGCCTAGGATACATACATGCATCAGTGAACACTGCAGTATTACTTGTTCTAGCCTGTATGTGAAAATAATGATAATGTCCATCAATGGTATAGTGGATAAATAAATGGAACATAATATTGAGTAAAGGAGAGCAGGCCTAAAAAATGCATTGTGTTTGTCTTAGCTTTTATCAACGAAACCATACTGAACAGTGGTATTATCATATTATCAGTGGCCAAACCAGAAAGCAAAGTGAGGAAATCCTTCCTGAGAGAGGATGGAAGTATCCATTAGTATTGATGAGGGGTGCAAGGAGACACTGAAGTCTTATGGACAAGGAGCTGGTAATGTTGTGTTTCTAGATTTGGTGGGAATTAGATGAATTATTTATCTTTGATAATTAGCTAAGCTGCGTTTTTAGATTTTATTTTATCATGAATATTCTGTTTCATGATAGTAGTCTGTTGCAAAGGGAAAAAATATGACCTCTAATTTTATGGAATAGAGTTGTTCACATATCCTTTATAAATGGCAACTATAGTTTTTTTAAAATACATTACTATAGAACTTCCCATCTGGGGCTGGAGAGATGGCTCAGTGGTTATAGGCATTGACTGCTCTTCCAGAGGTCCTGAGTTCAATTCCTAGCAACCACATGGTGGTTCACAACCATCTGTAATGAGATCTGATGCCCTCTTCTGGTGTATCTGAAAACAGCTATAGTATACTCCTATACATAAAATAAATCTTTAAAAGAAAAAAAAACTTCCCATCTGTGATTGTAGCTGTATGGTAAAGTATACTTGTTAGTCTTATGTCAATTTGATACAAGCTAGAATTATTTGAAAGGAAGGAACCTCAACTGAGAAAATGTTTTTATAAGCTCTATCTGTGAGGTATTTTTAGTTTTTTAAAAAAATATTTATTTTATTTTTAAAATTTATTCTATTCCCATATATTATAACCTAACCATAGTTTCTCTTCCTTCTATTTCTTCCTGTCCCCCGCCATCTCTCCTCTTCCCTAAATCCACCCTTTCATTGTTTCCCTTCAGAAAGGAATAGCCTCTTAGGGATATCAATCGAACATTGCATTACAAGTTACAGTAAGATGAGGTATATATCTTCATATCAAGACTGAATGAGGCGAGACTGAATGAGACAGGTTCCCAAAAGCAGGCAAAAGAGAGAGCAAGGGATTTTTTTAAAAAAAAATATTAGTGATAGATGAGGGAAGGCTCAGCCCATTGTGTGTTGTGCGATTCCTGGGTTGGGCAAGCCACGGGGAGCAAGCCAGTAAGCAGCACCCCTCTGTGTTCTCTGCATCAGCTCCTGTCTCCAGGTTCTTGCTTGTTTGAGTTTCTGCCCTGACTTTCTTCAATGATGAACAATGATATGGAAGTGTAAGTCAAACAAAACGTTGGTTTTTGGTCGTTGTGTTTTGTCATAGCGATAGAAACCCTAAGTAAGATACTTGGTATATGTAAGGACCTGGGTTTAATCAAGCAAGCAAGCAAACAAAACAAAACAACAAAAAAACCCTACAGCTTTTAATATGTTTTTCTTTATAATTAATATTGGTGGTAGATATTAGTACAACGACTTCCTTAATTCCTTTTAAATACTAAATTGTATCTATTATTTGACTATATTTAAGTATAGAAGTGGATCATGAGTTAATAGCAATTTAAGGATTCTTAATTTTTGCCAGTACATACAACACAGAGGCAAATAGCCTTTTACACGCATCAGTTAACACAAGGAAGAGAGGAACAGTATGTTTAAAGGCATCCCCCTGCCTCTGTTTCTCTTTGTGTCTCTGTCTCTCCCTGAAAAAATCTCCATAATAGGCCAAGCTTGTTTAGAATTTGTGTCCCTCTGAGATTTTAGTTGTTTACTACCATGGCTGGGTCTATGAATTTATGTGTGTAACTAGAGATAGGCTTTGTGCTTGTTAGGCAAGTACTATACTAGTCAGTAAAATTTCTAGTCTTCCTTTTCCTTTTTTGAGACAGGGTCTGAAAAACCATTAGCATAGGCTGACCTTGAAATCACTGTAGCCCCCACTATGGCCTTAAACTTGGCATCATTCTGCTTCAGCCTCCCACGTAAGAAGATTACAGACTTCCACCATTAGGCCCAGGTCTGTGCTTCTTTTTTTTGTCTTTACTTACTTACTTACTTACTTACTTACTTGCTTACTTTATTTTTTTACACTCCAGATTTTATCCCTCCTCCCCAGCTCCCATCCACCCTCTAACTGTTCCATATCCCATATCTCCTCCCCACCACCCACCCCATCTGACCTCCATCTTCCCTGGGGCCTCCAGAGGGTTAGGTGTGTCATCTCTGATTAAACACAGACCAGGCAGTCCTCTACTGTATGTGTGTTGGAAGCCTCATATCAGCTGGTGTATGCTGTCTGGTTAGTGGTCCAGTGTTTGAGAGATCTCAGGGGTCCAGATTAATTGAGACTGCTAGTCCTCCTATAGGATTGTCCTCCTCCTCAGCTTCTCTCAGCCTTCCCTAATTCAACAACTGGAGTCACCTGCTTCTCTGTCCATTGGGTGGGTACAAATATCTGCATCTGACTCTTTCAGATGCTTGTTGGGTCTTCTGGAGTATGGCCATGCTAGATCCCTTTTTGTGAGCACTCCATAGCCTCTGTAATAGTGTCAGGCCTTGGGACCTCCCCTTGAGCTGGATCCTACTTTGGGCCTGTCACTGGGTCTTCTTTTCCTCAGGCTCCTCTCCATTTCCATCCCTGCAGTTCTTTCAGACAGGAACAAGAGTTTTGGGTCAGAGTTTTGACTGTGGGATGGCATCCCCATCCCTCACTTGATGCCCTGTCTTTCTGCTGGTGGTTGGCTCTACAAATTTCCTTTCCCCACTGTAGGGCATTTCATCTAAGGTCCCCCTCTTTGAGTCCTGAGAGTCTCTCACTTCCCAGGTCTCTGGTACATTCTGGAGGGTCCCCCCCTACCTCCCGAGGTTGCCTCTTTTCATACTTTCTGCCAGCCCTTAGGGTTTCAGTCTTTTTCCCTCACCCAGTACCAAATCAGGTTCCCTCTTTCCCTTTTCCCCACTTCCCTCTCAAGTCCCTCCCTCCCTCCCCATTTGTGATTGCTTTCTTCTCCCTCCCAAGTGGGGCTGAGGAGTCCTCACTTGGGCCCTTCAGCTTGTTGACCTTTTTGAGTTCTGTGGACTGTATCTTGGCTATTCTGTACTTTTTTATTTTTTGGCTAATATCCACTTATTAATACATACCATGCATGTCCTTTTGGGTCTGAGTTACCTCACTCTGGATAATATTTTCTAGTTCCATCCATTTGCCTGCAAAACTCAGGATATTCTCACTCTTAATAGCTGAGTAGTATTCCTTCCATTGTGTAAATGAACCAAATTTTCTTTTTTATTCTTTTTTTCTTTTAATTAATTTTTTATACTCCATATTTTATTCCCACCCCATCCACCCTCCGACTGTTCCACATTCCATACCTTCTCCCTTACCCCCTGTCTCCAAGTGGATGTCCCCACCCCCACCCCACCTGACCTCTAAATTCCCTGAGGCCTCCAGTCTCTTGAGGGTTAGGTGCTTCATCTCTGAATGAACACAGACCCAGCAGTCCTCTGCTGTATGTGTGTTGGGGCCTCTTATCAGCTGATGTATGCTGTCTGGTTGGCAGTTCAGTGTTTTGAGAGATCTCGGGGGTTCAGATTAATTGAGACTGCTGGTCCTCCTACAGGATTGCCCTTCTCAGCTTCTTTCAGCCTTCCCTAATTCAGCAACAAGGGAATGACCCACATTTTTGGGGGGTGGGTGGGTTTTATTTTGGGGGGGCACATTTTCTATATCCATTTTTCTGTCATGGGACATCTGAGTTGTTTTCAGCTTCTGGCTATCACAAATAAGGCCTCTATGAACACAGTGGAACACATGTCCCTGTGGCATGGTGGGGCATCTTTTGGGTATATTCCCAAGAGTGGTATTGCTGGGTCTTCAGGTAGATCTATTTCCAGTTTTCTGAGGAACCTCCAGATTGGTTTCCAGAGTGGTTGTACCAGTTTGCAATTCTACCAGCAATGGAGGAGTGTTTCTCTTTTTCCAACAAGTACTGTCACCGGAAGTTTTGATCTTAGCCATTCTGATTGGTGTAAGGTGGAATATCAGGTCCGTTTTGATTTGTATTTCTCTGATCACTAAGTACTTTGAACATTGGAAAAACCATCAAAATTTTCACTTCGGGGACAAGTGAGGGGCTACGGGTATAGTTCATGGCGATAACTTATGTTTGCAAGTACAAGGCCCAGGCTTCCATTTCTAACTCCACAAAAAGATCAATAAAAAGCTGAGAAAAATGTTTAGGACACACAAAAAAGGCACAGGGCTGGTGAGATCAGTCTGCAGTTTAGAGCATGTACCAGCAGCAGTTCCCAGCATATATTCTCAGCAGCTCACAGCCATTTATAACTCCAGCTCCAAGAGGATGTGATACCTCTGGCCTCTAAGAACATCTGTACATGCACATACACACACACACACACAAACACACACACACACACACACACACACTTGCACACACATGCACACACACACACAATGAAAAAGCACTAAAAGAGCTAACTCTTATATATAAATGGCAATAATCTAAATGATTATTTAGAGTAAAGGAATTTTAAAACAGCTTGGAAAAATACTTTAAATAAATCACATAAATTCAATTTCAGTAATAGTATGAAAACTGCGTATTTAAGTCTGTACTGTCATTTAACCTATTAGATTGGCTCAAAAGGAAAAAAAATACACATGAACCAGATGTGGTGAACCAGGTCTAAAATCCAAGCAACCAGAAAATGAGGCAAGAGGATGACAGTGTTGAGGTCAGCCTAGTGAATTCTAAGCGAGCCCAGGGTTATGTAGTTAAGACTGTGTTTCACAAACAAATAGAATGACAAGATATTATGTTATTTTGGGTATGGGTACTGTAAAAACAGATAAACAATGGATAAAACCTACGCTGTATGTAATTTTGGCTATCAGTAATACTGAATATATAATTATCATTTTCCTGGCAATTCTATTTGTGGAAATGTTTAAAGCTAGGCATGGTGCTAGAAAGATGTTTTTGTGGTTAACAAATATTTTTGTATTCCAGAAGACCAAGGTTCATTTCCTAGCACCTACATGATGACTCAAAACCAGTGTATCCAATACCTTCATCTGGCTTCTGCAGGCACCAAGCAACTTATAGTACATATACATATATACAAGTAAAATGCTCATACTCCTGGGCCTGGAGGAGCTTAGCTTTCCACTTCTTGTTCCTAAGGCAGCTAGGACAAGAGTCTTAAAGCCCATGCCCACAGTGACACAGTTCCTCCAACAAGGCCACACCTACAAGTCCATATCTCCTAATCATGCCATTCCCTGGGCCAAGCACATTCATATCACCACATTCTATTCCCTGGCTCCCATAGGCTTGTTCAAACAAATGAACATATGGGGGGCTTACATAGCCATAGCATAATGCAAAATACATTGAATCCAACATCCAAAGTTCCCATAGTCTATAGTAGTCTCAACAGTGTTTAAAGTCTATAAAGTTCAGAGACTCTTCTAAGATTCATGCAATATCTTTTTTTTGTTTTGTTTTGTGTTTTTGTTTTTCGAGACAGGGTTTCTCTGTGTAGCCTTGGCTGTCCTGGAACTCAACTTTGTAGACCAGGCTGGCCTTGAACTCAGAAATCCGCCTTCCTCTGCCTCCCAAGTGCTGGGATTAAAGGTGTGCGCCACTACTGCCTGGCCTCATGAAATATCTTAACTGTAATCCCATATAAAGTCAAAAATACTGGACCAAAGCAAGACAAAATCATCTGGGCAAACTCATGCCTCCATGTCCAAAGTCAAAGTGTTCTTCAGATTTCCAACTCCTGTTGACTACTGTTAGAAAATCTGGCATTCAGCAGCAACAAACAGCATTCTTTTTAGCTGGTTCCATTCCTTGTTAGCAGCTTTCCTATGGCTCTGACATCTGTAATATCTTGGGGTATCCAAGGCAACTTCAGTGTTACAGCATCTTATTCCAATGTCTGAGATCCACATATAATCTTCTGGGCTCCTCCAAAGGGTTTGGGTCACTTCTTTAGTTCTGCCCTCTGTAGCACTCTAGCCTCTGGTTAACTCCATTCCACTACTGTTGCTGTTCTTGTTGATCATCTCATGGTACAAGCATCTCTAATTTGCTGGAATCTTCTACCGCAATTAGTCTTTACCAATAGCCTCTCATAGACTTCCTTCATGGTGCCAAGCCTCAGCTTCTTTACATGTCCCTTTCAGTCCTGGGCCATCAACTGCAACTGAAGCTCCACCTTCACCAATGGCCTTCCTTGGCCTCTCACAGTGCCAAGCCTCAGCTGCTCTTTTTGACCTCTTTCATGCCTTTGAAACCAGTACCAGCCGGGTGATTCTTACACATTACCAAGTCCAAATGCTGCACGAGGTACAACCTTTGCTATCTCTGTAACATAAGTGGTCTCTTCTTTTTTTTTTTT
>NC_045030.1:14432196-14440572 GCF_008632895.1 Mastomys coucha
GCTGAGAGGATCCTGTCCCTGCTGCCCGGCGGCTCCCCTGCGACTCTTGGGGTCTGTGTCTCCTTGCTTACTGTTCCCTGCTTAGGAACTCACCGGAGAGAAGATGGCAGCTCTCACTGTAGAGTCCAGGTCCAAGTGGTCTCTTCTTAATCACAGATAATTTCTTAGCTTCAGCTAACCAGCATCAATTGTCCTAGTAGTAGTCCTTTCTATTCTTGAATCTAAAGCTAGAGCCACATGGCTGAAGCTTTAAGTTTTGCTGCTTGCTGGAGCTGGAACATGGCCTCCTTGTTCTATTACATTATCAACAGCTTTCTGTTTTCTAACTCCTTACTGCCTAAGATTGGCTATCCTGGAATTTGTTCTTTAGATTGACCTTGAAGTTAGAGATCTTCATGGCTATGTCTTTGGAATGCTGGGATTAAAGATGTGTACCACCACTCCTGGACGTAAGCTTTTTTCTGCTTGGAACTTGCTGTATACCAGGCTAGCCTTGCTCTCCATGTGTGAAGTTGCTCTCAGAATTGAGCTCACATCTAGAACTGCAAATAGGAAAAGTAGAGAGAACAAATTGAAATGGTACCAGTCTTTGGAAACCTCAAAGCCCACTGCTAGTGATATACTTCTTCCAGCAAGGCCACACCACCCAACTCTACCCAAACAGGGCCACCATATAGGGATCAAGTCTTCATTTGACTTCTCTGTAATTCAATAATATGAAGAACATCTCATTGAACCCATTACAGGCCATTAATATCAACTTAAAAAGGCAAGTAGCCTTTCCTTTGAGTTTAGCAGTTGAGTGTCTTCTACAGCCTGTGGTATGGGTGTAACAGAAAGTATTGGCCATGGGTAAATACTTTCTTTTAGAGTTATAAAGGAAGTTATTCTCTGATTTGCATGCTACTGTTAAAGACCTTTCAGACCTTTGCAAGAATCAAGAAGAATGAAATAACTAATTCCAACTACTCCTTGGGACAGTGAAACAACACATTCACTGAGTTTAAAAAGTAAACAAAGAAGGTTTAAATAATAGAGAATTGTAAGTATCTTAGTTAGGGTTTCTGTTGCTGTGCAGAGACACTATGACAATGGAAACTCTTATAAAAGAACACATTTAATTGGGGCTGGGTTACAGTTCCAGAGGTTTAGTCTATTACAGTGGCAGGCAACATGGTGGTATATAGGCAGACATGGTGCTGAAGAAGGAGCTGATAGTTCTACATCTTGATTTGCAGATAGCAGAAGGAAGGCTGTGGCACTGGGTGTAGCTTGAGCGTATATGAGACCTCAGAGCCTGACTCCAATGATACGCTTCACCAACAAGGTCACACCTACTCCTACAAGGCCATACCTCCTAATAATGACAGTCCCTATGGGCAAATATTCAAACACATAAGTCTATAGGGGCCATTTCTATTCAAACCACCACAGTAAAGCATGAAAAATGCTAACAAAATGTGAAAAATTCCTCCATGGAAAATAACAGGAAAGCTTAACATGTATGGAAACAGTAAATATAGTAGAAATGGTAGAAAGTTTCCCAGATCAATTTTAGTTTTTGTGTGTGCATATATTTGATGCACATTTGTGTATATGCTTATGCGTGTGAGTACAGGTATATGTGCCATGGTGCATATATAGAGATCAGAGAGCAACTTAAGAGTGCTGGTCCTTGATTTTCACCTTTTTAGAAACAGTCTCTTTATTATTCATTACTATGTACCCCAGGCTAACTGGACTACAGCTCCTGGAGATTCTCCTGTCTCTGTCTCCCATCTTACCATAGGAATACTAGGATTATAGATGCACATTCAGTTTTTATTTGGGGTTTGGGGATTTAAACTCAAGTGCTAACATTTGCTTAATTAAACACTTAACTCACTAAGCCATTTCCCTAGCCCCACTGAACATTTTTTATAAAGAATGTAATCAGTATAGAATCTCTTTTATGATTAAGTACAAGCAACAGATGATTTGAGCATACTGTTGTAAAGCTTAAAATTGATTTTTATCTCTTCAAAATGATTTATTTTTAACTGTGTTTATTTGTGTGTATGTGTAGAAGAAATGGTCAGATTCCCTGTAATTGGAGTTACAGGTCATTGTGAGTCACCCAATGTGATTGCTATGCTGTTAACTCTATCCACCTAATTTTATTTCAGCTTTTACAATAGAGAGAATATTACAATAGAGATATAGTGGAGAAAGGTTTTACTTTATGCTTTTGTAGGGAGGGGTAGCAAGTTATAGGTGGAGACATTTACAGGAGAGATTCTTTTTGTAAATTAGTGGAAATCTCATTCCATCAGATAATCAGAATCTGTCTGCTTTTGTGTCTGTTTAGTTTTAGGAGGACAAAAGTTTGGTTAATCATTCATGAGACAAAGAACATGGACTTGAAGGTCTGGTAGGCCTTGTCTGCATGTATAGGCAAAGCAGGGGAAGATAGAGTTCTCAGTTATACGGTGAGACTTATGTGTAGTTCTTAGTATTCAAGTAAGGAGAGTCATTTCCAAATGGTTCTTTATCTATGCCACTAGCCACATAATATTCTGTCCCATAGAATGGCTGATTTATGACTGGAGGAGGAGGAGGGGTTGTGGTACAAACCAATTTTAGCCTTGGCTAGGAGGTCTTCCATCTTTCCTCTTGCTAAAATTTTTTGACATGATAATTTGTATGGAGCAATTCACCCTCTCTCCTGCCTCAGCTGGGCTGCCACCTAGAGGATTACTTACTTTTTTATTCAACCTTTTATTGATTCTTAGTGAATTTCACACCATGCATCTCCCATCCCTTCATATCTACCCTCTGCCCTTGCAATATACGTCCACCCCCCAACAAAAGAAAAACAAATCTCCTTGTGGAAGGTCTAGTATGTCACAGTGTATTTCACCCTTTTGTCTACACATCTATACTTGCAAGTGCTCATTGCAATGAGTCATTGGTGTGATTTGAGGCCTCTGGCCTCTGCTACACTATCAATATTGGATCCTCACTGCAACACCTCTCAGATATCCCATTATTGCCCTGTGTCATGGAGGTTCTGTGGGTTTGGAGCTGCAGAGCGACCTCCTTCATGAGCTCCACAAGTTCATAGATTGGGTGGATGTTGGGGTGGACCAACTCAAAACCCTAGATCTGGGTCTGAGTGGTATCTGAACTGGTCAGCCTGCCAGCTCTCCTGCACCCACCCCACCAAGGTGAACTTTCCAGCACTGCCCTGGCTAGCTCACCTAATGCCTCATCTAGGAAGTGGCAGAGCCAGATTTCCCGATCTTATACCCTTGGGGCTGACTTGCCCACACCCATGCCATCTATTATGCTGCCTAGGTAAGGTATAGGGCCAGCTCTCCCAAGTGCTGCAGAAGGCTAGGGGTTGGGGAGGATTACTTATTTCTGATGTTGCTACTAGGAGAAAGAAAATTATAAACATGAATATTCAAAAAAGAATCTTCAATTTTTAAAATATGTTCATACAACACTCAGTGAACTTTTAAATGAATGTTATTAATGGAGCTGCTGAAAAAGGAGATGCCTGTTTCTGGGGCCAGCTGTAGTGATGGAGCAAACTGCTTAAAGCTATGAGAAGAAGATGAAAAAAGTAGTCTGAATTAAATCTCATTTGGCCATTTTTTTATTGTTAGTTCTTTTTTTTTCTCTTTTTATAGTGCTGGAAATCAAATCCAGGACTGCATGTATGCTAGGCAAGTACTTAACTTCAGAGCTCCATTCTCAGCTTTCAAAGTAAAGTTTTGTGGCATTTGTTACACATCACAATACCAGAGGCAGTGGATGGTAGAGAATGTGGACATTCATTAGATACTCTGTCAGCTGATCATGTTGTTGCATGGCTTTTACAATAAAAGGTATACCATTTTCAGGTTGCAAATAGTGTAGAAAATTACTGTGTGATTGAGTTAGCTGTAAGATTAAAGCAACAACAGTTTGGACTTGTCAAAATGTAGTGTGATAGTAGTGAATATTGAAAACTCTGAGATGGGGCTAGACATATAATGTGGGCAGTTTTTCAGGAGCAAATAGGGTCACACCTCATGTGAGGTCCCCTTCATCACAAATTTTGTCTTGTTTTGATTTTTTTATTTTGAGATAGAGTCTCACTATGTAACCCTGATTGTCTATGTAGATCAAGCTTCCCTGAACTCATAGAGATCCAACTTCTCTGCCTTCCTAGTGCTGGGATTAAAATTGTGTGCTACCACACCCCATACCCAGCTTCATCACAAAATTGAAGGAGTAACAATTTTGGATTGTAATGGCAGCTTCTGAAGCATAGACTCCAGTAATTTGTTTCATATCTATTACAATGGATGCATTGCCTTGTCCAGTGTGATGGATCTGAGCAGCAGTGGTAGAAAGCTGGGCACTGAGTCTCAATGAGCAGTTTGCATCCAGTCAGTTTCATCAAGTGGGTCTTTAGTGTAGAGACCTACATGCATGACCCAGAGCATTCTGCTGTAGCTATAAATTGTTTGTACAGTCCATGAAACAAACAATGGTCTAATCTTGGTGTGTGGTTTTATAAGTGGAAAACTATACAGTTGGGCAATTAGCAATAACCCAAGAATCAGAAAAATCAGGCAACTTAGCTCTGATTCCTGTTTATGATTAAGCCCTTCCCCCATCTCAGTGAGCTTTCCTCCTACCCTGATGTGAGCCTCTATGTGCTGACCTGGGGAAATACCTCCTAAGCAGTTGCTTTTGAGGCACAGAGGATCTCTTCAGTTTAGGCTTTCTTTCTTCAAATGAATTTGGATCTTTACAAGATGGAGCCTACAAAGGTTGCAATTTTACCCCTAGGACACCATTCCTATTGTCCTAGTGTAGCACAGGAAGTTATCTTCATTGTTGCTGATCTTGTTAACAATGACAGTTGCTTTCTTAGCATCAGCTTGAATGCTCTCCTGTCCTGAAATTTTTCTCTATTAATCAAATTAATCCATTGCCTGTTAATTCAGTGTTACTCAAATACACAGTACATAGGCAGAATAAAACTAGATTTTTGGCCAGGATATCACATGCATGAAACTTAGCTCAGTTTTTAAGTCTTTGTTCCTCTTTGAAATCTCATGAGTTGGGCCTACCTTCACAGCATAAGTTTTTATAAGAATGTTTGTTTATTCAATTTATATCATGATTGAATCCCTACCCTTCTTCCAGTCCCACCTTTACCACTCCTTAATTTTTCCTCAGAGAAGGGGAACCCCCCAATGGATCTCAATCCCCCAGTACATCAAGTCAAAGCAGGACAAACTGCATGCTCTCCTATTCAAGCCAGATAAGGCAGGCCACAGAAGCAGAGAAAGGCCCTTCTCCAATTGTTAGGGGACCCACATGAAGACCAAGTTGTACATCTGTTACATGTTTTTAGGGGGCCTAGGTCCAGCCTAAACATGCTCTTTAGTCGTTGTTTCAGTCTCTGTGAGCCTCCATGGGCTCAGGTTAGTTGACTCTGTAGGTCTTCTTGTGGTGTCTTTGACCCCTGTGGCTCCCTTAATCCTTCCCCCAGCTTTTCCATAAGACCTCTGAGTTCCAACTAATGTTTGGCTGTGGGTCTATGCATTTGCCTCCATCTGCTGCTTGGATAAAGCCTCTCAGAAGACAGTTATCCTAGGCTCCTGTCTATAAGCATAGCACAATATCATCAGTAGTGTCAGGGGTTGGCTCTCTTTCATGGGATGGGTCTTAAATTGGACCAGTCATTGGTTGGCCATTCCCTCAATCTTTGTTCCATCTTTATCCATGAACATCTTGTAGGCAGAACAAATTGTGGGTTGTGAGTGGTTCAGTGCCCTCTTCCTTCACTGGAAGTCCCACCTGGCTACAGGAGGTGGCCACTTTAGGCTCTATGTCCCCCACTGCTAGGAATTCTAGCTAGGATCACCTCTGTAGACTCCTAGAATCATTCCCTGGCCCAGGTTCCTGGCTTTCCCCAATGATATACCCAACTGATTTCCATTTTCTCTTCTATCCCCCGCCCACCTATCCCTACCCCTATTCCCCTCCTCACCCCCTCTCTCATCTAGTTCTCTTCCATCATCCATTTTAAGTATCTATTGTATTTCCCA
This sequence comes from Mastomys coucha, assembly GCF_008632895.1. Taxonomy (NCBI): domain Eukaryota; kingdom Metazoa; phylum Chordata; class Mammalia; order Rodentia; family Muridae; genus Mastomys; species Mastomys coucha. The sequence goes on from NC_045030.1 coordinate 14,438,289, forward strand.
CTTTCAGTGAGATTCAAATATTTTCCCTTAGGCTCTTGTTATTTAGCTTCTTTGGGTCTATGGATTGTAGCACTGTTATCTTGTGCTTTATGGTTAATTTCCACTTATGAGTGAGTACATACCATGGGTCTGGGTTACCTCACTCAGGATAATATTTTCTAGTTCCATCCATTTGCCTGCAAATTTCATGATGTCCTTGTTTTAAATAATAATAGCATCATTATTTGATGATAATACTCCATTGTGTAAATGTACCAGATTTTCCTTATCCATTCTTCAGTTGAAGGACATCTCGGTTGTTTTCGGTACCTGGCTATGACAACTGAAGTTGCTATGAATATGGTCAAGCAAGTGTCCTTGTGGTATCTTTTGGATATATACCCAGGAGTGGTATAGCTATACCACAGTATAAATTTATCTGTTTTTATCTTCCAGGCATCCATCAGAATAGCTCATTACCTTCTTTAATACTAGGAGTTTTCTACCTCCCGCCCCCATCTGTTTGTCTAAGATGGGAGTCTCATATAACCTTGGGTGGTCTGGAACTACATAGTGCTGGAATTAAAAGCATGCTCCAAACTTCAAAACTCTTGCATGTTCTTTCTGCATACGGGTTGCAAAGGTCTAAGAATCACATGGTCAAGTTTATTTCAGCAGTGAGTTCTTAGTGCAAATTTTCTGATATAATTTTTTTTTACTTTGTTTCTGTGATAAAATACCCTGACAAAAGAAACAAGAGTTAAAGGGTTTATTTGAACTCATAATTTTTTGGTACAATTCATTATGGTGGGGAAATCAGGGTAGCTGGAGCTTGAAGTATCTAGTCAGCCTGTATCCACAGTCAAGAAACAAAAAATAATGAATGCTATACTCAGCTGATCTTTTTATATAGTTCCCCATCCCAGCCCAGGAAATGGTGCCACTTACAGTGTATAGGTCTTCCTGTTTCAGCTAACCTAATCAAAGCAGTTCATTGCCTGTATGTCCACAGGCCTTGTCTCCTAGGTGATTTTAGATGCTGTCAAGTCGACAATACTATCTCAAAGTCCTTGCCACATGAATACAAGTTGGTATTGGCATTGGATGTCAAGGACTATGAAGACTGACATTTTATCCTGTTTATACATTTAATACATAGCCTTGCTGAGAGTTCATGTACACTAGATGTCACAAGACTTTTGAGTTAGTAGTGAAATACTATTACAGAAAAAATATCAATATTCAGAGTCAGCTTTATCATGTGCTGGGGGAAATCATATAAATAATTCTCTACTTTATAAACTTATAAATTTATAAATAAATAACTCTCCTTTGAGAAATCTACACCTATGTATGCTTTACTCCTTCCCTGAGCTCCCCTCTTTGTATTAACTCCCATGCTTAACTTTGTTCAAATGTCTTTTAATAATATTCAACTTTAGTACCAAAAAAATTCCCTAGAACCAAAGAAATCCATTTCATGAATGCAGGATAGGAAGGAAATAAGGTTTTTACTATTTGAGGCAAGTTCTCATTATATAGCCCAGGTTGGTCTGGAACTCACAGTCTTTTGCTTTAGCTTCCAAGTGTTAGTATTACAGTTATGCATGATCCAGAATCAATTAAAAATATCATTAAATAAACATTAAACAAGACTACAATGTACATTCAAAACAATTTGTCGAGAATTGCGGAGACAGAAATAATTACCCTTTTATGCATTCAACCAAATGTGTTCTGTAAATGACTAGTTCTCATGTAAAGGACTGTTAGTTAGTTATCTGTTCTTTTATATCTAATATTTGGAATGGTTTTCTGTGCCAGCTAATTGTGTATATCCAAAGGCAGAACACAAATTTCTATGACAAATAGGCACTTACAGATTAAATCCAGGTGCCTAGGTTTAACTTCCAGGGCAATAGGAAGGCAGGGATGCTATCTTTTAATACATACACACACACACACACACACACACACACACACACACACACACACACTCTGTAGCTGTCTTTAGACACACCAGAAAAGGGCATTAGATCCCATTACAGATAGTTGTGAGCCACCAGATGGTTGCTGAACTCAGGACCACTGGAAGAACAGTCACTGCTCTTAACCACTGAGCAATTTCTCTAGTCCTATCTTTTGTTTTTAAAAGATTCATTTTCAGTTGTGTGTATATCTATGCAAATAAGTGCAGGTGCCCATGTGGGACAGATCCCCTGCAGTTATAGTTACAGGTAGTTGTGATCTGCCTTATGTAGGTGCTGGGAATCAAATTCGGGTCTTTTTTTTTTTTTTTTTTTTT
>NC_045030.1:14440665-14443484 GCF_008632895.1 Mastomys coucha
GCTGGCCTTGAACTCAGAAATCCGCCTGTCTCTGCCTCCCAAGTGCTGGGATTAAAGGCATGCACCACTGCTGCCTAAGAAATTGATAATTTTGACAGCACTCAAGTGCCACAAGCCCTTTTCGGGTCTTTTTTAAAAAAATAAAGTTTAATTTATTCTTTTGACAGTTTCACATTTTCATGTAGATATAATATGGTTTGGTGCTAAATAAGCACAGTATTGCAAGTAATTATTTATAATAATTTGTAATAGTTTGTAATTTCTTATGAACTTTTACTCAACTGAAGCTGTGAAATATTATTGAGGACCTTTCCTTGAGGAGTCTGTTTCTATTTACCTCTAGTAGAGAGGCCAATGCCTGGCTGAATAAATGATTCAATTTAAGGCCAGCTTGGTGAACCACTGAGTTTACTGATAGCATGGACAAGGAACATGGACAAGTAGTTACTTGTTGGAACACGGGCAATTTACAGACAGTTCCCCAAACTAAACCTGTCTGCTCTTGATGGCCAAGAACTTAGGAAGCAGAGACTTAAAGCAGTCCTAGTGATCCCATGGGTGCTTAAAGTGCCTTTGAAATTGTTCAGCTACCCAGGCCCTAGCACCTTTGCTTATGATAGGAATAGCAAACACTGATAATCTTGAAAATGCCTTCAGGGTAATATCTTTCTCCTATCAAAACTGTCTTGTCATCAAATGATAGCTTGGTTCTACCTTTAATATTCTTTTTCAAACATGACTTTTTGTTTTTCAAAATTGGGATTCAAAAAATCTTCCAAGTCTTTAAATTCTGCTTCCTTTTTGATTATTTATTTCTTTTGTATTTTTACTATAAACAGTCAAGAAAAACTGTGAAAGTCATCAACACTTTAGATATTTCTTCTGCCAAATATCTTTCCAGAAACTATTAAGACATGAGAACAATTGTTTTCTACTCTGACAAAACAGATGGGCTTTTATCCATCTCTCAATACCTTGATCCCTGTTTCTGTCTAAAATATCACATCAGAGTTGCCTTCACTGCTCATATTTCTAGCAAAATCCTGGTCATTACCACAGTGATTTAGGATTTCCCTATAGCTTGTCTTTGGTCTGAGCACTTATTATATTAACCCTTATTTGTGAATTTTAAAAATTTCTTTTATTCTGCTCTCATACATTACATCCTGACTACAGTTTACCTTCCTTCCCTCCTCTTAGTCCTTCCTCCCACCTACCCTCTCTTCAGATCCACTCTCTCCATTTCCCTTAAAAAAACAAAAGAACAGGCCTCCCAGGGATATCCACTGAACATGGCCTAACAAGTTATAATAAAATAAGACTTGGCACAAACCCTCATATCAAGGCTGGATGAGACAACCTAGTAGGAGGAACTGTTGGGAGTCTCACAAGAACACCAAGCTATACAACCATAAGGTATATGTAGAGAACTTTGGTCAGATCCATACAGGGTCCATGTTTGTTTTGTTGCTTTAATCTGCATGTGCCCCTATGAGTCCTGCTTAGATTCTGTGAACCAAGTTCTCATGGTTCCTATAATCAGTCCTTCCTACCACTCTTCTGTGAGTTTTCCCTGGCTCTGCCTAGAGTTTGGTAAGGATCTCTGCATCTTCTCCCATCAATTGCTGGAAGTCACCCCTCTAATGACAGTAGGGCTAGGCACTCATCTATAGTATAGCAGAATATCATTAGGAATCATTTCATTGACTTGTTTTTAAGACCAGTAGTTTTGGTTTTACCCTAGGTCTCTGAGCTTTCTGGTTCTTGGTTACCCAAGCAGTGTTAGGTATGGGTTCTTTCTTGTGGAGTAGGCCTTAAGTCAAATCAGACAAAGTTCTGTGCCACCATTACCCCTGTATATCTTGCAGGGAAGACAGATTATAGGTTTTGTGGTTGGATTGATGCTCCAGTCTCACTTCTAGGAGCCTTGCCTGGTTATATAAGATGGCCAGTTCAGCATCTGTATCCTCCATTACTAGAAGACTTTGCTAGATTAGGTAACTTTTTGGTGGTGGTGGTGGTGGGGAAGCAATATAGAAAATGTCTATTTGAATTTTAAAATCCATCTAATTTATTGCTCAATAATATTCTAATTGACATTTTATGTCACTGATATTATCCAATATTTTGAAGCATTGTCTATAAACAAAATGTTGGAATTTGGAAATAAATACCTAAAGAAAAATGTAATATGTGGCACAATAGAATGCTAACTAGCAGTCTGAAACAATAAATTAGGAATACATGGATTAGTGTGGCTAGGTCTGAACCGTACATAAAAATAGAGGTTCCAGAATCATTCATCAAGAATGTTAATATTCGGGCTAGAGAGATGGCTCAATGGTTAAGAGCACTGACTACTCTTCCAAAAGTTTTCTGAGTTCAAATCCTAGCAACCACATGGTGACTCAAAACCACTCGTAATGAGATCTGGCGCCTTCTTCTGGAGTGTCTGAAGACGGTTACTGTGTACTCATATATAATAAAACCTTTAAAAAAAAAGAATGTTAATATTCTCCAGGCGGTGGTGGTGAAAGACCCCTCAAGAGAGGAGACCCTCACTCTAGTCTTGGGATTACACCACCCCCATGAAACTCAAGAGAGACCAATCTTGCTGCAAACACATGAGGTTTATTCGAGAAACCAGTGCACTGGGGCTGACTCGTAACCCACGCAGGGGCAGAGGAGTTCAACCCCTAGCTCAAGAAGTGTAGGGTATTTAAAGGGAAAAACCCCACAAACTGGGGGAGTGAGGGTAATTCCAACCCAAGTTATTCAATCAGTTAGGGAGGGAAACATATTCATTTTAGGAATGTAAT
>NC_045030.1:14443494-14443706 GCF_008632895.1 Mastomys coucha
TACTGAATCATCTACCAGTCAGCAGGGTGGAGAGCCTTGTGAACTAGTTGACCTTCATTCCTAGTTCCGCCCTCATTGTGGATCAGTCAGGAGGGGCAAGTTTCGGGAACCAGAGCCCTGAGGCTTTGAGTAAGCCAAGTTCCTGGAACCCAGAGCTCTGAATCAGCTGACTGGTATACCTAAGGAGCTTTTTTTTTTTGTATTTTTCATAT
>NC_045030.1:14443896-14456300 GCF_008632895.1 Mastomys coucha
AAAAAAAGAATGTTAATATTCAATATGGAGTTTGCATTTTTAGCAGTGTGGTGATTGGTAAGCCTAGTTAACTATCCCGCTGGCAAAGAAACAAAACATGCTAGATAGGATATTTTTCAAAAGTGTCCAAGCTCAACAATGAGCTAAGAGGGCCAGGTAGAAACACCTGATGGGAAGTAAAGGCTGAAGCGCTGAAGCCCAGTGTTTCATGGAACCATGAACCTGCTTCTGTTTGTCTAACCTTGTGGATGTGACCTTCCATGTTTACAGCTTCACAGGAAGGACAAGATGCCACAAACAAAGCTGAGGTCTATTATTTACTGACTATAATGACCAAGCTTGCTCAGTCAGTCAACAGGTTCTTCAATGCAGGAGTGAGGATTAAAAAAGGAAAAAGACAGTTAAAAACATTGTAGCATGACCCCAGTCAATTCTGAGACTGAAGGCAAATTTAATTTTTCTAATCTGCTTTTATACCATTTTAATTATGTGCAAATATTAAGGGTGAGCAGTACAATAAGGAACTAACAAGGCAGTAAGCAAAGTCCCATGATTACTCCTGTGACAATTGTTTAAAAGGGCTTCTCATAATGACCAAAATACTTGAGCCCACTTCCTTGCCCAAGCCCAAAATCTTGCCTGAAGCCTACTTCTTTTGTTTTACCCTAAAATCAGATTCTTACTTCCTTGTCCTTGTCCAATGTCAGGTCCCTGCCTGAACTTACTTCTTTGTCATGCCCTAATGTCAGACTCCTGCCTGAAGCCCATTTTCTTGTCTTTGGCTAATGTCAGATTCCTGCCATGCAGCTCCCCAAAATGCTCTCCACACTGTAAGTTGTTCCTGGACGTGACATGCTCTTCCTAGCTCTCATTCCACTTCAATGATGCTTGTGTCTCACTTTTCATCAAAAAATAAGCCACTGCACTGGGTTCACAGTCAGCTTCAAAGCTAGTTATCATAATTCCTCCAATGATTCCTCCACAATTCCTCCTTTATTTCCAGTTATTTTAGATATTTAGATTCTGTGTTTTCATACAAATTTTAGAATTAGCATAGCATTTTCTACTGGGGAGGTGGCAAACTTAGATATTTCATTAGTGATAAATTGAATCTATTGATGATAAATCAGCTAAAGGGTGAATGTCATTTAAACAATACTGAAACTTGATATACATCTTGAAATGATGGTTTCTATTAGGTAATGAGAGATAGCCAGTCACACAGAAGGCAAAATAATCACAACAGAAACCGAGAGACAAACTCAAACTGACCCAGTAGGGTTATAGAGAGGGAGACATTGTTAGATTTGGTGTGGGTATCCTACTCATTAAGACAGAGACGAAGATTGATGCAATTAGCAAGAGGTTTTTAATAATCAAGTATACTGGGGTTGTGTCTTTGCGACCAAAGCTAATACTCTTCATACCTTTTAGAACAGTTTTACAACTTACAACTGTGGGTTGGTTATCTTTCCCATTGTTCTTTTGTTTCCATTGACCTTTGTCCTATGGGAGAGGAGGAGGAGGAGGGGTGGGGGGAGATCTACCTCCTCCTGAGAACATTTCCTGGAACTGGGCATCTCCTGGGGATGGGTGTTTGCTTAGTAAACCTTTCTGAAGCTCTCTGTCTTTAGGCTTAATGGACATTCCTGGCTTCCTCAGTATTTTTATGATGTGTTCCTGTTTGCTCAATTCTTACAACGTAAAACAGTTGGGTTTGGGGATTTATAAAGAAAGGTGAACTAGTTTTCATATAAATTACTTCTCTTATTGCTGTAATAAAATACCTAACAAAAGCAACTCATGGAAGGAAGAAACTATTTGAATTCCTAACTTGAGTCAGTCCACCATTGTAGGTAAGGCTTGGTAGCAGGAGCTGGAGGTAACTGGTCATGGTGCATCTGCAGTTAGGAAACAGCAAAGATGAATGCTGGTACTCAGCTCACTTTCTCCTTTTGATTTGGTCCAAGACTCTAGCCTAGGGGATGGTGCCACCACATTCAGGATGAGTCTTCCTACCTCAGCCCAATCTAGAAATGTCTTCATAGATGTGCCCAGATCCTTGTCTCCCAGGTGATTCTAGATCAGTCCATCATCATCATCATCATGGTGGGAAACATAGTAGCATGCAGACAACCATGGTACTGGAGAAGGAGCTGAGAGTTCTACATCTCAGGCACCTGGGAAAGAGCTGTAGAGATCACTCTTATAGATTCCAGTGAGTATTTAAATTTTACATTTTTAAAATGTATTTATTTATTATATGTTATATGCTATAGCTGTCTCCAGACATCCCAGAAGAGGGTGTCAGATCCCATTATAGATGGTTGTGAGCCACCATGTGGTTGCTGGGATTTAAACTCAGGACCTTCAGAAGAGCAGTCAGTGCTCTTAACCGGTAAGCCATCTCTCCAGCCCCTACATTTTTTTTAAAAAATATTTTTTATAGTGTGTTTCCTGTCCTTTGTATACTGGCAGAATTCTTTGATTGGTTTGATTAGTTGCTTGATCCCTTCCTTCCTTCCTTCCTTCCTTCCTTTTGACATTTTGTTATTTATTTATTTGCTTGTTTGTTTAGGTCTCTTTAAACAAGTTTTCTCTGTAATATCCCTGGCTGTCCTGGAACTTTCTTCTTCTTTTTTTTTTTTAAAGATTTATTTATTTATTATATGTAAGTACACTGTAGCTGTCTTCAGACACACCAGAAGAGGGAATCAGATCTCATTATGGATGGTTGTGAGCCACCATGTGGTTGCTGGGATTTGAACTCAGGACCTTCAGAAGATCAATCAGTATGCTCTTACCTGCTGAACCATCTCTCCAGCCCCTGGAACTTACTTTGTAGAGCAGGTTGGCCTTGAATTTATAGAGCTCCTCCTCCCTCTGCTTTCTGAGTGCTGGGATTAAAGGTGTGTGCAAATTCTATTCATTCATTCATTCATTCACTTGCTTCTTTGTTATATTTTGTTAAATTTTATTTTATTGGTATGGGAGTTTTTCCTGCATGAATGTTTGTACGAACTTGCTTGCCTGGTGCCTGTGGAAGGCAGAAGATGGTGCCAGATCTTTAGAAATTGGAGTTACAGTTCATTGTGAGCCATCATGTAGGTGTTAGACACCAATCCTGAGTCCTCTAGAATAAGTGCTGAACCATTTCTCTAGACCCCCTTGATTTTACTTTTAAACATTCTATTAAAGTCTCTACTTCAATGTATATATCTCCTTTCCCTTCCTCCATCCCTTTTTCTTATCTCCCTCCCTTCCATTTTGTCTTGCTTGGGGGGAGGAAGGGGGTCAAACATAGAGTCTCAAGCATTGTTGGCAAGTACTCTAATACTGAACTATATCCCAACCACAGATAAGCCTTCTATACTCCAATCTCTACCCATTATTCAGTTCCATTTTTAAGTGTATTTTATAGTGACCAAGCCAGCTCAGTCAGTCAACAGGGCCTCAAGTGAGAGAGTAAGGATTGAAAAAGAAGAAAAACAATTTGACAAAATTAGAACATAATTCCAGTCCATACTGAGGCTGAAGCAGCTTTATTTCTCTCCAGCCTGCTTTTAAATCATTCTAGGTATAACCAAAAAACATGGTCAGTTCTTAGATCAAAGACAAAGTAATCAAGTGAAGTAGTAAACAAGGAAATCACACAAGAAAGCAATCAAGCAGAATAGTAAGCAAAAGGATCACACAAGGTAATAAGTAAGGAAAGTAGGAAGGAAAGCCCCATGGTCACTGTTCCTTTTTATTTATTTTTTGTTTGTTTATCCATTCATTATGTTCTTGTTGCTTTGAGACAGAGTCTCATGTAGCCCAGGCTGGCCTCAAATTCTGGCCTCAAACATGCTGGTGTTACATGTAGTTCAGCATTATTTCTTTTCTTTTATGTCCAATATGTAGTTATTTTGTCCTTATGACTTAAAATCACAATGTGTACAGCTTACTATTATTGTAGAAATTAATGAACTTTTAAACATCTTCTAAAAATACCTGAATCATATTCTAAAAATACCTGAATCATATTCTAATAAACAAGGAAGCAATAGGTTGTGTGGATGCCCACCCAGACCATAGGTAACGCCAAGAGGATATGTTTTTTCCATTGTGTTGGCTGTTTCCCCACGCCACCTCAGACTTCAGTTCACACCAGACTTGTCTCCAAGAAAACTGCTGTTGAGTTGATCCTAAAAACTTTCATGGGGTGGGGATATAGACCAGTGGTAGAGTTTTTACCCAGTGTACAAAAGGCCCTGAGTCCCAGCATCACAAAAAGAAAAGAAAAAAAAAATCTCTGGTTAAGGATACAGAACCTCTTCTTCAAGAGAAACATCCTAAGTTCACAGAAGATAAGGAATAAATAATGCTTTCCCTTTAATTTGGCTCAGGGAAACCTGTCATGAAGACAAGGCACTTTCCACACAATGACCAATGAACCAGAAGATTCCTCTGCCGCTGGTGTCAGAGTCAAGGAGTGTTTCCAGCTCCTTCAAGCTGCGTACTTCTGAGCTCAGAGCCAGCTGGTCTAGCTGTTAGAAAATAAGCCTTGCTGGCTATATTAAGCTGGTGTGACTTCCTTTGCCATTCTGGGACCCATCTTGTTTAGCATTCGGAATATTTCACCCTGGCCTTTGGATTAACAGCCTCTTCTGTGAGGGTGGAATTGGAAACAAATCAACCTCATGGATCCCCTGGGACAAGTATAGGAAAATCTCTAGAGGCCATGTTTGGCAGGACAGCATCTGAATCAGTGTGGTGATTGGAAACAGAATAGCTACAGGTGTGACTCTCTTTAAGAAATCGGGACTTAAGGGCTGGAGAGATGGCTCAGCGGTTAAGAGCACTGACTGCTTTTCCGAAGGTCCTGAGTTCCAGTTCCAGAAACCACATGGTGGCTCACAGCCATCTGTAATAAGATCTGATGACCTCTTCTGGTGTGTCTGAAGACTGCTACAGTGTACTCATATATAATAATAAATAAATCTTAGAAAAAAAAGAAATCAGGACTTCTTGGGTGTGAGGGACATTTGACTAGGACACCATTATCCAGTTGATCATCATGGTTAATTTAGCAGGTCTGGCTGTTGAGGAGGGAACTCACTGGTCCATATGTTTCTTCCAAAGCTGCATGACTGGATAGAGAAGATGATCTTCTCCAATAGAGGGCTGTTGTTTGGTCAGGAGTATAGAAGTAGTTGTGCTTCCCTACTAGGATCTCCAAGGGCTCTAGGAAATCAGAACTCCTTTCCCCATGAGAGAAGATGAAGCCTGGCCAGCCACTAGGGCAATCTGCTTGTTCCCCCATCACCTTTCATTCTTCACAAGCCAGATCTTCTTCACTCCTGCCATCTTTGTTAACCTCACAGAACCTAGGTGGGTGCCAATTTACTGGCCCTATTTTAGAGAAGATAAAACCAAGGCACAAAGCAGTACCGTGAGTTAGCCAGGGCCTCACAGTCAAGAGAGACTATCTTGACAGACAGATTATCAAAAATCCCTCCCCATTCACTGCCAACTTCATTCTCCCTCTTCCTTTGGTCTGGGGAGAGAAGATAAACATGGTAGATTCTAGCCTACATGGAATTTTTGTCTCCTGGGGAGACAGAGATGAAATGATCACACCATAACTTATGACCAGTGATCTAAAATAAATGCTAGAAGAACCATGGTGTGTGTGTGTGTGTGTGTGTGTGTATGTTTGGTTTCTGAGACTGAGTTTCACACTGTAGCTCTGGGTGACTCAGAACTAGAACTCACTATGTATCTCAGGCTGCCTTTAAACTAATAACAATCCCTCTGCCTCAGCCTATTGAGTATTGTGATGACAGGCATCACACTTACCACTCACCTTGAAGAAGAAAGCTTTAAGAGAACGTGATGAGGAACACCAGTGTTGCCTGGGGAGATCTTGCTGCTGAGATACCAGAGCTTAAAACTGAAGGCAGAGCTTGGAGTTTGAAGAGAATTTTTTTTTTTTTAAGTTTTTTGAGATAAGGTTTCTCTGTATAGCCCTGGCTGTCCTGGAACTCACTCTGTAGACCAGGCTGGCCTCGAACTCAGAAATCCGCCTGCCTCTGCTTCCCAAGTGCTGGGATTAAAGGCGTGCCCCACCACTGCCTGCTGAGAATTTTTTTTTTTCTGAGAAATAGGCTAATACTCACGGTGTTTTTGATAAAACAAAACAAAACAAGACACCACCACCAACAACAAACCCTCTGACTCAAGGCTGGAGAGCCAGGCCATAACCAGCTTCTTGGGCTCAGTAAGGAGAGGGGACTCTCCCAAGAGAGCAACAAGAAGTCTGTGGGTAGAAACATATTCGGTAGAATGAAAATAACCCTAACATGTAGGTAAACACTTAAATGATAGGTCCAACTCAGCCACCTGAACATTAGGCATTGCACAGAACCTGGTCTGAAACTCTACTCCCTAATTCATGCCAGGGGTGAGGTGAATTGGTTCTGTTGTCCTGTGTCACGTTTCTAGAACAGATAATGAACTTAGTGAGGTCATCAAACTTGAAAATGTTGCTTGCTCTGTTCGTCTCAGGAGCGGGGTGCTGGAGACCAGTGATATATTCTGCCATGAGCTTTCATTGTTCTGAGCAAGGTGGTCTCTGCCTTAGAGGCAATGTGGAGGAAGAACTTTGTCATGTTATGATATCACAATGGGTTCCATCTTTCTGTGTCTGTCGCATATCTTCTAAGCCTTGGTAGCCCCATCCAAGCATGTCAATAGGATAAGTGTTCAGGGTCGTGTCTCCAGAGAGGCCTTCTTTGTCCCTGGCCGTCTTTCTTCCAAGCCTGACTTCTTGGCCAACTCATTGCAAACTCAGGAGGAGAAGGTGATGGCTCTCACTTTGTACACTGAACCCAACAGAATCAGCTGTACAGTTCTCTAGGGGGCCATTTACGTGCTGACTATAAAAGTAACTTTTATTTGCCTGATAAAATTGTCTCTGGGACTTACTGCCTCTGTCTGCTAATCTAGGCCTAGTCCTGGAAGCTTCTAGCCTCTGCACAATCTAATCTAGGCCTAGAATGTTTTCAGCCTCTTGAGATTTGCTGCTGAATAAACTCACCCTTTCTAGCTCTTTCTGAACTCTGGCTGGCTGGTCAACTCAGCTATTCTGGCTCAAAACTTCTCTTGCAACCTCTCCTGAATTTCTCTGCTTGGCCTTGCATTAACTCTGGCAATCTGTTCTAATCTTCTGGCTCCTTTTCATCCTAAGGCTCATTCTGTCTTCACCTGTGTCTAGCTTGCTCTCTTTTAACTCTTTATCTGTAAAACTTTCCTGGTAAAGCTGCCTTCTTCCTTTCTCCATGGTCACTGTTTCTAATATTATCTGAGCCTACTTCCTGGTCCAAGCCTAGTGACAAATGTCAAATTTCTAGAAGTGGCACCAAAAGCTCTCAACATTACAGCAATAGCTTATTTCTTATTACCAATTTCTTTCTTAGTCTCTTTGTGCTATTTTATCAAAATACCCAAGACTGGGTAATTTATAGACTACATAACTATATTTTCATGGTTCCAGAATCTGAAATGTCTAAAGTCAAGGCAAGTCTGGTGTCTCATGCTCACTCTCTGCTTCTAAAATGGTGCTTATTTTGACCACCAAAGTGGATGAATTTTGCACAGGATTTGACCCTTGGCAAGAATGGATGTAAGGACAAAAAGAGAAGTCCTAGCTAGTTTTTCCATAGCTTTCATAGCAGCACTAAGCTATTCATGGCGTCTCTGCCCTTATGACTGAATCATTTCCCTAAGACCACGTCTCCTAGTACTGCTACATTGGGAATTAAGTTTCAGTATGAATTTAGAAGGAAAAGCAAATATTCAAAACATGGTACCATTCATGAGACCATTTGTGTTTTAAAGATGTTTTCTTATTTCTGCCTTTTAGACTTTGTTTATGCTCATTAACTATTTCTTTGATCTTCACTTTTCTGTTATGCCCATTCACTAAAGTTTTTTGTTTCAGATTGTACTTTTTAGTTCTTGACTTCTCATTTGGTTGTTTTATGGTGTTTACATCTTAGTGGAGCTATCATATTTTCATTATAAACCTTTTCTTTATTTTTTTTTACTTTATCAGTAAGTATATTTAAAAAATTTCAAAATAGCAAAAACTCTGAAGTTAAATAATAAGGAAATGCTAATTTCAAGCACAGTGAGAAAAATTATCAATAATATTTCCATGATGTTTGTAGAACATGATTTTAATATTTTCAGCTGTTGATATTCAACAAACAATAGTTATTTTAAGGTATACTTTATTATGTTTCCCTTTTCATTTCTGATTTTGGTAATTTGGATACTGTCTCTGTGCCCTTTGGTTAGTTAGCCTGGCTAAGGGTATATCTCTCATGTTGATTTTCTCAAAGAACCAGCTCCTGGATTTGTTGATTCTTTGTATAGTTCTTTTTGTTTCTATTTGGTTTGATTATTTCCTGCCATCTACTCTTGGGTGTATTTGCTTCTTTTTGTTTTAGAGCTTGCAGGTGTGCTGTCAAGGTGCTAGTGTAAGTAAACTCTCTTCAGTTTCTTTTCAGAGGCACTTAGAGCTAATAAGAGTTTTACTGCCTGGTCATGGATCAACTGATGATGGGCAGTGATGGCACACGCCTTTAATCCCAGCACTTGGGAGGCAGAGGCAGGTGGATTTCTGAGTTCGAGGCCAGCCTGGTCTACAGAGTGAGTTCTAGGACAGCCAGGGCTACACACAGAAACCCTGTCTTGAAAAAAACAACAACAACAACAACAAAAAGTTTTTCTCATACTATTGCTTCCATCGTGTCCTGTAAGTTTGGGTATGATGTGTCTTCATTTTCTTCCTTGACCAAGTTATCATTGAGTAGAGTGTTGTTCAGCTTCCATGTATATGTGTGCTTTCCATTGTTTTTGTGGGTATTTAAGACCAGCCTTGGTCTGTGGTGATCTGATAGGGTGCTTGAATTATTTCAGTCTTCTTATATCTGTTGAGGCTTGTTTTGTGACAAATTATATGGTCAATTTTGGAGAGGTACTGTGAGGTGCTGAGAAGAAGGTATATCCTTTTGCTTTAGGATAAAATGTTCTATAAATATCTGATAAATCCATTTGGTTCATAACTTCTGTTAGTCTCACTATGTCTCTGTTTAGTTTGTGTTTCCATGATTCGTCCATTGCTGAGAGTGGGATATTGAAGTCTCCCACTATCATTGTGTGAGGTGTAATGTATATTTTGAGCTTTAGTAAAGTTTCTTTTATGAATGTGGGTGTCCTTACATCTGGAGCATAGATGTTCAGAATTGAGAGTTCATCTTTTTTTTTTTTAAAGATTTATTTTACTTATTTTATATGTATGAGTACACTGTAGCTGTACAGATGGCCATGAGCTATCATGTGTGTGACTGCTGGGAATTTAACTCAGGACCTCTGCTGGCCCCACTTGGTCCAGCGTAATTCACTGTAGCTGTCTTCAGAGGCACCAGAAGAGGGCGTCAGATCTCATTACGGGTGGTTGTGAGCCACCATGTGGTTGCCGGGATCCGAACTCAGGACCTTTGGAAGAGCAGTCCGTGCTCTTATCCGCTGAGCCATCTCGCCAGCCCCATTTTTTTTTTTAAAGATTTTATTTATTTTATGTATGTGAGTACATTGTAGCTACGTTCAGACACACCAGAAGAGGGTATCAGGCCCCATTACAGATGTTTGTGAGCCACCGTGTGGTTTCTGGGAATTGAACTCAGGACCTCTGGAAGAGCACAGTCAGCGCTCTCAACCACTGAGCCATCCCCCCAGCCCGAGAGTTCATCTTGATAGAGTTTTCCTTTGACTGGTATGAACTGCCCTTCCTTCTCTTTTTGATAACTTTTGGTTGAGAGTCGATTTTATTTGATATTAGAATGGCTACTCCAGCTTGTTTCTTGGGACCATTTGCTTGGAAAATTGTTTTTCGACCTTTTATTCTGAGGTAGTATTTGTCTTTGTCACTGAAGTGCATTTCCTGTATGCGGTAAAAGGCTGGGTCCAGTTTACCTATGCAGTCTGTTAGTCTATGTCTTTTTTGGGGAGTTGAGTCCATTGATGTTACGAGATATTAAGGAAAAGTGATTGTTACTTCCTGTTATTTTTGTTGTTAGATGTGGGATTATGTTTGTGTGGCTATCTTCTTTTGGGTTTATTGAAAGATTACTTTCTTGCTTTTCCTAGGGTGTAGTTTCCCTCCTTGTGTTGGTGTTTTCCATCTGTTATCCTTTATAGGGCTGGATTTGTGGGTTTTGTCATAGAATATCTTGGTTTCTCCATCTACAGTAATTGAGAGTTTTGCTGGCTGGCATTTGTGTTCTCTTAGGATCTGTATGAGATCTGCCCAGGATCTTCTAGCTTTCATAGTCTCTGTTGAGAAGTCTGGTGAAATTCTGATAGGTTTGCCTTTATATGTTAGTTGACCTTTTTCCCTTACTGCTTTTAGTATTCTTTCTTTGTTTTGTGCATTTGGTGATTTGACACCAGTTACTGGTGTTTTGACTACTATGTGACAGGAGGAATTTCTTTTCTGGTCCAGTCTATTTGGAGTTCTGTAGGCTTCCTGTATGTTCATGGGCATCTCTTTCTTTCGGTGTTGTAACCCCCGAATTAGTAATGCTAACTCTCTGTAGTTAAAGCCTTACCAAAGAGACTCCAGTGTTGTATACAGATGGTTTGCCCTGGCATTTCTTCCTGCAGAAGCTCCTATTTTCCCTCCTGCCCAAGGCAAGGGCCATGAGCAGGCAGGTGGTTTCTACTGCATCTCCCTGCAGCAAGGTCAGGGCTCCCTCCCCATCCCTGGTGGCTAGGTGGGAACCCAGTCTAGTGTTAGGATGCCACTGCCCATAACCCCCTCCCACCCTTAATGAAAACATCCTGAGGAGCCAAATGCTAGCATGAGACAGCCTCTCTGCCTCTGTGTCGCCAAAACTAGCACTCTCTCTGATAAATGGCCGAACTCTCCAGGTTCCTGTCCTTGACACCTTAAAGAAATAACAAACTCAAAGATGATTAGAGCCCCATGTTTAAATCATAGAAAAAGGTAATCAGAGGTTACAGACAGTTATGGCCAGCCATAAGATTAGTTCCTGATAGCCCCACAATGGACACCTATTAATCTCCCTCCCATCTTCAGTTCCGTTCCATCAAACTGTTACTATCCTTCACTCCCCTTCACCCTGAGCATTCAAAGAATTCCTAACTATTCTATATATAAACCCAATGCTTTCTGGACTCACCATCGCATTTACCCTGTGAGTGCGAAACATGTGATCCAAGTCAGGACTCGAAGTAAAAAAGACTTTTGCAAGTTGCAGTGGGGACTCAGGGCATAACATAGGTTAGGGAAGTCTTCTTTTGTAATTTGTTGAGGATATTTACTGGCCCTTTGAGTTGGGAATCTTCGCTCTCTTCAATACCTATTATTCTTAGGTTTGGTCTTCTCAGTGCGTCCTGGATTTCCTGGATGTTTTGGGTTAGGAGCTTTTTGCATTTTTCATTTTCTTTGACTGTTGTGTCAATGTTTTCTATGGTATCTTCTGCCCCTGAGATTCTCTCTTCTATCTCTTGTATACTGTTGGTGATGCATCTATGGCTCCTGACTTTTTTCCTAGGTTTTCTATCTCCAGAGTTGTCTTCCTTTGTGATTTCTTAATTGTTTCTACTTCCATTTTTAGATCCTAGATGGTTTTGTTTGATTCCTCCATCTGTTTGGTTGTGCTTTCCTGTAATTCTTTAAAGGAGTTTTGTGTTTCCTCTTTAAGAGCTTTTACCTGTTTATCTGTGGTCTCCTGTAATTCTTTAAGGGATTTTTATGTTTCCTCTTTAAGGGCTTGTACCTATTTATCTGTGTTCTCCTGTATTTCTTTAAGGGAGTTATTTATGTCCTTCATAAAACCCTCTAACAGCATCATGAGATATTATTTTAAATCAGAATCTTGCTTTTCCGGTATGTTGGGTTATCCAGCACTTGCTTTGGTGGAAGTACTGGATTCTGATGATGCCAAGTAGTCTTGGTTTCGGTTGGTAAGATTCTTTCATCTGCCTTTCACCATTTGTTAATCTTTGGTGTTCGGTGTTCTTGCTGTCTCTAGTTGGAGCTTGCTCCTCCTGTGGGTCTGTTAGCCTGTGTCAGCACTCCTGGGAGATCAGCTCTCTCCTGGCAAAACCCATGCACAGAGGGCTGTGGAACATCTGTACCTCCTGGAAGGACCATGTCTCAGCTTGCATCTATGACTCCTGATCTCTTTCCTAGGTTTTCTAACTCCAGGGTTGTCTCTCTTTGTGATTTCTTTATTGTTTCTCTTTCCATTTTTAGATCTTGGATGGTTTTGTTCATTTCCTTCGCCTGTTTGATTTGTTTTCTTGTAATTCTTTAAGGGATTTTTTTT
>NC_045030.1:14456396-14462094 GCF_008632895.1 Mastomys coucha
TGATCCTGGTTGTGTCAGAACTCCTCAGAGTTCAGCTGTCTCTGTGATCCTGTGTTTCTGGGATCCTGGGATCCTGAGATCCTGGATGGATCAGAGATCCTGGGAGTCAAGCTGCCTCTGGGACACTGAGATCCTGGTGTGACCAAGCTCCTGTGATTCTGTGATCCTGTGATCCTGTGGACCTGGGAATGTTAGAGTGCCTGGGAGTGGATCTTCGTCTGGGTATTGTGGGACTGGCTGCAGAGTTGGTGCCCAAAGTCTGCTCAGGGCATGAGCCCAGATTGGAAGGAACCTGTGCCACTGGTCAGGCAGAGTTCCCACTGATCCCAGTTACTGCTGGTTTTGGGGCAGATGTTGTGTCCTCACCTATGATCCTGAGAGTGTTGAAGCACCTGGGAGTGTTAGAGTACATGGGAGTGGATCTTCCTATGGGTGTTGTGGGACTGGCTACGGAGTTCTGTACCCAAGGTCTGCTCAGGGCACTGCCCCAGACCAGAAGGAGCCTTTTCTTTATTTTAAATACATAAAATAATTATCTTAAAATTCTTTTCTGTATTTGAGCCACTTCATAACAGTCTTTGATAGCATTTTTTATTGAACCTTTTTATATACATAGCCTTTGTTTTGTTTTATGGTATTTTGGCTTTTATATTAGTTGTTATATAAGTAGTTGTATTCCATTTAATTGTTCTGAATATTGCTGGGTTTGTTTGTTTTGTATAATGAAGTATGCACTTAGCTAGAATTAAACTGGAAACTGTCTCCTCTGTGGTATTTGATAGGTCAAATTTCAGTTCATATAAATAATCAACCTGAGGTTTGAACAGAGTTAATTTGAAGAATTTATATATTTGTATTTCTCTGGATGCTTCACTGGATTCCCTTTTAATTTTCAAGTGGTAGTGATGAGTGAAAACCTATTTATCCAGGCCTGGTGACAAAGGCCTGTTATCCCAGCTACAGCTTGACAAAGTAAAGGTCAGAAGTTCAAGGCCTACCTGGGCAACAGAATGAGTTCAAGGCCAGTTGGGAGAACATGGAGAGACCCCATTTTAGAGTAAAATATAAAAGAGGGCTAGGAATATAGCTCAGTGTGAGAGTGCTTGCATAACATTCACATGGCCTCAGGTCTAATTCCTACCATGAGCAAACAAGAAAATTTAACTTTTTTTTTTAAGTCAGTAAAGTCAATGTTTTCTTATTTTCCTCCTCCCTCCTTCCCTCTATCCCCCTCTCTCTCTCCCTCCCTCTTCCTCCCTCCCTTTCTCTCCCTCTCTCTCCCTCTTTCTCCCTTTCTCCCCTTCTCTCTCCCTCCCTCTCCCACCTTCCCTCTCTTTCCCCCTCTTCCTTCCTTTCTTTCTCCCTTTCTTTCTTCCTTTCTTCCTTCCTTCCTTCCTTCTTTTTTGTGATTTAGTTAACATGTCACTGACTTGTCCTGTTTGCAAATGAACATGCCATCCCTTCTTTTAAGTGTTAATTCTTTTGTAGTAGATACCCAATTTGAACAATTCTTCAGTATATTGAAATATTATTATTATTATTATTATTATTATTGTTATTATTATTATTCAGAGTCTCATCATGCAGCTCAGGCTGACTTTAAACATGAGATTCTCTTGACTCAGTCTCCTAAATGTTGGCATGCACAATCATGCCTTGGTTATTTTTTTTAGTATTTTAGCCAATATTTATAGTTTTTATCTATGTGAGGGTTGACTCGTATGGTAAAAATAGTGTATTCGTATTGAAAATGATATATTAGTCAAGGCTCTTTATATTCTTCCAGTGCTGATACTTATTTCTTCCAGCAAAAATTGTTGAAAAGATTTTATTTTCCCTATTAAATCATGTTAGCACCTTTGACAAATAACAGTTGGCCATACATATGTAGTTCTTTCTTGGTTTTATTGTGTATATTTATTGATATATCTGTTCTTAAACCAGTAGCATACTGTCTGAATTGCTGTTATTTTATGCCAACTCCTTTTTAAAAATTAAAAATAGATTCTTTTCTCATACACTATATCCTGATTACAATTTCCTGTCTTTCTACTACTCCCAGTTACTCCCCACCTCCCCTCCCCTCAGGATCCACTCCCATTCTGTTTCTCATTAGAAAAGAACAGGTTTTTAAGAGATAAGAATCAAACATGAAAATAAAATATAATAAAATCAAGCAAAAACTTTCATATTGAAGTTAGACATGGCAACCCCACAGGAGGAAAAGAGTCCCAATAGTGGGCAAAAGAGTCAGAGACCCACTTGTTCTCATAGTCAGGACTCCCATAAAATACTAAGCTAATAGCTGAGGACCTGGTGTAGATCCATGCCAGCCCTGTGCTTGCTGCCTCAGTTTCTGTGAGCTAATGTGCATCTTGCTTATTTGATTCAGAGGGCCACCTTCTCCTGGTGTCCCCATCTCTTCTGACTCTTAGAGGTTTTCTGCCTTACTTCCTCTTCCATGGGATTCCCTGAGCACTTAGAGGAGGGATTTGATGACGAACTCCAATGCAGACTCATAATGTCTGTCTATGGGTCTCTTAATCTGTTTATGTATGGTGCTGGAGCAAGCCTGTCTGACGATGACTGATAAAGGCATTGATCTCTGAGAATAGCAGAATATCATTAGGAATCATGTAATTGATTTTTTTAGACCAATCATGTTTGATTTTACTCTAGGTCTCTGGGTTCTGTTGCCTCTGGATCTTGGTTATCCAAGTAGTATTTGGGTATAGGTTCCTTCTAGTAGAATGGGCCTTAAGTCAAATCAGACATTGGTTGACTACACCCACAGGTTCTGTGCCACTATTGCCCTAGCATATTTTTCAGACAGGACAGCTTGTAGGTCAAAGGCTTGGTGGCTGGGTTGGTCTCTATGATAGCCTACAAAGTACCTTTCCCAGCAAATAGACTATAATGTAGAGGTGAAGGCTCCATGTAGGCACTAGCTCAATTTCTCCATGTTCAGTGAATTGTGTAGATGTCCTCAGCAATAGGGCACCACTGCCAGTTTGTGGAGAACAACACTTTTGGTCTTAGCATCAGCCTGGGTTGTTTGGGTGATTTCCATGGAACTCCTTTTGCCAACAACTCAATGGAATGAAACCCAGTTCCTCCACTAGAAGACATTCCTGGCCACAAGAGATGGCCAGGTGAGATTTCATATCCCCCATTACTAGGAGTCTTCATTAGTATCATCTTCATAGATTCCAGGAAAATTCTAGTGCACTAGGTTTCCACATCATCCCCAAAACGCCCCTTAATTCTAGCTATCTCTCCCCACATTCTCTCCCACCATCTCATCCCCACCCTACCTAATTATTCCTGTTCCTATTCTCTACCTTCTCCCAGTCAAGCCATAAAAATCCATTTTATTTTTCCTTCCCGGGGAGATCCTGTATTCTCCTAGACCCTTCCTCTTTACCTAACCTCTCTGAGTCTATGGATTCTAGTTTGGTTATCATTTACTTAACAGTTAATATCCCTTTATAAGTGAATATATAACATATTTATCTTTCTGGGTCTTGGTTACCTCAGGATGATTGTTTTAGTTCCTTGTGTTTACCTACAAATCTCATAATGTCACGTTTTAACAGCTGAATAATCCTCCATTTTATAAATATACCACATCGTATTTATCCATTCTTCTGTTGAGAGACATCTCTGTTTTCAGTTTCTGGCTATTATGAATAAAGCCACAATGAACATGGTTAAGCAAGTGTCCTTGTTGTAGGATATACCTTTGGGTATATGTTCAAGAATGGTAAAGGTGAATCTTGAGTAGATCAATTCCTAATTTTCTGAGGAACTACTATATTAATTTCCTCAGTGGTACAAGTTGTTCTTTTACTAGCAAGGAATAGTGTTCTCCTTGCTTCATATCCTTGCCAATATGAGCTATCACTTATGTTATTGATCTTAGCCATTCTGATAAGTGTACAATGGAATCTTAAAATAATTTTACATTTCCCTGATTGCTAAGGATGTTGAACATTTCTTTAAGTGTTTCTCTTTATAGGAATTCTTAACATTAGATTGTATAGATCTTTCTTAATTTTTCTTGCTTTGACTATCTTAGGAGTTTTATATAAAAATATACACTTTAAGATCTCTTAATTATTACTATATTGACAAATGATTGAACAATTAAAAATATCAGAAAATGATAGAAAAATTTCAACAATATCCAGCCAACTTGATTTATATATTATAGAAGTCTACACCCACCAACAGCCCGATATACATTCTCTTCAGGGAAATGTTGAACATAGTTCTAGATAGGCTATATATTGAATTATATAGGGTATAACTTCTAACCATTGTATAATAAAATTAGAAATAGGCCATCAATAAAAAATAACCATATTTTAAAAGAATAGATGAAAACAATATGCAAAAATATTGGGAGCTATGTTATATTTTAAAAATAGAGGGATGTTTTAGCAGTTATGGGAACTGGATGCTCTTTTAGAGAAGCTGAGTTCAATTCCTAGCACCTAGAAGATGGCTCGAATCATTTGTGACTCCAGTTTCAGGGAATTCAGTACCCTGTTTTGGCTTCCAAGGGCATTGTATGAGCATGGTTTATGTGTACATGCTCATATACATAAAATAAAAAATAAATCTTAAAAATGAACAAAAAAATTAAAATCAAGGTCACATTTTGTACAAAATTATTTTTAAAATGAAGGAATACGTTTCATACATCAAGAATAGAAGAAATTTGCACTGGAGAGATGATTCAGTGCTTAAGAGCACTGCCTGCTCTTCCAGAAGAATCATGTTCAATTCCAAGCACCCACATGACAGCTCACTATTGTCTGTTACTGCAGTTCCAGGGGGATTCAACACCCAGAATTCCAATGCACATTAAACAAAAGAATAGCAGAAATTTATGATTAGATGATTCTGTTCTATATATTATTATATATGTGTATTTAATGTACACACTATGTGATATGTTACCACAAAACCATTTAAAGCAACATTCTATCTGTCTTCTAACTATTCTTTAGTACTGATAACATTGTCTTGAATCATTTTATGTTGTTACAGGTTCCAGTGTCATTTGAGGATGTGGCAGTAGATTTCAGTAGAGGAGAATGGCAGCAGTTGAACTCTTTTCAAAGATGCCTATACCAGGATGTAATGCTGGAGAACTACAGTCACTTGCTCTCAGTGGGTAAGCATAGCTGTCCTATTGTGTCATGAGGAGCTTGCTGTATATTAAATTGTGTCCAGAGAAAAACCATTGCAGAAGAGGGGGAGGAAGGAGTAAGAGCCAGAGGTAGTAGCTTGCTACATAGAAGCCATATTTTCTGGATATAGCAGGGAATTTGCACATATGAACTCACGGTGATTGTGACAGCATGTACAAGACCTTTGAAAGGTCAAGTTAGACAAAATCTCAGCATGGAGGAGGGGAATCTTACCCTTAGCTAAGGATCTATTGGTAATTAATAGGTACTGAGAGAAGGAGAGTCAGTTTTCCTTTAGAGTATGGTCCCTGGAAGGAAGACTAAATTTCAGTGGAAAGATATACACCTTCAAGTATATGGGTAGCCCAAATTAAACTGGACTGGATGGGTATTTTTCTATATTTTATACTTTTTAAATTAACATATATTTTTATAATTTATTTTTATTTATTCCTCTCTCCTATCTTTTCTTTCTTTCTTTCTTTTCTTTTTTTTTTTTT
>NC_045030.1:14463013-14466640 GCF_008632895.1 Mastomys coucha
GGGATTTGAACTCATGACCTTCCAAAGAGCAGTTGGTGCTCTTCCCCGCTGAGCCATCTCACCAGCCCAGAAGTTTTCTTATTGTTGAGAATAGTTTTTGCTATCCTGGATTTTTTTTATTCCAGCTGAATTTGAGAATTGCTCTATCTCTGAGAAGAATTGAGTTGGTATTTTGATGGGGGTTGCAGTTAACCTATAGATTGCTTTTGGTATGATGACTATTTCTGCTATGTTAATCTTGCTGATCCATGAGCATGGGATACCTTTCCATCTTCTGATATCTTCTTCAACTTCTTTTTTCAAAATTCAAGAATTTCAAAAGTCTTCAAGAATTTCAAAATTATTGTCGTACAGATCTTTCTTTTACTTGCTTGGTTAAAGTCACACCAAGATATTTTATATTACTTATGACTATTGTGAAGGGTGTTGTTTCCTTAATTTCTTCTTCAGCCTGTTTATCCTTTGAGTAGGGGAAGGCCACTGACTTGTTTGAGTTAATTTCATCCAGCCACTTTGCTGACATTTTTTATCTGCTGTAGGAGTTCTCTGGTGGAATTTTTGGGCTCACTTAGGTATACTGTCATATCATCTGCAAATAGTGGTATCTGGAATTCTTATTTCCAATTTTTTTCCCTTTGACGTAGTTTTGTAGTCTAATTGGTCTGGCTAGAACTTTGAGTACTCTATTGAATAGATAGGGAGAGAGTGGATAGCCTTGTATTATCCCTGATTTTAGTGGGCTTGCTTCACGTTTTTCTCCACTTAATTTGATGTTGGCTATTGGTTTGCTGTATATTGCTTTTATTATATTTAGGTATGGGCCTTGAATTCCTGATCTCTCCCAAGACTTTTAACATGAAGGGGTGTTTTGTTTTGTCAAAGGCTTTTTTAGCATCTAATATGACGATCAAAAAAAGGCGATGATCGTGATTTTTTTTCTTTGAGTTTGTTTATATAGTAGATTACGTTGATGGATTTCTGTATATGGAACCATCCCAGCCTACTTGGGTGGGCGAACTTTTTGATGTGTTCTTAGATTTGGTTTGGGAGAATATTATTGGGTATTTTTGCCTTGATACTCATAAGGGAAGTTGGTCTGAAGTTCTCTTTCTTTGTTGGGTCTTTGTGTAGTTTAGGTATCAGAATAATTGTGGCTTTATAGAAGGAATATGTTCGTGTTCCTTCTGTTTGTATTTTGTGGAATTGCTTGAGGAGGTCTTCTTTGACGGTCTGATAAAATTCTATACTAAACCCATCTGGTCCTGGGTTATTTTTGGTTGGGAGACTTTTAATGACAGCTTCTATTTCCTTAGGGGTTATGGAACTGTTTGATGGTATATCTGATCATGATTTAACTTTAGTACCTGGTACCTGTCTAGAAAATCACCCATTTTGTCTAGATATTCCAGTTTTGTTGAGTATAGGCTTTTGTAGTAGGATATGATGATTTTTTTGAATTTCCTCAGTTTATGTTGTTATGTCTCCCTTTTCATTTCTGATTTTGTTAATTTGGATACTGTCTTTGTTTACTTAGTCTGGCTAAGGGTTTATCTATCTTGTTGATATTTCTCAAAGAACCAGCTTCTAGTTTTATTGATTCTTTGTATAGTTCTCTTTGTTTCTGCTTGGTTGGTTTCAGCCCTGAGTTTGATTATTTCCTGCCATCTACTTCTGTTTGTTGTGGTGTGTTTACTTTTTTTGTTCTAGAGCTTTCAGATGTGCTGTTAAGTTACTAGTATAGGATCTTTCCAATTTCTTTATGAAGGCACTCCATGCTATGAGTTTTCCCCTTAGCACTGCTTCAATTGTGTACCATAAGTTTGGGTATGCTTTGCCTTCATTTTCTTTAAATTCTAGAAAGTCTTTACTTTCTTTATTTCTTCCCTGACCAAGTTATCATTGAATTTTCAGCTTCCATGTGTATGTCACAGCTTTCTGTTGTTTTTGTTGTTATTGAAGGCCAGCCTTAGTCTGGGGTGATATGGTACCATACATGGGATTAATTCAGTCTTCTTGTGTCTGTTGAGTATTGTTTTGTGTCCATTTATATGGGGGTGTGGTCTCACCTGTGAGCCTGTTTGTATGGGAACTTCTGGGAGTCAAGCTGTCTCTGGGTATGGGTGGGGTTGGAGGAGGGCTGGAGCTCACTATCTGCTACTAGGCTACAAGAAGGAAGATATATATCCTACAGGGCAGGAGTTTCTGTGATCTCTGGGCCTGGTCAGGGAGGAGGGTGTACCAGTTAGACTAGGTATGGGGTAGGCATCAGGTCTCACCTGTGAGCCTGGGTCAAGCTATCTCCAAGTGTGGGTGGGTTGTGGGAGAATGGAGCACACAATCTGCCCCTGGGCACAGTTACAAACCTTTGATAGTGTTTTTTAAAGAAAAGAATACAAATTTGGGTGTTTAGGGAAGGCAAGCTGTCAGGAGCCACGTAGGATAGGCTAAGTAAGGCTAGCAGGTGTTCTTCCTGGAAGTGGCCCACGTTTTTGCATTGCTTAGGATGGGTGAACTCTATGAGGCAAGGTTCTATAGAGATTTTATCCCAGGATTGTTTCTTGCAGCTGATATGCCTTTCCTATTATTATTAAACATATATAACGATCACTAGGTATTAGCCCACCCTATTGGGCAGACTTGGGCAGATCAACAAAGATGTATTGCCTTGTAGTGATGCTGTATATACAAATAGATGATTTCTTAATTCTTAATGATGTTCCTATAAGAATTTCTAAATTATACTAGTAATTTATTAAGTCCTTTATAATAGGAATGCTATTAAATCCCTCTCTGATTTACAATGAGAACTCTGCTAGTCTTCATGAGTCACAAGTTAATTGCTTCTGAGATAGAAATCAGACATTTATAACTTAGAACACATTCCAAGAGATAACCAAAGGCCATAAAAGTGAACTAACAATTTATTGTAGATGCAAGGACAGAAGATATAATATTGACTGGGAACCTGTAGAGATAGTGACATAATGAATGTCTAATCTTAATGAATATATTCATAAACAATCTCTGTTTAGGGTTTGAATGTATGTTTGAACTTTTAGTGAAAAAGAGGATGCTTGGAACAACCATATTGTCTGTTTCCCTAGAAAAAGGTACAGAAAACTAGGAATGATTACATTGCATGGCAGTATTACATAAGTGATAGAACAGAGTAGGAGAAGGAAGGAGGACAACTGATTAGATTAAGTTAGAAATTTGGAGGGAGCATAGAAATTAAGAGAGCATTGTACAGAATGCGGAGAGAAAGAGGGACAAAGAAGAAGCTTCAGAGAGAGCAGGAAGAACAGGTAGGCTTCTCCTTGCCTTGGGATGGAACAGGTCCTTTTTTTTTTTTTTTTAACAGCAAGTCAGGCTTAGTCTTGCTAAAGAGGACAAAGCTTTTTTGTTACAGACTTGGGTTTAATTCATTTAACAATAAAAAGGGTACAAGCTTTTTCTTTCTATAAGTAATAAAGATCTTAGCACATTTTCCATCCAGAATGAGTGAGTTTTTTCTGCACTGGCACTTGGGATTTTACTCCATGTGCATAATGTAAGTATAGATGTATGTATATGAATATATAATTATGACATAAGTATGTAGCTGGACCCAACTGAATACATGAAGAT
>NC_045030.1:14466995-14474633 GCF_008632895.1 Mastomys coucha
TTTTTTGGTTTTTCGAGACAGCGAGTGCTCTGTCTTGAATGCCCAAATCTCAAATCTGAATGTGTTTGCACAACGTGAAATATAGTATATGGCTTATATAGTATACGGAAAACAGGGCGAATGACAAAAGTCACATAGGCAGGTGAGGGCCACATCACGGTCAGTAAGATCAGACAGCAAGACAGAAGTCATGTAGGCAAGGGATGGTCACATCAAGGTCAGTAATAGCAGGCATCCAGGTGCAAAGTGGAAGAGCAGTGGTGCCCTTCCCACTGGGGCTATCTTGGCAGTCCCAAGCTAATTCTCTGGGTCTGTTGGAGGCGAGCACCAGGAAGTCCCATTCTAGCATTTCCTGAGAATGTGCTTAAGTGAGGGAAGCCCTTCAATTACTCTCCAGTATGTAAAACATTTCTGTCTTCTGTGGGACTGCTCTGAGAATTCTAACTATGTTTATAGTTAGCAATAGTGCCTGACCTCTATTCTTGACTCTGAGGACACCCTGTCTGATAAGGCAGCTTCCGTGTGAGAAATTCCAAGCTAACGACAGCTTGATAGTAAATTAGGATATATTGGAACGCTGTACTGGCCAGGGAACAATGTTTAATCCTAGTTTTAACTATTTACGAATCATTTCTTGGGGCACCTTTATACCTGAAATAAGAAGGCATATTGAGTATTGGAAAGACTAATCTGGAACACGTCTGAGTTAGGAGATGCGAGCGATTGAATACCCAGGAGGCAAACTCCCTTTGAAGTCATATGCCTCTGGTCTGTGATCAGGCCTTCAAGCTTGACACGCAGACTTTACTGGAGTAGACGAGTGGGCGAGGCAATATATGAATGTATATGAATGAACTTACATATGAGTTTATTTGAATTTATGCATATTGCTTGTGTAAAAGTTTTTCCTTCTGTAAGTGATTCTCTTCTGGTTCAATAAAAGTTTATTGCTCCAAACCTCCCCTTCTGCCTGACAAGGGAGAGAGGCAGAGCAAGAGAGAAAAATGCCCTAGCAATTAATCCTTTACTTAATCCCCCACTGGTACTAAATACCAGGGACTGTTGAGTTCCTTTCTGGCCTCAAAGGAAATCAAACAGACAAGCTAGCTACTGCTGCAAAGTAATTTAGACTTAAGACAGCAACTCTAATATCTTGAAAGACCAAGTCTTGCTTCTGCCAATCTCCACTCCCTCCCCGCCCCCCAGCTCCTGGCTACCTACAACAGAGAATAGGAACCCAGAGCTGTCCTACAGCAAACAGAGGAATCTGGGAGAAGTTGGGGAAGGGGAGTGAATATAATTAAAATATAGTTTGCTAAATTCTTAAGGAATTGATTTTTTTTTTAAAAAAGAAAAATATTTAAAAGTATTAAAAAAGAAAATATATATTAAAGTCCTAATCCTCAGTACCTCAGAATACAATCATATTTGGAAATATATTCTTTATAGAAGTAATCAAATTAGAATAGGGTAATTAAGGTGAGTTTTAATCTGCTATAACTTTTTAAAAATTAATTATTTTGGTCCTCCCCGTCCTGGTCCCTCCCTCACAGAGGCTTTGCCTCTATCTCTTCTCCTCTGAGAGAGTAGAGCTCCCTGGGTATCCCCCCACCCTGGCACATCAAGTCTCTGTTTAATCTACTATAACTTGTCTTAGAATTATTTATTATCTGTGTGTGTGTGTGTGTGTGTGTGTGTGTGTGTGTGTGTGTGAGAGAGAGAGAGAGAGAGAGAGAGAGAGAGAGAGAGAGAGAGAGAGAGAAATAGAGAGAGAAAGAGAGGGGGATAGATATCAGGGTGGGACACACATGCAGCAACATGTTTGTGGAGGTCGCATAACAACTTTATTTTACTGATTCTTCCCTTTCACCTTTAGTAGGTTCTGGGTATTGAATTCAGGTCACCAGGCTTAGGAGGTAAGTTTAATAGGAAAGGGATCTTGTAGACGCTGTATCTTTTTCTCTATGAAAAATGGAACGAAACTCTGGACACACAGATACATATATACACAAAGGGAAGAGAATGTGAAGACATGAGAAGATGGTTTGGCATTGGAAGGATACATTTTTAAGCTGAGATACATCTGAGAATGATACTGACAGAGAAATGTTCTCTAAGCCCTTTCAATGACCATAGGCCTGCTTATGATACCTTAATTTTAGACTTCTAATCTCTAGAAGTACAAGATAACTATTCTGAACCTTCTAGTTTGTGATACTCTGTTACAGAAATACTAGGAAATTAATACAATTTTTTTTTCACATTTGGAAATGGAGTATTGCTTTAAAAACTACCTAACATGAAAGAGAAGCAGGGGGTATTTGTGCTTTCCATGTGAGTCTGATAACCTGAGTTTAATCCCTGGATTCCATCGTTGAAGGACAACAGTAATTTCTGGATGCAGTTCTCTGACCTCTACACATATGCTGTGGCATACATAGACTTGCACACACACACACACAAAACCTACAAAATAATTAAAATATGAAAGAGGTTTTTGATAGGTATAATGAGTTGAGGATGGAAAAGTTTTAAGATATTTGACATAAGAATAGATTTAGCTGGGTGCCTTTAATCCCATCACTTGGGAAGATGGGGGAGGTAGATCTCCTTGAGTCAGTGGCAAACATGATCCACACAGTGAATTCTAAGACTGCCAGGGATAGATAGTGAGACACTGTCTCAAAAAGAAGCATAGGTTTATTTGAAAAATCTATTGATATAAATATGTTAAAGGTGTCAGAATATGGGGCATGCTAATACAAATAGAAACAAAGTTAATCCTTATTATAAAGTCACAAAGATCATGGCGAGATTGTATTCTATCAGCTCAAAAGTAGTACTTATAGTAGTTTCTAAACATTGGAGAAAGCACAGTATGATTTATCCTTGATGCTTCTCATGTAATGTAAGAGGAAAGAGTTAAATCATAAAAGAAATTTTTAGAAGAAAAAATTATTATTTGAGGATTCTGAAAATGCTCAGCGCCTAACTTGTACTATGCTAAGCAACTTATAGAAGAAAGAACTTACTGGTAGGTTATAATTTCAGAGGGTAAGTCCATGACCATCATGGTGGGGAGCAATAGGCAGCCAGGCACGGTGTTGGAGCTATAGCTGAGAACTCACATCTTTAATCAACAAAGTAGAGAAAGACACAAAAGAGCAAGTCTTTTGAAACCCCAATGCCATTGTGACACACCTATTCCCAAACAGTCCCAGCAACTGGGGACCAAGTACTCAAACATATGTTGCCTCTGGAGGGCCATTCTCATTTGGACCACTAGACCTACCCCATCCATTGCAAAAATTGAGAAAATACACTCTGGGAAGATCAAGGGTATGTATGAACACATTGCTCAAAAGATTTGGTGGTTGACTTTTAGATCTAGTCAATTATTTCAGTAGAGACATTACCAGCTTGGGCTAAAGGAGACAGATGGGAGAAAATGAAGTAAGTAATTCTGTGGTTCTATAGGTAGGAAATAGAATGTGATACTGTTTAGGTATGAGTATGTGTTACCCTTAAAGAAAACAGAAGACTGGCATTATGAATAGTTCAGAAGTGATCACAGTTGCAATTGCCACCATAAACCCTGAGACCATAGGTAATGGAAACAACCTTCTCTTTTTCAGAAGGAAGGTCCACTTTGTTTTTTCTTGACCAAGATGTTAGTTAGGGCTACCACTGAGAGCCAAGTGTGTGAGAATACCATGTCTAAATTAATGTCATTTCTCTTAACAGTTTTGCATGCTCTTAAATTCTCTCTTTACAATTCCCTTATGGTACTTGGATATCAATTTTATGCTAGTATGTGTTTAGATGGAGTTTACCACTAGTTTTGGGCTATATTCTCAGGCAATACAACTCCACTAAGACCCAAGTTCAGTACTCCATTGTTGCTATGGTCTTCATATCTTCCACAGGCTGAGCCTGAATCAAAAGGACTTGAGTGTTACAAGTAGAACTAGGAGTGGTTCTTTTGTATGCTATATTTCTAGCACCCCACTAAAGGGCAAGGATTCCATACTCGTCTATTCTGTGTTTAGTTACCATGTAGGGGAAATTTTTACTAAATGTCTTCCACTCTCAATATACATATTTATGATGGTTAATCTTCATTGTCCAATTGACTAGATTTAGAAGATTGGTGAAATACATCTATCTCTGGGTATGCCTGTTAGGGTCTTTCCAAAGAGAGTTAACTAAGGTAGGAAGACACAACTTGAGTATGGGCTGGTACCATCTCTTAGGGTGGAAGTCTTGGTTGAATAAAGAGACAGAGGAGCCAGTTGAACTCTGAATAGCAGGGTGGTCATTAAGTTTCTCAGGGTATCCTTTTTAGGTAGAGGTTGGGTTGGTCTGCATTGTCCATAAAAACTGTTGTTGAAACTTAATTACAACTGTAATTAAAAGTTTGAATCCAGTATTGATATTTGCTTATCTTTGTCACTATATCATACCATGAACTATCAGATCAGAGTCATCTTTCCTACTGGAAATATTTACCAATTAGTCCCTTTAAATCTGATCAAATTAAAATTCTAGAAACCCCATAACTAATTCAGGAGAAACCCTTCCTGATGGTCTGAAGATTCTTTCCCTCTGGATGGCTCTTGGCGCCAAAATCTATATTAAGATTCTCCAGAGAGCTGGGCAGTGGTAGTGCACGCCTTTAATTCCAGTGCTTGGGAGGCAGAGGCAGGTGGATTTCTGAGTTCGAGGCCAGCCTGGTCTACAGAGTGAATACCAGGACAGCCAGCACAACACGGAGAAACCCTGTCTTGAAAAACAAAACAAAACAAAACAAACAAACAAACAAAAAAGATTCTCCAGAGAAGTAAAATGAATAAGGAAATCTGGTGTGTGTGTGTGTGTGTGTGTGTGTGTGTAACTTATAAAGTCCTCATCTTCAAACTTGATATAATAGTTACAAATGTCAAGCAAAGCATTCAGTCTCACTCTTTGTTGTTCTCTTACAAGCCACCTCCCAAGATAATTATTAGTTTATTTTGGCTGTATAAATACTTTTGAAATATGTAAGCTGTTCTAAAAACCAAAGTATAGTGTAAAAACATGAAATAAACAATACTATTTTTTTTGTTTTTTTTTTTTTGTTTTTTGTTTTTTGTTTTTTGAGACAGGGTTTCTCTGTGTAGCCCTGGCTGTCCTGGAACTCACTCTGTAGACCAGAATGGCCTCGAACTCAGAAATCCACCTGCCTCTGCCTCCCAAGTGCTGGGATTAAAGGCATGCGCCACCACTGCCTGGCACAATACTACTAATAGAGAGGCTGAGATAGGAGAAGCATGATTTCAAGACCATTATGTTGTACACAGCAAGACACTGTCATATACAAACAGGCAGAAAGTATATATGTATTGTACAATATTGGACCTATTTCTCCAATTACTAAATTAGAGAGACCATTGGATGACAGTCAACAAATTTCTAATTCCTCATATTTTTGGATTTCAATCGATTAGTACATGTTGGTAATAATAATTTTCATATTAAGATATTATGAAAAAGTAATTGTTACTTCCTGTTGTTTTTGTTGTAAGAGGTGGAATTAAGTTTGTTTGGGTTTGTTGAAAGATTACATTTTTGCTTCTTCTATGTAGTTTTGCTCCTTATTATTATCTATTATACTTTTAAAAAAATTTTTTTATTAGATGTTTTCTTTAGCTACAATATCTCATTTCCCAGGTGTCCCTCCAAAAAAATAAAAAGTAAAAATAAAATAAAATAAAATAAACCAAGAACTAAAACAAACCCCTGTTTCTCTTTCTTCCCCCTGCTCACCACCCCACACCCTCTTGCTTACTGGCCCTGGCATTCCCCTTCACGGGGCCATAGAACCTTCACAGAGCCAAGGGCCTCTCCTCCCATTGATGACTGACTTGGTCATCCTCTGCTACATATGCTGCTGGAGCCATTACTCCCACCATGTATATTCTTTGGTTGATGTTTTAGTTCCTGGGAGCTCTGAGGATACTAGTTAGTTCATATTATTGTTTGTCCTAAGAGGTTGCAAACCCTTCAGCTCCTTGGATCCTTTCTCTAGCTCCTTCATTGGGGACCCTGTGCTCAGTCCAATGGATCACTGTGAGCCTCTACTTCTGTATTAGTCAGGCACTGTCAGAGCCTGTCAGGAGACAGCTATATCAGGCTCCTGTCATCCAGCACTTGCTGGCATCCACAATAGTGTCTAGATTTGATGACTCAATATGGGAAGGATTCCCAGGTGGAGCAGTCTCTGGGTTGTCCTTCATTTAGTCTCTACTCCATAGTTAGTCTCTACAACTCCTTCCATGGGTATTTTGTTCCCCTTTTAAGAAGGAACAAAATATTCCCACTTTGGTCTTCCTTCTTCTTGAGTTTCTTGTGGTTTGTGGTTTGTACTTTGGGTATTCTGATCTTATCAGAGAAGTTGAAGGCAGGAAATAATCAAACTCAGGGCAGAAATCAACCAAATAGAAAAAAAAAAAGAACTATACAAAGAATCAACCAAACCAGGAGCTGGTTCTTTGAGAAAATCAACAAAATAGGTAAACCCTTAGCCCTACTAACTAGAGGGCACAGAAACATTATCCTAATTAACAAGATCAGAAATCAAAAGGGAGACATAACAGCCGATACTGAGGAAATCCAAAACATCATGAGAGCCTACTACATAAGCCTATACTCAACAAAATTGGAAAACCTCAATGAAAATGACAATTTTCTAGACAGATACCAGGTACCCAAGTTCATGGCGCACACCTTTAATCCCCGCACTTGGGAGGCAGAGGCAGGCGGATTTCTGAGTTCATAGCCAGCCGGGTCTACAGAGTGAGTTCCAGGACAGCCAGGGCTATCCAGAGAAACCCTGTCTCAAAAACACAAAAACAAACAAACAAAAAGATCAGATCAATGATCTAAACAGTCCCTTATCTGCTAATGAAATAGAAACAGTCATTAATAGTCTCCCAACCAAAAAAAGCCCAGGACCAGATGGGTGTAGTGCAGAGTTTTATCAAACCTTCAAAGAAGACCTAATACCAATACTCCTCAAACTATTCCACAAAATAGAAACAAAAGGCACTCTACCCAGTTTGTTCTATGAAGCCACAATTGCTCTTATACCTAAACCACACAAAGACCTAACAAGGAAAGAAAACTTCAGACCAATTTCCCTTATGAATATTGATGAAAAAAATACTCAATAAAATTCTTGCAAACCGAATCCAAGAACACATCGAAACGATCATCCCATCATGATCAAGTAGGCTTCATCCCAGGGATGCAGGTATGGTCCAATATGTGGAAATCCATCAACGTAATTCACTATATAAACAACCTCAAAGAAAAAACCATAAGATCATCTCATTAGGTGCTGAGAAAGCATTTGACAAAATCCAATATCCCTTCATGATAAAAGTCTTGGAAAGATCAGGAATTCAAGGCCCATACTTAAACATAGTAAACACAATATACAGCAGACCAGTAGCCAACATCAAGCTAAATGGAGAGAAACTTGAGGCAATCCCACTAAAATCACGGAGTAGACAGGATGCCCACTCTCTCCCTACCTATTATCCTTTGTAGGGCTGGATTTGTGGAAAGATATTGTGTAAATTTTGTTTTGTCATGGAA
>NC_045030.1:14474938-14476617 GCF_008632895.1 Mastomys coucha
GTTGGTGATGCTTGCTTCTACGACTCCTGATTTCTTTCCTAGGTTTTCTATCTCCAGGGTTGTCTCTATTTCTGGTTTCTTTATTGTTTCTATTTCCATTTTTAGATCCTGGATGGTTTTGCTCATTTCTTTCACCTGTTTGATTGTGTTTTCCTGTAGTTCTTTAAGGGATTTTTGTATTTCCTATGGAAGGGCTTCTAGCTCTTAACCTGTGTTCTCCTGTATTTCTTTGAGGGTGCTATTTATATCTTTCTTAAGGTCCTGTATCATCATCTTGAGAAGTGATTTTATATCTGAATCTTGCTTTTCTGGTGTGATGGTGTGTCCAGGACTTGCTATGGTGGGAGAATTGGGTTCTGATGACGCCAAGTAACCTTGGTTTCTGTTGCTTATATTCTTATGCTTTCTCCACATCATATGGTTAACTCTAGTGCTACCTGCCCTTGCTAAATCTGACTGGAGCCTGTCCTTCCTGTGATACTGATTGTGTCAGAACTCCTCAGAATCAATCTGTCTCTGTGATCCTATGATTCTGTGATCCTGTGACCCTGGGCTTGTTAGAGCACCTGGGAGTGGAGCTTCCTCTGGGCGTTTTGGGAATGACTGCAGAGTTTGCACCCAAGGTCTGCTCCTTGAAATTTTATTTTTTCTGTTACTTTAAAAACTTTTGTCATGAACACACCCAGGATCAGAGGTGAGGAGGATACAACATCTGTCCCAACACCGGGAGTAACTGGGACCAGCAGGATCCAGATACACCGGAACTCTGATAGTCCAGTGGCACTGGTTCCTTCTGATCTGCCTGGGCCAGTGCCCTAACCAGACCTTGGGCACAAATTTTGCAGCCAGTACCACAGCATACAGAGGTGGCTCCCCTCCCAGGCACTCTTATGCGCCCAACATCAAATGATCGGAGGTGAGGAAGGCACATCTGTCCCAACACTGGGAGTGGCTGGGACCTGCGGTACCCAGACACACAGAGACTTTGCCAGACTTGGGTTACTTCCGGTCTGTCTGGGCGACTTGGTGCCCTGAGCAGACCTTGGGTGCAAACTCTGCAGCCAGCCAGTCCCACAACACTCAGAAGAAGCTCTACTCCCAGGAACTATAACAAGATCATGATAACAGGATCTGAGAATCACAGGATCACAGAGACAACTTGACTCTGAGGAGTTTTGACACAATCAGGATGATGTTACAGGATGATGATGATACAGGACTTTAAGAAAGACATAAATAGCACCCTCAAAGAAATACAGGAGAGCACAGGTAAAGAGCTAGAAGCCCTTCCATAGGAAATACAAAAATCCCTTAAAGAACTACAGGAAAGGGGTAGCTAGAGAGATGGCTCAGAGGTTAAGAGCACTGCCTTCTTCTTCTGAAGGTCCAGAGTTCAAATCCCAGCAACCACATGGTGGCTCACAACCATCTGTAATGGGATCTGATGCCCTATTCTGGAGTGTCTGGAGACAGCTACAGTGTACTTACATATAATAAATAAATTAATTAAAAAAAAAGAACTACAGGAAAACACAATCAAACAGGTGAAAGAAATGAGCAAAACCATCCAAGATCTAAAAATGGAAATAGAAACAATAAAGAAACCAGAAGTAGAGACAACCCTGGAGATAGAAAACCTAGGAAAGAAATCAGGAGTCGTAGAAGCAAGCATCACCAAC
>NC_045030.1:14477410-14479827 GCF_008632895.1 Mastomys coucha
AGCTTGTTTGTTCGTGACAGTGTCTTGCTGTGTACAACATAATGGTCTTGAGATCTTGCTTCTCCTATGTCAGCCTTTCTATTAGTAGTATTTTTTATTTCATATTTTTACACTATACTATGGTTTACAGAACAACTTGCATATTTTAAAATTATTTATATACCCAAAAGAAATGTAGACAATTAAATTGGGAGGGGGTTTGTAAGAGAACAACAAAGAGTGAGACTGAATGCTTTGCTTGACGTTTCTAACTCTTGTATCAAGTTACCACTTGGTAACTTGGTAAGAGCCAAGATTTTAAGCTCTACTAAATACAAAACAAATAAACAAGCAAAAACACTTTATATATTTATGTTCATTTAAGAAAATATTAGTAGTGATGTAGTATTTTGAAGTATACCCTTAATATGTTTGGAATTATTTAAAGTTTATATTAAGAAAAACGTATGTATTTTCAGTATTGCCATAGAGAAGCATCAACATAAGGCTGTTAAATTGATTGTTGTTT
Source organism: Mastomys coucha (assembly GCF_008632895.1). Lineage (NCBI taxonomy): Eukaryota > Metazoa > Chordata > Mammalia > Rodentia > Muridae > Mastomys > Mastomys coucha. The sequence goes on from NC_045030.1 coordinate 14,477,919, forward strand.
TATATCAAACTTTTATAATACTCATTTTTATTGTTATATTTTATAAATTTTAAAGAATATGACATAAAAAGATATTGTAGATATTGAAGGAGTTGGGGTACAAAAGGAAAACAAGAATGTGATTTAATTCTATTTATTTAGAATGTTTTTAAATGTTATCAAGTTCGGATAAATTGAAATCATGTAACTTTTAAAAAATAAATAAAAGACTCATACATCAAAAAAAACAAACAAACAAAAACAACTTCAAAAAACTGTTGCCATGTTGGAACATGGAATTTGAGGTAACGTGTATCTGTGTTCCCAGATCATGTACCAGAATAAAGTCTCTTTTATCCTCTTTCAGGTGAGAGCTGTGTCATTGTGTCAATAGTAGCTCTAAGGCATCTTAGTAACCTTCAGGAATCACCTGTATTCTAGACTACACTTCCTTACTTCCATTCCAGACTAGCAGTCCTATGTCCCTTGATAGTCAATATCAGTCAATCCAGCCAGTATAACAAGTCACTTTTTAATCTCTTAATTAATATGCATAAGGAGATCAAAATGGCCAAAAGACTTTCTAAGTCCTACTTTAGTAGAAATGCACCACCCTTTGGAACTAGGTGTCTAGAGCTGACTGTAAGGCCACAAGGACAGAAAGCAAATACTTTACTAATTGATTATGGGGTGCAAGAGTAAGGATTCCCATTCCTATCCCAAGGCTGAGGGAGAAGGCTGTTACCACAGTGATCTTATAGGATATATCATTGAGCTAATGAACATTAGCTCATTCTTAATTATCTCATATTTTTCCATTTTAAAAATGGAGTGCATATCTAATGTCTGTATCACCATTCTGTTTTGGAAATAGATAAATTGTCTGGTTGCATAAATTGTTAAATAGAATTTTTCATACTCTGAGTTATCTGAGTGTTATTGATGTACTTGGGACATTGAGTTGATGAGGTTTAGATGTTTTTTTTTTTCTCATCAGTTGATGCTGGAATGACTAAGTCGGTTGAGAAAGATGGGAAGAGTAAAATAATTTCTTTTGAGATGCTTTTTCACTGATAGCACTGACTGACTGTCCTGGGACTCACTGTAAAGACCAAACTGTTTCCAAATTCACAAATATTCACATGCTTCTGCCTCCCAAGTTCTGTACTCCATGCCCAGTAGAGCTAAATATTTTGCAATTGAAAGTACATGAATTTGAGAGAGGGACAGGGTAGACTTTTTAGCTTAAATTGCGTTTTGTCGAAATCTATGTGGACAACTTAAAGTAACATATTTACAAATGGCTTAGGGAGATAATCAAATCAAAATGAGGTTATTATAGTAGGCTTTGTATGATACCATGTCCTTATCAAAAAAGTAAATTTGGATACAGGGACATCCATACATAAAGGATGTCATGTGACAATGAAGACATGGATCAAAGTGATAGTTCTACAAATGTAAATGGAAGGAAGACCATAAAAAGACACAAGAAGACAGCCATGTTACTGGAGAGATTACTGTTAAACCCTGGAAGCTAGACAGTCCAAGAAAGTATTCTCTCTTAGATCCACAGAGAGTACATGACCCTGACACCTTGATTTTAAGTTTTTGTTCTCTAAAAAGTGAAATGATGAATTTCTCTTGTTTTTTATAGGTAGTCCTTTGAAGTGGAAGCTTTAGGAAACTAATTTAGAGCATCAGTGTGGCTATTTTCATTATCAGCTGTAGGGACATATGGGACATCTATTAGTGTGTGTTGGTATTAGCCCCGAGTCTCTGATATGCCACAGCCATCTTTTTATTTCTGGGATTATTGCTCTATTCCCAGTAAACGGTACTTAACTCTCTCAAATAACAAATAGATGAATCTGCCAATTGCTCTTTCTAAGTCTGTGAAGAATTGAGTTGGAATTTTGATGGGGATTGC
>NC_045030.1:14481057-14489647 GCF_008632895.1 Mastomys coucha
AAGAAAATATCTAAAATAAATTAAAAAAAAAAAGAAAGCAATCATCTGGATCTAGTTCTCTATTATGTTCTCTGAACAGGGTTTAAAGTTCCCAAACCAGAAGTCATCATCAAGTTGGAGCAAGGGGAGGAACCATGGACATTGGAGGAGAGAGTCCCATACCAGAGCTGTTCAGGTGAGTTTGACCTAGATAGAGGACTGTGGAAGCCCCCCTCCCTGAGAGACTACTGCCTTGAAAATGCTACTATCATTGTTGCCCTCCTTTAAGGTTTTAGAAATTGTTTTACCCAGCTTTGGAGTCTTAGGAACTGAATTTTCTTCTCCCATTATTTCAGGTGCTGTTATAAACTGTCTCCATTACTTGGCTTTCCCTCCAGAAAAGTGCTCTTCTGCCCCCATTTTCACACTCTGGACTGTAGGCAAGGCCTCTTCTCTATGGATCTTGCTTCCTTGGATATTTTTTCCTATCACATTTTAATGCTTCATCACTTAAATCACGACTCAGCCTCCTAGATTATTATTATACCCACTTGGGTTGTAAGGGCATTGCTTTATTTGCAAATAGGTATGATCAGCTTTTTCTTGTTCTTAGTATCTTTACTAAAATGTCTTCATTTTACCCTGTCACTTTAAGATACTCAACTGTCACCTGCAACTTTCCCTGCTTTCTATTCTAAGTATTGTCTTAAAATTATTCATTCTTTTTCTTTTTCTTTTTTTTAAAAGATTTATTTATTTATTTATTTGTTTGTTTATTATATGTAAGTACACTGTAGGTGTCTTCAAACACCCCAGAAGAGGACATCAGATCTCATTACAGATGGTTGTGAGCCACCATGTGGTTGCTGGGATTTGAACTCAGGACCTTCAGAAGAGCAGACAGTGCTCTTAACTGCTGAGCAATCTCTCCAGCCCCCTGTTCATTCTTTTTCTAAACACAGACTCATCTCTCTGTTTGATCTTCTAACTTTATGGTCAATGTTCTCTTCTAGAATTAATTTTATCAAAGTATGATTTACACAGAATAAAATATATGCATTTTAAGCATACAGTATGATGCCCTTTGACAAGGTATGGAACAGTATGACTACCAGGCACAGATAGTGCTCTGTTTCAGAAAATTTCTCCATGTGCCCTGTGGAATCAGTATCTGCCACCCCTTCAGCCCTGGGCAATTACTGTAATACTTTTCATCATTATAGATTAGATTTGCCTTTACTAGGAATTCTATAAAGGGAATCCTGTTGTATGTACTCTTTGTGGACAGGCTTGCTTGATTCATTCATAAGAATTAGTTTGCAATATATCTCCATTGTTTTACATATTCATTTTGATTACATGTTACATGTTCATTGATTTGATTACATTGTTTTACATATTCATTTTTATTACATGCTATGAAGATATCTGTTGAATACCCCTAATTAAAGGATCTGAAATTCTAAAGTGTCCCACAAATCTGAAAACTTTTGAGCACTAAATTAATATTCAAAAAATGCTGTGCTATAGGCTGTTCAATTTTTGAGTTAGGGATACTCAAATAACAAAGTCTATGTAAACATTCTAAAATCTGAATTTTTTTCTGGATCAAACAGGTAGGTAAGGGATATTCAACCTATATTACAATTTGTTAGTCTTAATTTCTTTATTTTCTTTTTTCGAGACAGGGTTTCTCTGTGTAGCCCTGGCTGTCCTGGAACTCACTCTGTAGACCAGGCTGGCCTCAAACTCAGAAATCCACCTGCCTCTGCCTCCCAAGTGCTGGGATTAAAGGCGTGCACCACCACTGTCCGGCTCAGTCATAATTTCTTGATGGGTGGGTAGTTAATATTTGATGATCATAAATGCAGGGACATAAAACTACACATATATCTTTGTGTGAATATGTTTGTATATCATTGGGTAAATACATAAGTTTGGAATTACTGAGTCTTATGATAAGTGTATGCTTACCTTTATAAAAATTGCCAGTGTTTTCAAACTTGCTGTACCAGTTTATATTCCTATGAGCAATACTTAATTCCTGTTGCTCTATATCATTGTTATTGTATGCTATCATCAATCCCTTGGATTTCTTTAAAAATTAATTTCTGATTTTTTCTTTTTATTTTCTTTTTTACTCATTTACATTATATCCCATTCACTACCCCACTCCTGGTTAGTCCCTTCCTTAATTCTTCTCCTATTTCTCCCCTCCCTTGTCATCTGAGCAGGTGGGGGCCCTCTGAGTATCCCTCCCATCCTGGCACTTTTAAGTCTCTGCAAGGCTAGGCACTTCTTCTCCCACTGCGGCCAGAGAAGGCACCCAGCTAGAAGAACATATCCCATGTATAGGCAACAGCTTTTGGGATAGCCCCCATTCCAATTTTTGATATTTTAGTTAGCATTCACAGTTTTAGTTTTCATTACATCATTTTCAAATAAAATTTGCTTTTGTTGATTCTTCTCTGTTCTTCCATTTCTGACTCATTTTTTAAAAAAAAACCTTATATTTTTGAGATTATAATTATATCATTTTTCCTTTATTATACTGCATGTGTGATAATATCTCATTCTGATTTTAAATTGAATTACTTTGATAAGAGTAAGGATGCTAAGAATTCTTTCATGTATATATTCATTATTTGCATGTGTTTGTAAAAAAAAATTATAGCTTTCTCAAATTTTCAGCAAGTAGATGTGCATCTCTTCCTGATGTATTTTCTTATTTAGATAAGGTCTCACTTTGAAGTACACACTGCCCTAAAACTTTCAGTCCTCCTGCCTCACTCTCCTGGATGCATATCACCATGCTGAACAAGTTTTATCATATTTTTAAAGTTGAAAATACATTCTTTTCTCATACACTATGTAAGTCCGTGTCCTCTCTGACATAGGACACGGCCTCCTGGAGAGGTGGAACGTGGGGAGTTTGACTGTGCTTACCCCATGCCTCCTCTGGGTAGGAAACATTGAGACAATGCTCCGGGGTGGGAAAGCACATTCTGAGATGTGGGAAAGGTGGAGCTGGTTAGGGGGTCCACAGACCTGCGAGGGCTTCTCTGACTCTTGAACATCCAGGCGCTTGTGGGAGTTTCAGAAGAGCTGAGAACAGAGTCGAGGGCCTGCAGGCTGGGGACAGCCCAGGGCTTGATGTTGGGGTAGGAAAAGGGGAGCTTCGGCTAGTTCCAGTGGGGTGATTGTCCTTTGCTTGTTGGAGGCAGGCTTGATCGTGGTTGTAGCTGGGAGCATAGAGAAGCCTTCTGTGGGGGAATCAAGCTATAACTCTGTAAGCGAATTCCTTCTCCATGGATCCCCACAGTGGATCTTAATGAAAAGATACAGTCCATGGTTCTAAACAGTTTATTGTCATGGTAGAAAGTGGATGTCTAAAACCCTACCCAACTTCTTAGTGTCCTGTGATTAAATACCTTTTTCAGGGAGGAATGTCTAGGAAGGGAAGCTTATTGGCTAAGCCTTCTGGGCCTCTAGGTACCTCATTTAGCATGGAGAACTCTGTTTAGGGCCTACATGACCATAGGGTGCGTTTCTTTTATGTGAGAAGCATGGTACTTTTTCCAAGTCAGGAGTCTGGCAGGGAGCTGGGAGTTACCTAAGCCTCAGGTGTGTGCCTACTGAGTCTTTTGAGTCTCAACCTGCTCTACCTTACCAAACTTCCTGGCATGGTTTTATTTCCCACAACACTATATAGACTCTGTTGGTGTCTGTCTTGTACTCCTTTATGTTTCTCTCAAACTTTCCTCCCCTCGTGATCCACTCTCTTTCTGTTCTCATTAGAAAAGAACAGGCAGCCAGGCAGTGGTGGCGCATACCTTTAATCCCAGCACTTGGGAGGCAGAGGCAGGTGGATTTCTGAGTTCTGAGTTCGAGGCCAGCCTGATCTACAGAGTGAGTTCCAGAATAGCCAGGGAAACACAGAAAAACCCTGTCTTGAAAAAACCAAAAAGAAAAAAAAAAGAAAAGAAAAAAAGAACAGGCTTTTAAGAGATAACAATAAACATGGTAAAATAAAATATAATACAATCAAGCAAAAACTTTTATATTGAAGTTAGACACGGCAACCCCACAGGAGGAAAAGAGTCCCAAGGGCAGGCAGAAGAGTCACACACCCACTTGTTCTCATAGTCAGGAGTTCCATAAACATACTAAGCTAATAAGCTATAATTAATATGCAGAGGACCTGGTACAGACCCATGTTAGTCCTGTGCTTGCTGTTTCAGTTTTTGTGAACTCACGTGAACCTTGTTTAGTTGATTCAAAGGCCTGCCTTCTCCTGGTGTCCCTGACCTCCTTCAATTCTTAAAGTTTTTCTGACTCACCTCATCTTCTGTGGGATTCCCTGATCACTGAGAGGAGGGATTTGAAGGAGAACTCCAATGCTACTCTTTATCCTCATAATGTCTGGCCATTATTTTTGTATCTGTTCCCATCTGGTACTGATGATGACTGATTAAGGCACTGATCTATAAGTATAGCAGAATACATTGGGAATCATTTCATTGATTTTTTTAGACCACTCATGTTGGTTTTACCTCAGGTCTCTGGGTTCTCTAATCTCTTGATGTTGGTTACAGTGTCAGGTATCAAATCAATCATTTCTTGGCTACTCTCACAAGTTTTGTGCCACCACTTCCTTGACATCTTTTTCAGGCAGTACAGATTATAGGTCAAAATTTGGTAGCTCTGTTGGTGTCCACGATAGCCTTCCACACCAAAGAGCCACGAATGTAGGGGTGAAGGCTCCTCATGGGCACCAGATTGATTTCTCCAGATCAATTTGAGTTATATGGATGTTCTCTTCAGCAATAGGGCCCCACTGTCAGTTTGTGGAGAGCAACTCTTTGGTCTTAGCATCAACCTAGGCTGTTTGGGAATTTCCATGGGATCCCTATGGCCAACGACTCAATGCAATGCAACCCAGACTTACCACTAGAAGCCTTGCCTGGCTACAAGAGATGTTCAGTTGAGATTGCATATCCCCCCCCACTACAGAAGCTTTTTGAGACCATTAATACTTAGAGATATCAACAACCAATGATTGTTGATTTCTGTTATTTTGTTGTTGTTGGTGGTGGTGGTGGTGGTGGTGGTGGTAGTGGTGGTAGTAGTAATGGTGGTAGTGAGGTATGTGTGTGTGTGCATATGTGTATGTTGTATGTTTCCTTTCTCTGGGTTTTGCTGGTCTGAGAAATATTCTGTGTTTTCATAGGTATAGTTAACCTTCTTAGATTGAAGTTTTTCTTCTAGCACTTTTTGTTGGGCTGTATTTATAGATAAATATTGTTTAAATTTGATTTTATCATGGACTGTCTTACTTTCTCATATTTTGTGCTTAGATGTTTTGTTTGGTATAATAGTTTGGATTGGTATCTGTGTTCTCTTTGAATCTGAAGCACATTTGCCTTTTGGCCTTTAGTATCTCCATTGAGAATAGATCTGCCTTTATATGTTACTTGGTCTTTTCCCCATACAGCTTTTAATATTATTTCTTTGTTTTGTATGTTTAATATTTTATGATATAGGGACTTTCTTTTTTTGGTCCAGACTATTTCCTGTTGTGTATGCTTTCTTGTACTTTTATAGGTATCTCCTTTTATAGGTTAGGAAAATTTTCTAGTATGATTTTTGTTGAAAATATTTTCTAGGTCTTTGAGCTGGGATTCTTCTCCTTCCTCTATTCCTATTATTCTTATGTTTGGTCTTTTCATAGTGTCCCAGGTTTCCTAGATATTTCCAAGAAATTTCTTTTTAGATTTAATACTTTTTTGACAGATGTATCCATTTCTTTGATCATATCTGCAATTCCTGAGATTCTTTCTTACATCTCTTGTGTTCTTCTGGTGAAGTTTGCACCTCTGGTTCCTGTTCAATTTGCTACATTTTTCATTTCCAGAATTCCCTTACTTTGTGTTTTCTTTATTGCTTCTATTTCTATTTTCAGGTTTTGAATAGTTTTATTCATTTCTGTCAACTGTATATATATATATATATATATATATATAGGCTTTCTCAAAGAGACTTATAGATTTCCTCACACTGGATTTCTTTAAATGATTTATTCATTTCCTCCACTCATTTGTTTGTGTTTTCCAGATTTCTTTAAGAGATTTTTTTCCATTCCCTCTTTAAGGGCATCTATCACAGTTATAGAGGCAGTTTTAAACTCTTTTTTCTTGTACTAAAGCTTTGTTGGAATATTCAGGGCCTGCTGTGGTGGAATACCTAGGCTCTACTGGAGACATATTGTCTTGGCTGTTAATTGTGTTCTTATTTTTGTGTTTAGACATCTGGGTTTGGGTGATCATAGCTGCTGATTTTTGAGTTTGTCTTTGTTGGAGGATGTGTTTTTTATTCCTTGGTTTCTGTTTCTTCTTTGGAACTTTGGAGAGTGTGATGGCTATGTGATAACTGCTCAGCTGGTGTATTTACAGGGAATACTTACTGGTGTTTGGAGGCTAGAATACAGTGACTAATGAGGGAGGTAGGTTAGGAGGGGATGGTCTGTGAGATCCACAGGAGATATGGGGGGTGGGGAAGGGAGGCTGATATATCTAGTGTTCTGTTGCAGTGCCAGGGATAAGACTGAGGTATTTGAGTCTAGGGAAACAGAAAGAACAATATTTTCATTTTAGATAGGTCTATAATCTTTTTTGATGAATATAATATTAAAAACCTTGGTTTTTTCTCTCTCTCCCTTTCTCCCTCTCTCTCGCTCTCTGTGTGTGTGTGTGTGGGGTCAACTTTAGGTGTTGTTCTACAGGTGCCATCTACTTTGTGTTTTGAGACAGGGTCTCTTACTGACTTGTAACTCACACAGTAGTCTAGGTGGGCACACTAGCAAACAACAAAGATCCATCTGTCTCTGCCTCTTCATCACTGGAAATCATTGTAAATTGGAATGATCTATATGTGGACTTATTACTGGGATCTTTTCTGTTCAGTTAATCTTATTTGTTTATTTTTAAGGGTAGTTTTTTTTTTATTTTTGTTTTTGCTGTTGTTTGAGTTTGATGAAGCCAACAGTCAGGAAACATGTTGAAAAGTTAATTTCTGGGGCTGGAGAGATGGCTCAGTGGTTAAGAGCACTGACTGCTCTTCTGAAGGTCTTGAGTTCAATTCCCAGCAGCCACATGGTGGCTCACAACCATCCGTAATGAGATCTGATGTCCTCTTCTGGTATATTTAAAGACAGCTACAGTGTACTTACATATAATAATAAATAAACCCTTGGGCCAGAGCAAGCAGGGCTGGCGGGAGCAGGGCCAGAGCGAGCAGATGTCCCGAGTTCAATTCCCAGCAACCACATGATGGCTTACAACTATTTGTACAGCTATAGTGTACTCATATACATAAAATAAATAAATAAATAAATAAATAAATAAATACATCTTTAAAAAAAAAAGAAAAGAAAAGTTAATATCTTATAGTTCCTAAAGAGAAGTTGTAGATATCTTGTTCCACTATGCATGGCCATGTGTAGGAAGTACCAGGGTCACTCAGGAGTTAGAAGGAAGGAGGGAAATAAAACTGCCAGAGTCTTTATTGTAGTTTTTATGGATAGGAATGAATCAAGCAGAGTAGGAAGGTAAGTTTGGCTGATGGTCTTAATTTGCTTTCTGTTGCTTTGACAAACTCCATGAATAAAAGCAACTTGGGGAGGAAAGGATTTATTCCATCTTACACCTTATAGTTCATCATTCATTGGAAGTCAGGGCAGGAACTCAAGCAAGGACCTGGAAGAAGGAAATATGCTTATTGGCTTGCTCTGTGATGTGTTCAGCCTGCTTTCTTAAAACTTGAACTCACAGACTTCTTCCTGCTTCTGCCTTCTGAGTGCTAGGATTATTGTCAGTTCTTAATTTTTACATAAAGCCTATTGGGTTTTATTTGGAGTTGATTATATAGAGAATTTAAGAGAGTTGGCATTTATATTTAATCTTCTGTAAATAGCATAATACTACATACGCTATTTTAAATTTGTAGAATTGTATTTTAGATCACAAGATCACATGCACATGTGGGTAACCTGCATAGTTGTGGTACCACCCACAGTGGCCCAGGTTATCCTACATCAATCATTAAATAAGAAAATAACCCATAGGGATTTAAATCTGATGAAGGCCTTTTCTCAGTTGAAGTTTTCTCTCTCCAGATGACCCTATCTTGTATCAAATGACTTTTTAGACTCCAGGTTTTAAGGACTACTTGTCTGATACTTGGTTCTGAGAAGATTAGTTTAGGGAGATAGTGGGCCACTCAGAGGTCAATGAAGGAGATTGATGTGGGTTTGAGTATCAAATTGGTTGATTTACATATAAAAGGCATGTTGATTGATGAGTGTTTTTGCTTTTTCTGGGAATTATCTAACCCTGCAGAAGACAGTCTTTATAGGATAGTACAATCCTTAGTTGCCAGAGTATTAAGAATATGGAAAATGTAGTTAAAATATTGTCCTTTAGGAAATATGTACAGTTTATATTACTATAGGCTTTACAGTTGAATCTTCAAACCAGCTTCTATATGTTTTCCAATTTACTATTTTAAAATCGTTTTGCATTTCCATATAAAACTTTTTTTTTTTTTTTTTTTT
>NC_045030.1:14489780-14492619 GCF_008632895.1 Mastomys coucha
TTTGATCTTAGCCATTCTGACTGGTGTGAGGTAGAATCTCAGGGTTGTTTTAATTTGCATTTCCCTGAAGACTAAGGATGTTGAAAATTTCTTTCGGTGCTTCTCAGCCATTCGGTATTCTTCAGTTGAGAATTCTTTGTTTAGCTCTGTACCCCAGTTTTAATAGGGTTTTTTTGTTTCTCTGGAGTCTTAACTTCTTGAGTTCTTTGTATATATTGGATATTAGCCCTCTATCAGATGTAGGATTGGTAAAGATCTTTTCCCAATTTGTTGGTTGCTGTTTTGTCCTGTTGACAGTGTCTTTTGCCTTACAGAAGCTTTGCAACTTTATGAGGTCCCATTTGTCAATTCTTTTTTTGTTTGTTTGTTTTATTTTTTTTATTTTTTATTTTTTTTTTTTTTTTTTTTTTTTTTGTTTTTTTCAAGACAGGGTTTCTGTGTAGCCTTGGCTGCCTGGAACTCACTCTGTAGACCAGGCTGGCCTCGAAGTCAGAAATCCACCTGCCTCTGCCTCCCAAGTGCTGGGATTAAAGGCGTTTGCCACCACCGCCCGGCCCATTTGTCAATTCTTGATCTTAGAGCATAACCTTTTGGTGTTCTGTTCAGGAAATTTTCCCCTGTGCCCATGTGTTCGAGGCTCTTTCCCACTTTCTTTTCTATTGGTTTCAGTGTATATCTGGTTTGATGTGGAAGTCCTTGATCCACTTGGAACTGAGCTTTGTACAAGGAGATAAGAATGGATAGATTTGCATTTTTCTACATGCTAACTGCCAGTTGAGCCAGCACCATCTGCTGAAAATGTTGTCTTTTTTCCACTGGATGGTTTTAGCTCCTTTGTCAAAGATCAAGTGACCATAGGTGCGTGGGTTCATTTGTGGGTCTTCAATTCTATTCCATTGATCTACATGCCTGCTATTGTCCCAATACCATGCCGTTTTTTATCACAATTTTTCTGTAGTACAGCTTAAGGTCAGGGATGGTGATTCCTCCAGAAGTTCTTTTATTGCTGAGAATAGTTTTTGCTATCCTAGGGGTTTTTTTTTTTGTTGTTGTTGTTGCTGTTATTCCAGATGAATTTGCAAATTGCTCTTTCTAACTCTGTGAAGAATTGAGTTGTAATTTTGATGGGCTTGCAGTGAATCTGTAGATTGTTTTTGTGAAGATAGCCATTTTTTTTTGTTTTGGTTTTTTATTTTTATTTATTTATTTATTTATTTATTTATTTTTGAGACAGGGTTTCTGTGTGTAGCCCTGGCTATCCTGGAACTCATTCTGTAGACCAGGCTGGCCTCGAAGTCAAATCCGCCTGCCTCTGCCTCCCAAGTGCTGGATTAAAGGCGTGTGCCACCACCGCCCGGCAAGCCATGTTTACTATATTAATCCTGCCAATCCATGAGCATGGGAGATCTTTCCATCTTCTGAGATCTTCTTCAATTTTGTTGGTAAGATTCTTGTGTTTGCCGTTTGCCATCTGGTAATCTCTTGTATTAGATGTTCTTTCTGTCTCTGGCTGGAGCTTGTTCCTCCTGTGGGTCTGTAAGCCTGTGTCAGCAGTCCTGGGAGATCAGCTCTCTCCTGGCAAGACCTGTGCACAGAGGGCTTTGGAACAGCCTCACCTCCTGGGTACAGATGGCGGCAGGAAGGACCCTGTCTCAGTTGCTTTGCCACTTCTTTGTCCTGTGCTCTGCTGGCTGGTCCTGCCTTAGATAGTCACTAGAGAGAAAATGACAATCTCGCCTGAGTCCCAGGGTCAGAGCACTCCCTGGAGACGAGCTCTCCCCTGGCAGGAAAGGTGTACAGAGGGCTGTGGAACAGCCCCACCTCCTGGGTGTAGATGGAGGCAGGAAGGTCTACACTCCATATTTTATTCCCACCCACCCACCCACTCTCTGACTGTTCCACATCCCATTCCTCATCCCTATCTTCTGTCTACATGTGAATGTTCACACCCTCCACCCCACCTGACTTCTAAGCTCACTCTGGGGCCTCCAGTCTCTTGAGGGTTATATGCATCATCTCTGAGTGAACACAGACCCAGAATTCCTCCACTGTATGTATGTTGGTGGCCTCATATCAGCTGTCTGGTTGGTGGTCCAGTGTTTGAGAGATCTCAGTGGTCCAGATTAATTGAGACTGCTCGTTCTCCTACAGGATTGCCCTTCTCAGCTTCTTTCAGCCTTCCCTAATTCAACAAATGGGTCAGCTGCTTCTGTCCATTTGTTGGGTGCAAATATCTGCATCTGATTCTTTCAGCTGCTTGTTAGATCTTCTGGAGTAAGGATATACTAGGTCCCTTTTTGTGAGCACTCCATAGCCTCAGTAATAGTGTCAGGCCTTGGGACCTCCTCTTGAGCTGGATCCTACTTTGGGGCTGTCACTGGACCTTCTTTTCCTCAGGCTCCTCTCCATTTCCATCCCTGTAATTCTTTCAGACAGGAACAATTATGGGTCAGAGATGTGACTGTGGGATGGCAACCCCATCCCTCACTTGATGCACTGTCTTCCTGCTGAAGGTGGGCTCTATAAGGTCCCTCTCCCTACTGTTGGGCATTTCATCTAAACTTTGTCCCTTTGATTCCTGAGCGCCTCTTACCTCTCAGGTCTCTGGTGTATTCTGGAGGGTCCCCCCAACCTCCTATTTCCTGAGGTTGCCTGATTCCATTCTTTCTGCTGGCCCCCAGGGCTTTAGTCGTTTTCCCTCACCCAATACCAGACCAGACTCCTCTCTTCCCCCCACTACCCCCCATCCACTTTCCCTCCCAGGTCCTTCCCTCCCTCCCCACTTGTGATTGTTTTCTTCTCTCTCCCAAGTTGGATTGAGGCGTCGTTACTTGGGCAC
>NC_045030.1:14492629-14496093 GCF_008632895.1 Mastomys coucha
GTGAGTACATGCCATGCATGTCCTTTTGGGTCTGAGTTACCTCACTCAGGATGATATTTTCTAGTCTCATCCATTTGCCTGCAACACTCAGGATGTCCTCATTCTTAATAGCTGAGTAGTATTCCATTGTGTAAATGAACCACATTTTCTGTATCCATTCTTCTGTTCTGGGACATCTAGGTTGTTTCCAGCTTTTAGCTATCATAAATAAGGCTGCTATGAACATAGTGGAACACGTACCCCTGTGGCATGGTGGGGCATCTTTTGGGTATATTCACAAGAGTTACCACTCTTGACATAGGTGGATCTTGACATAGATCTATTTCCAATTTTCTGAGGAGCCTCCCGATTGATTTCCAGAGTGGTTGTACCAGTTTGCAATCCCACCAGCAATGGAGGAGTGTTCTTCTTTCTCCACATCCCCACCAGCATGTGTTGTCACCTGAGGTTTTGATCTTAGCCATTCTGATTGGTGTAAGGTGGAATCTGAGGCTCATTTTGATTTGCATTTCTTTGATCACTAAGGACTTTGAACATTTCTCTAGGTGATTCTCAGTCATTCAAGATTCCTCAGTTATGAATTCTTGGTTTAGTTCTATACCCTATGTTTTGATTGGGTTGTTTGGTTTTTTGGTGGTTAGCTTCTTGAGTTCTTTATATATTTTGGCTATTAGCCCTCTATCGGGTGTGGGGTTAGTGAAGACTTTTTCCCAAGCTGTAGGTCGCCAATTTGTCTTATTGATTATATCCTTTGCCTTACAGAAGTTTTTCAGTTTCATGAGGTCCCATTTATCAATTCTTGATCTTAAGAGTTTGAGCCATTGGTGTTCAGTTTAGGTAATTTCCCCCAGTGCAAATGAGTTCAAGGCTTTTTCCCACTTTCTCTTCTATCAAATTCAGTGTATCTGGTTTTATGCTGAGGTCCTTGACCCTCTTGTGCAAGGTGACAAATATGGATCTATTTTCATTTTTCTAAATACAGACTGCTAGTTATTGAAGATGCTTTTTTTTTCCATTTATTTTTTGCTTCTTTGTCAAAGATCAAGTGTAAGTGTGTGATTTTATTTCTAGGTCTTCAATTCTATTCCATTGACCAATGTGTCTGTCTCTGTACCATGCAGTTTTTAATCACTATTGCTCTGTAGTATAGCTTGATGTCGGGAATGGTGATTTCTGTAGAAGTTCTTTTATTGTTAAGAATTGTTTTCGCTCTCCTGGGTTGTTTGTTTTTCCAGATGAAAATTTGAGCATTGCTCTTTCCATGTCTTTGAAGAATTGTGTTGAAATTTTGATAGGGATTGCATTGAATCTATACATTACTTTTAGTAGGATGGATATTTTCATTATGTTTATTCTACCAATCCATGAGCATGGGCGATCTCTCCATTTCCTGAGGTCTTCTTCAATTTCTTTCTTGGGAGACTTGAAGTTCTTGTCATATAGATCTTTCATTTGTTTGGTTAGAGTTACCCTAAGATATTTTATATTATTTCTGACTATTGTGAAGGTATTGTTTCCCTAAATTTCTTTCTCTGCCCATTTATCATTTTATAAAGGGAGGCTACTGATTTATTTGAGTTAATTTTATATCAAGCCACTTTGCTGAAGTTGTTTATCAGCTGTAGGAGTTCTCTGGTAGAATTTTGGGGTTGCTTCTGTATACTATTATATCATCCGCAAGTTGTGATACCTTGACTACTTCTTTGCCAATTTGTATTCCCTTGATCTCCTTTTGTTGTCTTATTGCTCTAGTTAGAACCTTAAGTACTATATTGAATAGTTAAGGGGAGAGTAGGCATCCTTGTCATGTCCCTGGTTTTAGAGGGACTGCTTCAAGTATCTCTTCATTTAATTTGATATTGGCTGTTGGTTTGCTCTGTATATTGCTTTTATTATGTTTAGGTATGCTCCTTGAATTCTTCATCTCTCAAATACTTTTAACATGAAGGGGTGTTGTATTTTATCAAAGGCTTGGTGGTGGATGCCTTTAATCTTAATTAATCTGGAGGCAGAGGCAGGTGGATCTCTGTGAGTTTGAACACAGCCTCATCTATAGAGCGAGTTCAGGACAGCCAGGGCTCTACACAGAAATTCTGTCTTGAAAAACCAATCAATCAATCAATCAACCAATCAATCAATCAATCAATCAATAAAATGTTCAGATAGCCTCTCATCCCACTTTCTAATAGGGGTCTGAATACGGGTCTGTATTTACATATGCTTGGCTTTTTTTGTTGCTAGTAACACAAATTATATTCTGTGTTTATTACATCTTAAATGCAACTATCATGTCTTATTCTATAAGATATTGCATTTATCTTTGGCATTACCTTTATGAAATAAATTTCCAGTTGGTCTGTATTATATATAACCCATAACCAGTTACACTTTTCTCTGTTTCATCTATTTCATGACCACTATTTCCAGTTTAAAATGTTATTTGTACAGCTTTCCTTTATGTTTTCTTCAAGTATTTCATCTGTCTTCAATGTTTACCACACACAAATTATGTCTATGCACATGGGCTTTTTATCATGTTGCATTTTTCTTTTCAGGCTGTAGATATTTTTATTTTGTATTTAGATGACCAGCTCTTCCATGGATTGCTCTCACCTACTGTAAATGTTTTATTCTTTCTCCTTTTTCTTTTCATCATCCTTCAAGGGCTTTCATCTCTTATAATTTTGAAAGTCTCAGAATATAAGAGTTTATATTTTATTCTCATAACACTACTATGCATATAGAAAATACTTACATTAATTGAAGTTTTTAGGGATATCTTCTGTTTCAGAAAATGCTACTGAATGTAAGTCAATAGAATTTTGATTATTGTTGGAAACTAAGGACAATTTCATGATAGAAGATGCTAAATAGACTCTGTAGAGAAAGAGGTCATAAGCATATTCATTAATTTGATAATAAACTGGATTTTATAGGCATTTTATGAGTAATGAATAGAATGTAGCTTACATGAATAGCTAATTTTTCTTGGGTGATATGTATTTTTATGTACTGTTTATAAAATTCTTAGGGTTGAGTAAAAATGTAAGAGTTTTCATTGTGAGAACAAACTTTTTCCCTGAGGAGCATTTGTACCTATTGTCTGAATCTTGCCTGCGATTACCAAGAGTTAAATAAGAGAAAATAGACCATTTCTAAGACATGTCTATGAATTCAGGAATAATGACTCCAGAAAAAATTAGAGCCAGATTATGAGGAAAAAATTAAATTTTTTTAAAGATTTATTTACTGTTAATAAAAAACTGTTAACAAAAAACAATTATTATATGTCTCTTAACACTATTTATTTCCATAAATTTATTTTTGTAAGAATATCAGGGGAGAGAGCATCTTTTAAAATGCATACATGCTCAATTGACTGCTCAGTGCATTTCTTTTTTTTTCAATTTATCTGAATTTGTTAACATTTAAAAACATATTTTAATTAAATAGAATTGAATCAC
>NC_045030.1:14497553-14503419 GCF_008632895.1 Mastomys coucha
ATGGTTTTGCTCATTTCCTTCACCTGTTTGATTGTGTTTTCCTGTAGTTCTTTAAGGGACTTCTGTGTGTCCTCTTTAAGAGCTTCTAGCTGTTTACCTGTGTTCTCCGGTATTTCTTTGAGGATACTATATATGTCTTTCTTAAAGTTCTGTATCATCATCATGATAAGTGATTTTAGATCTAAATCTTGCATTTCCAGTGTGATGATGTGTCCAGGACTTGCTATGGTGGGAGAATTGGGTTATGATGATGGCAAGTGACCTCGGTTTGTGTTGTTTATTATACACTTGCCCCCTGCCATCTGGTTATCTCTAGTGCTACCTGCCCTTGCTAAATCTGACTGGAGCCTGTCCTTCCTGTGATCCTGGTTGTGTCAGAACTCCTCAGAGTCAAGTTGTCTCTCTGATCCTGTGATTCTGGGATCCTGTGATCCTGGGCTTGTTAGATCACCTGGATGTGGGGCTTTTTCTGTGTGTTGTGGGACTCGCTGCAGAGCTTGCGCCCAAGGTCTGCTCTGGACTCCCCAGCCCAGACAGACCGGAAGGAACCCGAGTAACTAGGCTGGTGGAGTTCCTGTCTGCCTGGTCCCACTGGTCCCAGTTACTCCCAGTGTTGGGACAGATGTTGGTTCCTGCTTACCTCTGATCCTGGGGGTGTCAGAGCGCCTGGGAGTGGAGCTTCCTCTGGGTGTGGTGGGACTGGCTGCAGAGCTCGCACCTACGGTCTGCTCTGGACCTCAGCCCAGACAGACCGAAAAAATTAAAATTAAAAATAGAAGGATGGTCAGTTTGAGGCCAGTCTGGTCTATAGACCAAATTCCAGGACAGCCTGGGCTACACAGAAAAAATATAGGAATGAGGAGGCTAGAGATGGATCACTAGTGAAGAGCACTGCCTACTCTTCCAGAGTACCTTGGTTCAATTTCCAGCACCCATATGGCATCTTCTAACATTTATAACTCTAGTTCCTGGGGCTCCAATGCCACTTTTGCCACTGCAGGCACCAGGCATGCATGTAGTGCACAGACATGCATGCAGGGAAACATTCACGGAACATAACATAATGTAACAAAATAAGAATAGAGTATAAAGTTTTTGATAAAATATATATGTGGAAAAGAGAAAGTTGGATTTGATATCTCAGAGCATTCTCAGTGTCTAGAATTTCTTATTCAATAGCTCAGTGGTATAATGTTTCAATTTAAATTATTTATTAAGAATATAACATGTTTCATGTATTGTATAGTAATAGAAACATGATATCTTTTCTGGAAAATAATAGTATTTTAATTTTTTTATAGCCAATTTGTAGTAATAAAGATATTATAAGATACAGTGGTTGGCTAGATATAGTTGTATAGTGGTATACATGTAGTATACATAATCCCAGCACTTAGAAGGTAGAGGTAGAAGGACTAGGAATTTAAAGCCAACTTTAGCTACATATTGTGAGTTCAAGGCCAAGATAGACTGCATGAGACAATGTCTTGAAAAATAAACAAACACAAACATAAGCCAGGGTGGTGGTGCATGCCTGTATTCCTATTACCTTTGGAGAAAAAGACAGAAGATCATATGTTTGAAACTAAGCTAGTTTACATAGTGAATTCCAGGCCAGCCAGGCAAACACTGTCTTGGAATAAAACAAATCCCCCAAAAGAAAACAAAACAACAAACAAACAAAAAGATACATTTATTTAAATATGTAATGATTTTATTCCACTCTTAAGAAAATTTTGATATTCATATTTATTCAGGAATCCTTAGTTTTTTTGTTTTGTTTTTTTTACAGTATATGATTCAACCTCTTAGATTTTTTTTTTTTTTTTTTTTTTTTTTTTTTGATTTTTGAGACAGGGTTTCTCTGTGTAGCCCTGGCTGTCCTGGAACTCACTCTGTAGACCAGGCTGGCCTCAAACTCAGAAATCCACCTGCCTCTGCCTCCCAAGTACTGGGATTAAAGGTGTGTGCCACCACCGCCGTGCTTGATTTTTTTTCTGGTGCCTGCACATTTGAACCTTTGTTGCTGTCAAGTCCACATTTAGTAGGCAGAAAGGCAAAAGTGGGCCTGGGGGCAAAATGACTAAGGTTCCGATGCTCTAGTTTGAATGTGTACCTATAATTTCCTTTCCTATTTAGTCGCTGAGAACACTGTTACATGGGAATACCAATCTTCAACGGAGACTGACTCAGAAAGGTTATTTGACTGGACATCCTTATCAGTCTCTACCACAGATGGCCTATCTTTTTTGATAAATATGTATATATATGTAATAGCTTATCTGGCTTATCTCATGTGTGTGTATGTTGTGTGTAATGAGAGAAACAATTGTATCTGGGATGTAGAAGTGGAATATAGACATCCATTTATTGTTCCTGAAATTAGGACTACAGTGCTTACTCATGTAGATATAATGGTTAATTTATTTTATGATATTAATTTGATATTGTTGCTAATAAGATAAGAGGCACACACTTAAATCCCAGCAGTTTCCATTCAAGTTTGAAGCCAGCCTTGTCTACATAATGAGTTTCAGGCCAGCAATTAATAAAAAAGTTAGGTAAGATAAAAGAATGAGATGAGTGAGGATTTAGACTTGGGAGCTAGAATAGCATAAGTATCAATAGAGATTGTCACATAATAAGTTCTCTATATGTATTTTCTGTCACCATTGTCATCAGAGTTACTGATTTTTATGAGTTTGACTTAGAATATGTATACATGTACACATATATTTTAATCTTTCATAATCTATTCTTTATGTCAATTTTTGTATTTTTTCTCTTAGGTGGGAATTTTAGGATTAACAATTCAGAAAAAAGAATTTCTGAAAAATCTACAGTTTATGGTGAAACAGTGGATGAATATTCAAGAGATGATTCGTTGTATTCCATCTTAGAAGAAATGTGGCAAGATGCTGAATGGATGAAAAGATACCAGGGAAAACAGTTCTACCCTTTGAGTTATACTGCTTTCAGTAAGAAAATAATGAATACTAAGAGAGATTATGAATGTACAGATATTAGAAAATGTATATACCTTAAACCAAATGTTGTTCCTTCACAGAAAAGACTCCATAAGAATGACTCATTTGGAAAGCATTTTAAGCATAATTTATTAGACTTATATATGCATAATAAAAACAAAGCAACAAAGAATTCTGACAAAAATAATAAGCCAAGGCAAGGTTTTGCCCACAGTACTTCTTATACTAATGTTGAAAATCTCCATATGGAAACAGAATTCTGTGAAAGTAGTCAATATGGAAAAGTGATCAGAATCAAGCATACATGTAGACAAGGTATGATATTTCTTGTTGGGGAAAAGCCAAAAACATGTGATGTATTTGGAAGGATCTTACCCCCCAAATCACATATCTTCACTCCTTCCAGAATTCACAATGTGGCAAAACATTGTGAACTTAGCAAATGCATAAATGTTTTTACACAGAAGCCACTCAGTATATATCTGAAATTTCACAGAGATGAAAAACAATACACATGTACTAAATGCGGGAAGGCATTCATCCATAATTCTGAATTAAAGATGCATGAGAAAACTTACACTAGGAAAAAACTGTACAAGTGCAGTGAATGTGGAAAATCATTTTTCCAGCTGCCATCTCTACTTAGGCATCAAACAATTCATACTGGAGAAAAACTCTATTCATGTAGTGAATGTGTTAAAGACTTCTCTTTGAGTTCATCCCTCAGTATACACCAGAAAATCCATACTGGGGAGAGACATCACAAATGTAATGAGTGTGGGAAAGCCTTTACCCAAAAGTCAACACTCCGAATGCATCAGAGAATTCACACAGGAGAGAGATCTTATATATGCACTAAATGTGGGCAGGCTTTCACCCAGAAGGCACACTTGAGTGCACATCAAAGAATTCATACTGGAGAAAAGCCTTATGAATGCAGTGACTGTGGAAAATCCTTCCCTTCTAAGTCCCAACTTCAGATGCATAAGCGAATTCACACTGGAGAAAAACCCTACATATGCACTGACTGTGGAAAGGCTTTCACCAACAGGTCAAATCTCAATACTCACCAAAAGTCTCATACTGGAGAAAAACCTTACATATGTGCTGAATGTGGGAAGGCCTTCGCTGACAGGTCAAATTTCAATAAACACCAGACCATTCATACTGGAGAAAAGCCTCATATTTGTGCCAATTGCGGGAGGGCTTTCATCCAGAAGTCACAGTTAATTACACACCAGAAAATCCACACTATGGAGAAACCTTATAAATGTCCTGACTGTGAGAAATCCTTCTTCAAGAAACCACATCTCAAAGTACACCAGCGAATCCATACAGGAGAGAAACCATATATATGTGCAGAATGTGGGAAGGCCTTCACTGACAGGTCTAATTTCAATAAACACCAGACAGTTCACACTGGGGATAAACCCTATAAATGTAGTAAATGTGGAAAGGGCTTTACTCAGAAATCAGTTCTAAGTATGCATAGAAGTATTCATACCTGAAAGTAACACTGGTTCATCAAAACAAGACAGCCTTATGATAGAAGTCAAATCTAAGTGTACATTATAAGATTCATCTAAGGCAGACTTTGTGTAAATACTCAGTATCAAATGAAAGAAGTAAGAATATTATTTCATGTTCAGCAGAATGAGTAACAGGATCATTTTATGTTACCATATAAAATTATATCTACAGATATGTATATACCCGAAATCAAAATGATTTTTGACTTGTGGGTACACTTGAAAGAAATATTCATTGGCTTAAATTTGATAGATACAATCATTCTAATTTTGAAAAGGAACTTAGATTCTTCCTGTACCCACAAGTCAAAAATCATTTTCTTTCATTTGGTAGAAGTACAGTAGCCACATATGTGTGTGTATAATATTTTCTCCTAGGTTTCCCTTTTTATCAAACAGAAGAGCAAATGTCTTTGATTTTAATGTGTTCAATTAATTGTAAGTTATTAATTCTGAATTTTTATGGGCTATAATGTGATATTTTGGTATATTTGCATATGTGAATTAATCAGCTCAGTACCTTTGGTACTGGTTCATCAATCATGGTGTTTCCAGTAATGAAATATATATGAAGCCTACTGCATTTTGTTTGATCTGTATAAGTAAAAGACTTCTCAAACAAAAGAAGAGATTCATTGGATTGTGGCAAAAGGGTATTTCATCCCAATGTATCAGTTTCCAGACTTAGAAACACTATGCAGACCCAGAACTTCTTTGAATGAAGGGATGGCGACTGTGGGAGCTGTACACTTCGGGAAAAGTAATGATCAGACTTTTGGGGGGCTATTAGATACTGGCTGTGAATTGATGCTGATTTTAGGAGACCCCCTAAGAAACATAATGTTTCTCCCATTAATGAAGGGGCTTGTGGAGTCAAGTGAATAGTGGAGCTTTGGCTGAAGTCCAACTCATAGTTGGTTCATTTGGGTGGTCGAACTCATCTTGTGGTATTTTCCAAGTCCCAGGATGTATAATTGGGATAGATATATTTATAGGTTGGCAGAATTCACACATTTGTTCCCTGAGGACTGTGTGGTTGGAAAGGCTAAATGGAAGGCTTTAGAGTTACATCTGCCAAAGGAAATAGTGAATCAAAAATAGTACTGCATCCCAAGAGGAATTCCAGAAATTAGTGCCACCATCAAGGACTTGAAATAGGCAAGAGGTGGTTGTTCCCACATCTCCCTTTAACTCTCCTATGTGGATACTGCAGAAAACAATGGATCATGGAGAATGACAGTTGATTATTTGAAACACAGTCAACTAGTAACTCTGATTGTAGCTCCTGTACTAGATGTAGTGTTCTATATATATATATATATATATATATATATATATATATATATATAT
>NC_045030.1:14503681-14515500 GCF_008632895.1 Mastomys coucha
TCTGGGTGTTTTGGGACTGGCTGCAGAGTTTGTGCCCAAGGTCTGCTCAGGGCACCGGCCAGCCCAAACAGACCGGAAGCAACCCGAGCCACTGGACTGGCAGAGTTCCTGTGTGCCTGGGTCCTGTTGGTCCCAGTTACTCCCGGTGTTTGGATAGATGTTGTGTCCTCCTCACCTCTGATCCTGGGTGTGTTAGAGCGTCTGGGAGTGGAGCTTCCTCTGGGTGTTGTGGGACCAGAAGGAACCTGAGTCACTGGGTTGGTGGAGTTCCTGTGTGCCTGGTCCTGCTATCCCAGTTACTCCTGGTATTTGGACAGATGTTATGTCTTCCTCATCTCTTATCCTGGGCATGTTAGAGGGCCTAGGAGTGGAGCTTCCTCTGGGTGTTGTGGGACTGGTTGCAGAGCTTGTACTCAAGGTCTGCCCAGGGCACCAACTCAGACAGATTGGAAGAAACCTGAGCCACTGGGCTTGCGGAGTTCCTGTGTGCCTTGTCCTGCTGGTCCCAGTTACTACCGGTATTAAGACAGATGTTGTGTCCTCCTCACCTCTGATCCTGGGACAGTTGTGGAGTTCTTACTTTAATAAATTAACACATCTCCTGAAATATGGCATGCAGGTATTGACCTAGCAAATGCTCTTCTCTCAGTACCTGTCCACAAAGACAGACAGAAGCAATTGCTTTAATCAGCAAGGCTAACAGTATACTTTTACAGTTTTACCTCTTTAGACCTGTGTCATAACTTAGAAGGCATCATTATTGTCTCTTCTACAAAATTTTGCTCCTACTATATTGATGACATTATGCTGATTGGACCAAGTGAGCAAGAAGTATCGACTACTTTAGACTCATTGTTAACACACATATGTATCAGAAGATGGGAAATAAACTAAAATTCAAGGTCCTCTTTCAGTGAGTTTCTTGAGTTTCTTAGGGTGGTGTGGGGCATTCCTTCTAAGGTTAAATTATTGTACCTTATCCCTACCACCAACAAAGACACACAGTTAGTGGGCCTATTTGTATTCTGCCAACAGCACATTCTTCACTTCAGTGTGTTACATCAGCCTTCATACCAAAGCTCTTCAACAGGTTCAGGCTGGTCTACACTTGAACCATATGACGTAGCATACTCTACGTACTTCAGGTGTCAGTGACAGATAAGGATGATGTTTGGAGCCTTTAGCAGGTGAATCATAGATGAGATCTTTGAGATTTTGGAGGAAGGCTCTACCATCATCTGCAGAGAATTATTCTCTCTTTGAAAGATAGTTCTTGGCCTTCTATCAGGCCTTAGTGGAAACAAAATTTGACAATGGGCCATCAAGTTACCATTTAACCATTATGAACTGGGTGTTTTCTTATCCACCAAGTAATAGTATACAATATGTACAACATCAGTTTATTATCAAATGAAGTAGTATATACATGACCATGTCTGAGCAGGTCCTGAAGGTACCAGAAGTTACATGAAGAAGTTGCCCAAATGTCTATGGTTTCTACTCTTGTTACAATGCCATCTGCTGCCAAGCATGTACCTATAGCTTCATGAGTTGTACCCTGATTGGTTGACTGAAGAAGATAAAGTTAGGGCCTGGTTTACTGATAGTTATGCATGTTATGCAGGTACCATCCTGACATGAAGAGCTGTAACATTATAACTCCTTTTTTGATCAACCCTGAAGGACACTGATAGATGGAGATCTTCACAATAGGCAGAACTTCAGGAAGTATACACGTGTGGTCATGTATTTTTGTTTGGAAGGAGACATGGCTAGATGTGCTATTGTTCACTTATTCATGGGCTGTAGCCAGTGAGTGGTCAGAGACTTGGAAATGGCAAGGTTGTAAAATTGGTGAGAAAGATATTTTAGGAAGAAGTATGTGGTTAGATCTCTCTACTATGGGCAAAAGATGTGAAGATACTTGTGTTCCAGGTAAATGCTCATCAAAAGGTTACTTCAAATGAGGAGGAGTTTAATAATCAAGTAGATAGAATGACCCATTCTGTTGTCAGTCAGCCTCTTCTCCCAGCCATGCCTGTCATTGCTCAATGGGCCCATGAACAAAGTGGCCATGGTGGAAAGATGAGTGTTATGAATGGGCTTGGCCACATAGACTTACACTCACCAGGGTTGACCTGACTACAGCTGTTGCTAAGTGCCAGATATGCCAATAGCAGATATTAGACCACTTCTTCCTTGGAAAGGACAATGCTTTTTCCTTGCTGGAATAGGTACTAATTCTTGTTATAGAACTGCCTTTCTTGTAGATAATGCTTCTTCCAAAACCACCATCTATGGATTTAGAGAATGCCTTATCCACTATCATACAATAAAAGTATTGCTTCTTTCCAAGGAACATCACAGCTAGAGAAATATGACTTTGGACTCCTAATCATCTACCATCCAAATGCAGCTGGCCTGATAGAAATATGGAATGACATTTTGAAGATACAGATCTAGTGTCAATTAGGTGACAGTAGCTAAGAAGGCTGGGTCAGGCAGGGTTCTCTACAAGGTGGTATATTGCTGTGAATCAGTTTCTTCCATAACCAGGACACACAGGTTCAAGAATCAAGGGGTGGAAAAGTAAATAGTTCCAATCACTGTCACCCCTAGTGACTCACTAGGGAAATTTTTGCTTTCTATTCCTATAACTTTGTGTTTTGCTGGTCTAGAAAATTTGGTTCCAGATGAGGATGCATCCCTCTGAGGAGCCACAACAAACATTCAATTAAACTGGAAGCTCAGATTTGCCCTGGCTACTTTGGGCTTCTACTGCCCTTAAACCAACAGGCTAAGAAAGGAATAACAATGTTAGGAGGGGCGGTTTATCTAGATTACCACAGGGAAATTGGATTGCTTCTCCACAACGGAGGTAAGAAGAATTATAAATGGAGTGAAGGAGATCCTTTAGAGTCTCTCTTGGTGCTACCATGTCCTGTGATTAAAGTCAGTGTTAACCTACAACAGTCTAATCCAGTCAGGATGACAAAGGGCACAAACCCATGAGGAATGAAGGAATGGGTCACTCCTCCAGGAAAAGAGCTGCTGAGATACTTACAGAGGGTAGAGGAAATGCAGAATGGGTAGTGGAGGAAGGTAGTTCTAAGTACCAGCTAAGGCCAGAAATGATAGAGATATAGATATAGTTGACATGAATGTTTCTGTTGTATATTAAGAGTGTATTTGTAAAGATTTCTTCAATTTCCTTATGTGATGTAACATAAATTAAAAGAATGTCAACAACTATCGTATTTATTTTGAGATACTAAAAAGACTATCCCTTGACCAAACCAGCTCAGTCAACAGGGTATCAAGGGAGGGAGTGAGAATTGAAAAGAAAAAGACAATTAGACAACACTGTAACATGACTCGAGCCAGTGCTTAGGCTGAAGCAGGTTTATTTTTTCCAGTCTGCTTTTATACAATTCTAAGTACATGCAAAGAATATAGTCATTCCTAGGACATAAACAGAGTAGTTAAGTAATAAACAAAGCATAAACAAAGGTCTTTTGATTACTGTATTCAGTCTTAACAAGACCCATCAAGATACAAAGAACATATTCCTCAGCTCTATTCATGAGCCACCTTTCTAGTCCTAGCCCAATGTCAAATTCTTACCTGAGCCTACTTCTGTATCTTACACCTGTAACCCTCCTACTTGACCCTGCCTGCCTCTCATAACCACACCTCTCTGCCTACCTCCTGCTATTTGCCACACCTCTCTCCTGGTTCCAGTTACATCAGAAGTCCCACCTCCAGAGACTGAATAAGGAGCTGCTGATTGGGGCGGAATGCTGACGAACTTGGGGGAGGGGGGTTTGCCTCACCTATTCTACCTGTTGGCTTGTAACAAAGAGTATTATTAAATGAAAGAT
The DNA here is from genome assembly GCF_008632895.1 of Mastomys coucha. Classification (NCBI taxonomy): domain Eukaryota; kingdom Metazoa; phylum Chordata; class Mammalia; order Rodentia; family Muridae; genus Mastomys; species Mastomys coucha. The sequence goes on from NC_045030.1 coordinate 14,507,563, forward strand.
GGCTGAGTGATCACAGTTGAGTGCTGTCTAGTTTTTTAAGAACCTTCCACGAGGATTAAGGTAACATAATGGCTTGCCAATTTCCCAACTCCATATTCCAGAAAACCCATTCTTATTGTTGCCGCTGGTTGGCAACATACACCAATGTCAAATTCTTTCGAATTCCTAGAAGTGGCCCCAAAAGCTCTCCACAATCCCTCAAGGGACAATGCCATCCATTCTAAATTTATAATGCATTTTCCTCATACAAATGTATGACGGATAGAAGGCTAGGGCAGTCTATTCTAGTCAGGATGACAAAGAGCACAGACCCATGAGGAATGAAGGTATAACATTGGATGTAGTTATTGCCTGCTTAAATATATAATACAGTTACAGTTGTATGTGGGATAGTTACGTTTAGGCATATTTATGAACTGGTTACTGTTTTTATTTGGGAATTAAGCATGAGATAAAGAGATATGATTTTGGTCATGGGTGTCTGTGCATGGAGGCTTGAAAAGATCAGCTCAGGAACTTTGGGAAGGTCATGGATCACTTGCCCCTCCCAGAAAGGAGAGGCTAATTAAACACAGGGTGGGAACCAACCTGTGGGTGGGGACACATTCCTCTGGACAGACCATTGCTTACCTTCAGACAAGGGAAGTCCTTGCCACCTCATTCCCTGAAGATCAATCAGTTTAAAAAGTCATACTGTTCTGTCAATCATATTGTGCCTAATGGCTGCTGCCCTGAAAACTGTGTAAGAGCTCACTGAACAAGCTGTGTGGGGGTTGCCACCTTTCCTTTGCGTCTGGGACGACCCCAGTGCAGTGGAACAATAAATTCCTCTTGCTTTTTGCGTCAAATCAGGCTCCACATGGTTCACTCAGTGGGTGTCTGGTAAGCTAAGGCTCCACAGAGTCTTCCAGGCTCAGATTGGTCTTTGTGCCAAGTTGTGAAGGTGAAGCCTTGGTTGTCTTAGAGACTAAGATATTGGAGATTCCAGTTATGGGAAAGTGGCCACCAGGGTATAGACTCAGCCTGGAAGGGAGTGAGGGAGAGGGAGAGGGAGAGGGAGAGAGGTGTGATGCAGTCAACAAAGCTGAAAAGAATTGGAAATCTGAAAAGTATTTTGATATAAGGCATAGAGAAGCAGCAGGAATTTGCCTTGCTGATTTTTAGACTTGTGGTCTAGTGTTTACTATGCTCCCCCATTCCCCCCTTTGGAATGGTAATGTATATTCTGTGCCATTGTATGTTAGTATGTGATCTGTTTTTTTATTTTGATTTTACAGGGAGTTGTAATTAATCGATTACCATAAGTCTCAGAAGAGACTTTGAACTCAGAAATCCGCCTGCCTCTGCCTCCCAAGTGCTTTCTAAATTTGACCATTTTAGGCTATACCCTTCAAAGTAATAATGACAATAGACTGTCTTACCCATTCTCTGGGGTTACTCAAACAACCCTAGGGATCCTCCAGCTTTGTACTGAGGACCACCAAGTGGATTCAGTAACATGGTCCAGTCAGCTGCGGAATGCTCTTACTCATATTCATGCCAATTTATAGTTTTCTTGACTTACGAATTTAGGTAAAAGCCCAGGGCTAAATAATAAGATTCTTCTTCATCCCAATCCCCATGCTTAAGACTACTCTGGGTCCCCCATATTACCCCTATATAGAAGAGTACTGAGTCATAAGCATTTTTATCAGTTATGTCAGTTGATTATATATTTAGCCAAAACTTAGAAGGAATAGCTCTTATTTTGACCTGTTACAGTTTCTTCTGATACTCCTCCAGGTAAATCCTAAAACATTTCTGACAAATCTGTTCTGAGGTGACCAGATACATCTACTCCATGGTAGTAGGAGAAAATGATTTAAGCGTGGGCAGAGACATTTCTGCTGGGAAGCAGGAGGCAGGAGGCAGGAAGAAACAGAATGGAAGGAGCACTGGAGAGAATTGGGGAGAGATGGTGACTGTTGTAGCAGCAGTGATGCCTCTGAAGGAATGGTAGCTAGCCTGGGCAACCTGGTGGCAAGGAAGCTTGGGCTGCTTCTGCAAGTTATGAAGATTGGAGTCAGGGAGGAGGAAAGAGTGTGAGGGACATGATTCCAGATGTACTGTGAAAAGAATGAAGTTTCAGACTAGGATGGGATGAGTCTGCCTTGCTTCTCTGCTGTGAATCAGAGGAGGGAGTGGACCATGGAAGTCACCTGAGAGGTGTAGGCTATAAAGAATGAATGGAGTGAGGAAAGTTCTGGTACTGGATGAGGAGGAGATAGAAGGACTGTTGTTAAGGATACATGGAAGAAGATAGGAGTGTGAACATGGGTAGAGAGGAGGCACCTATGAGTCGATTATGAGAGAAATGTGAAAAGAAGGTAGAACATCATTGACAAGAAAGACAGAAATATTGCCTACCTGGGAAAAAAGGTAAAAAGAAACAAATAGGAATCCTATAGAGTTGGTAATGCATAATGGCAGTATAGACAGGAATCATACATTTCAAAAGCCTTAAGAAAAGATTTTGAACAAATTTTACTCTAAAGAAATTATAAATAAAAATAAAAAGAAATTATAAATGTGGTCTGTGGATATTGTTCAGATAGCAATAAATTTTATGATAAATGTAATACCTGAAATGCTACAGAGGAAAGGACAAGTTAACTATGCAGTTTTTAATACATAACTAACTGTGTGTTCAGCTATCACCAAATGTAGTGGTACATACTTTAATAAAACTCTTTGAGTTTGATGCCAGGCTGGCTGATGTAGCAAGTTCAATGCAAGCCAAGGCTATATAGTGAAACCCTGTCCCAAACCAAATAAGGCTTTCAAGCCTGAAAGTAGGCCACTTGAATTGTCTTTACCAACTATTCAAGACAAAGAGGCCCAGGAAACAAAGATTTATCAAAAGCACTAAATGATTTTCCTGTTTTCCAAAGGAATGAAAAACTACAGGATGGAGCCTTTGTGTGAAAGAAACTCAAACCCAGAGTCATGTTTACCTGGTAAATGACAATGGCTTAAGATACTTCTTTTAATTCCCTCAATCCACTTTACCCTGACAAAACCCCTAAGCTTTGACTCCAGCCCTAACTCTTTTCAGTGGGAGGTGGGGTCCAAAGTCTCTAAGACATTGGTATCATTGGCCTTCCTGGCAAGTTTCTTATATAGCCTGCAACACTGGGCTCTCTCAGTTCTCAAAATATCTCCCTCTCCGTCTACTTTTACCTCTCTCTACTATGTCTGTTGCAGTCCAGGAGTCACTCCACAAACCACAAATAATCGATTTCAGTCACACAGGGATGGTTTATTGAATGCACACTCTAAAACTGATCAATCAGGGCCATAGCTCAGAATTCGGGGGCTGAGCAGCCAAACATTGTAACAACAAAATAATGCACTTGATATTGATTGTTTAAACTGTTAAAAAATTGTCTTTTTCTTCTAAAAGTTATAGCTACACTGTTAGAACTTGGTTTTGTCTTTCAAAAATTATGATTATGTTCTATGATTTCACTTTTTAAAAAAGATAATTTATTTTGATATTGCAAAAGCAAATTTAAAAAAATTAGATATATAAAGCCATGGCAATTTATTCTAATTTTCTGGCACATCTTATCCTCTGGTTTCAACTGCTTCTGATGGCCTACACTGAATAAACTCACAAATACATTCAACCCAGCTGCACTGCACTTACTGCACTGATTCCCAATTGTCCCCAACTCACTTAACTGAACCGAAGTTCACAGTGCTCAGCTGAAATGACTGTATTGCCTGAACTGAACTCAACTGCCCTGCACTCTTCTTAAATAGCTTTTCTCCTGAGAATTGAGCACATCCTATCTCTGACTTATGTCAATTCTTTCTCTGATTTGTCTGGCTCTCAAGTAGATGTCATTGTTTAGGATTAAAGGTATATACTAATGGATTCCAGCCAGGGTGATTAAAAGGGTATGACATTTCTACATTCCATCTGGATCATACAGACCTTGAAGGTCTTTGGATATGATCAGAAGAGCCATATTGCTGTATTAAAATTTCTCTAATCTGACATTATAGTCACAGTCTTCTGTTCCCTCCTCAACTCAGAGGATCCTTTGATATCATTCCCTGAGGTCTCATCCAGTCTTCCAACCCTTACACCATGGCCCCAAACCTTCCTGCAAAAGTGACTGCAGCCAGACCCAGACCTACCTTGACCTTTTCTGTTTGCTCTAACACAATTTCCATCCACCTGTAGTGACATTCATTTTCCAAAACTATGGCATGATTCCCACTCCAGGGTGCTTGCCTTGCACCCTCACTCCTTTCTCAGTTGCCTTGGAACATGACCCTGAGTGGTATCTAAGTCAAAGACACATATTGCTTTGGAGAATGTACTGTGCATTTGTGGAGTCACTCATCTGACACTTGCTGGATCTTGTGTTGGGCACTAGCTGATGCCTTACACTGAGAGAGTGCCCTAGATGGCACAGCTCCCTGGGATATGAGGACCTAGTTCCAGCTAGCTCTGGGCCAGGTGGATCTCTTCACTCCTCTTGGCCATCTAGAACACAGATGAGCTACAGGTTAGTTTAATTTGCTCCATTATCCTCCATCCACAGTCGACCATTTACTCTAGCTCTTACAGAAATGAGAAGGGACCTCTATCTCTTTTGTGGTAAATTCCATTATGGCATTTTGCTTCTCTTCTTGTTCCTCTACCTTTATCAGATCTGAGGCCTGTGTCCTCATCTCCCACAGCCCTGACCAATGGTTTGCCTATTGTTCTTAAACAATAATAAAGACAGCCAATGGTTTCTATTGGAGAATTAGATGTTTTCCACCATTAAGTGCTCACTGCTCCTCTGCTAGGCTGGTCACAGACTCACGAGTCTTCCCCAAGAGCTACTCAGCTTGTGGGCAGAAACTTTGGTTTTCTTTTGCTCACTTCATGAAGCTGAGCACAGAAAGACTAATGACTAGTACTACCTTCAAAAGCAAACCTATTTCCATCACCTTCGCCCCACTTCAAGTTTCCACCATCTCCCCAAATAACAAAAACAGCTGGGTACTGTAGATTCAACACATGAACTATGGGTATAGTTTATATCCAAAATATAATACCACTGGAAAAAATAATTCTAAAGACAGTCTATAGGGCCAGGTAAGGTGGAACATGCCTTTAATCCCAGCACTTAGGAGACAGAGGCAGGAGTATTTCTGTGAGTTCAAGGCTAGCCCAGTATTTTAGTTAGGGCTTCAATGCTGTGAAGAGACATCATGACCATGGCAACACTTATAAAGGAAAACATTTAATTGGGGCTGGCTTATAGTTTCAGAGGCTTAGGCCATTATCATCATGGTGGGAAGCATAGGAGTGTGCAGGCAGACACAGTGCTAAGAGTTCTACATCTTGATCTGAAGGAAGAAGGAGACTGTGTGTGACACTGAGCATAGATTGAACATAGAAGACCTCAAACCTCCTACCCCCATACTTTCTCCAACAAGGCCACTCTCCTGATAGTGCCACTCCCTATGACCAAGCATTCCAACACATGAATCTATGGGGGCCATTCCTATTCAAACCAACACACCCAGACTACATAGAGAGTTCCAGTATACCCTGGGCTACACAGTGAGACCCCGTTTCCAAAAATAAAAGGCTGAATCTATGTAACATTCATATCCGTTTAAGACAGAATAAGTTAATGTTAAAAATGAGTTTGAGGATTGAGAATGGGTAAATAAGACAACCAGAGAGGATGTATAATTATGAAAATACAGTATGAAAATTCGAATTAAATGACGATTTTGAATTGAGGATGTAGCCCTTTTAGCTACACAGTTTGAGGCAAGCCTAGACTAGAGATTGTTAATAGTTGAACATAAGCATTCAACTCATTTTTTCCCTAAGACATAAAAGGGTAATTGAAAAAGTTGTGATGGATTGAACCCAGAGACTTGCAAGAACTAATTAAGAATTCAACCACTGAACCACATCCCCGGCTTATATTTTTTTTTATGCCAGGCATGGTGGCAGCACTGAGGAGGCAGAGGCAGAATGATCTCAATTTCAAGGCCAGCCCAGTCTATAGAGCATACAGGTCTCCACAGTGAGTCTCCATCTCAGAGAAAAACAATATTTTGAATGCATAAATTTACTATGTGGACAAAACAATGGGAAAAACAGAAATCAGAGAGGTGACAGCACAAAAGATTTCTAGGAAGCAGCTAAAAGAATGAGTAGACACCTAGGTAAGAACATGAAATGTGGCCTCTTGGCCCAGTGGAGACTCTGAGGTCACAGGACATGAGGTTGTCAGATCAGGATGAAATGTGAATTGGAAGCAGATGAGGAACAGGACCCCATATTCCCCCTCAAGTGCATTGTAGGAATAAGAGCAAGCTCAAATGCAAGCAAACTAAGCCTTGGATAGTGTGTTGGTCACTTGTCACTTTATCAAAATTCTTGAGAAACTGAAAGGATGAAGGATTTATTTTGGCTCTCAGTTTCAGGGGTTTCAGTATGTAGTTACTTGGCTTTACTGTTTCTGGGCTGTGGTGAGGCACTTAAGCATATTGTGGCAGACAATGTGGGAAAGAACAGAGGCACTCACTTCATGACTGCAGGAAAACAGAGGAAAAGTTCCACGACAAGGTATATTCTTGAACTAGATTCATTAATTCATACTTTGTCACATTAACTTCATGATGATCCTATCCACCCTGACTCTTTCTATATATGCAGTTATGTGCATGTATTACACATTATAGGCTGGATATCTCATACAGAAAATGGATTATTTCAGCTTTGGGATTTTTTACTTTTCAACTTTTGGAATACTTGCCTAGGCTTTACAAGTTGAACATTCTTAATCTGAAAATCCCAAATGCACCTAAATCTGATTTTTAATTTTTTGCTTGCACATGATGGCTGGGGTCCATATGTTTCGATGAGACTTTTCTTAGCTTTCAATCAAGTATCTCCTGCCTGTGTCCTCATATAGCCTTTCCCCCTGTAAGAAGTGAACCCATGTGCTCTCTTTTACTTTCCTAAAAGTGTTTAGCAGGTGTAGGAGTTCTCCAATGGAACTTTAGGGCCACTTATTTATATTATCATATCATCTGCAAATAAAGATTCTTTGAATTCTTCCAATTTATCTCCTTCAGTTGTGTTACTGATCTAGCTAAATCTTAAAGTACTACATTGAATGGTTGTGGAGAGAGTAGAAAACCTTGCCTTTTCCTGATTTTGATGTAATTGATTTGAGTTTCTCTCCATTTAATTTGATATTGGCATCTTCTCTTGGGTAACTTTCTAAGGAGGAACTAGCCAGGAGGCACAGGCCTCACAAGTGGTAGGGCAGCCAGGACAGGATCCTCTCTACCTCCATCTACACCTAGGAGGGACAGCAGATCCACAGCCCTCTCTGCACCTTTCCTGCAAGTGGAAAACCTCTCTCCAGAGTGTGCTCTGACCCTAGGACTCAGGAGGGATGACTGATCCATGGCCCACTGCATACAGGTCTTACCTGAGGACAGCTGATCTCCCAGAAGTGCTGACACAGGCTTACAGACCCACAGGAGGATCAAGCTCCAGCCAGAGACAGCAAGAACATCTAATATCACAGATGAACAGATGGCAAAAGGCAAATGCAAGAATCTTACCAACAGAAACCAAGGTTACTTGGCTTCATCATAACCTAGTACTCCCACCTGGATATCCCAAAACACAGGAAAAGCAAGATTTGGATCTAAAATCATATCTCTCGATTGTGATAGAGGAATTCAAGAAGGACATGAATAACTCCTTTAAAGAAATACAGGAGAACACAGGTAAACAGGTTCAAGCCCTTAAAGAGGAAACACAAAAATCCCTTAAAGAATTACAGGAAAGCCAGGTGTGGTGGCACACGCCTTTAATCCCAGCACTTGGGAGGCAGAGGCAGGCAGATTTCTGAGTTT
>NC_045030.1:14515510-14523282 GCF_008632895.1 Mastomys coucha
GAACCATAGATGCAAGCATCACCAACAGAATACAAGAGATAGAAGAGAGAATCTCAGGTGCAAAGGATACCACAGAAAACATTGAAACAACCGTCAAAGAAAACACAAAATGCAAAAAGCTTCTAACCAAAAACATCCAGAAAATGCAGGACACAATGAGAAGACCAAACCTAAGGATAATAGGTATAGAAGAGAGTGAATACCTCCAACTTAAAGGGCCAGTAAATATCTTCAACAAAATTATAGAAGAAAACTTCCCTAACCTAAAGAAAGAGATGCCCATGAACATTCAAGAAGCCTACAGAACTCCAAATAGACTGGACCAGAAAAGAAATTCCTCCCGCCACATAATAGTCAAAACACCAAATGCACAAAACAAGGAAAGAATATTAAAAGCAGTGAGGGAAAAAGGTCAAGTAACATATAAAGGCAGGCCTATCAGAATTACACCAGACTTCTCACCAGAGACTATGAAAGCCAGAAGATCCTGGACAGATATCATACAGACCTTAAGAGAACACAAATGCCAGCCCAGGCTACTATACCCAGCAAAACTCTCAATCACCATAGATAGAGAAAACAAGATATTCCATGAAAAAAACAAAATTTACACAATATATTTCTACAAATCCAGCCCTTCAAAGGGTAATAAATTGAAAACTCCAACACAAGGAGGGAAATTACATCCTAGAAAAAGCAAAAAAGTAATTTTCCAACAAAACTAAAAGAAGATGGCAACATGAACAGAATTACAACTCTAACAACAAAAATAACAGGAAGCAACAATTACTCTTCCTTAATATCTATTAATATCAATGGACTCAATTCCCCAGTTAAAAGACTATCAGACTGGGTATGTAAACAGGACCAAACATTTTTGTTGCATACACGAAACCCACCTCAGTGAAAAAGACAGACACTACCTCAGAATAAAAGGATGGAAAACAATTTTCCAAGCCAATGGTCCCAAGAAAAAAGCTGGAGTAGCCATTCCAATATCGAATAAAGTCAACTTTCATCCTAAAGTGATTAAAAAAGCTAAGGAGGAACACTTCATACTCATCAAAGGTATGATGTACCAAGAGGAACTCTCAATTCTGAACCTCTGTGCTCCAAATGCAAGGGTATCTACATTCATAAAAGTAACTTTACTAAAGCTCAAAGCACACATTGCACCACACACAATAATAGTGGGAGATTTCAATACCCCACTCTCTACAATAGACTGATCAAGGAAACAGAAACTAAACAAAAACACGGTGAGACTAACAGAAGTTATGAAACAGATGGATTTAACAGATATCTATAGAACTTTTTATCCTAAAACAAAAGGATATACCTTCTTCTCAGCATCTCATGATACCTTCTTCAAAATTCACTATATAACTGGTCACAAATCAGGCCTCAACAGATACAAGAAGATTGAAATAATTCCTTGTATCCTATCAGATCACTATGGACTAAGGGTGCTCCTCAATAACAACATAAACAATAGAATGCCTACATACACCTGGAAGCTTAACAATACTCTACTCAATGATAACTTGGTCAAGGAAGTAATAAAGAAATTAAAGACTTTTCAGAATCTAATGAAAATGAAGATGCATCATACTCAAACTTATGGGACACAATGAAAACAGTCCTAAGAGGAAAACTAATATCTTTAAGTGCCTCCAAAAAGAAACCGGAGAGAACATACACCAGCAATTTAACAGCACATCTAAAAGCTCTAGAACAAAAAGAAGCACATTCACCCAAGAGGAGTCAAAGGCAGGAAATAATCAAACTCAGGGCAGAAATCAACCAAGTAGAAACAAAAAGAACTATACAAAGAATGAACCAAACCAGGAGCTGGTTCTTTGAGAAAATCAACAAAATAGATAAACCCTTAGCCAGACTAACTAGAGGGCACATAGACATTATCCTAATTAACAAGGTCAGAAATGAAAAGGGAGACATAAGAACAGATACTGAGGAAATCCAAAAAATCATGAGATCCTACTATAAAAGCCTATACTCAACAAAACTGGAAAACCTTGATGAAATGGACAATTTTCTAGACAGATACCAGGTACCAAAGTTAAATCAAGATCAGATCAATGATCTAAACAGTCCCATATCTGCTAAGGAAATAGAAACAGTCATTAATAGTCTCCCAACCTAAGAAATCCCAGGACCAGATGGGTTTAGTGCAGAGCTTTATCTGACCTTCAAAGAAGACCTACATAGCTGTTCTACAATTTACCAGATCCACAGAGATCCATCTGCTTCTGCCTCCTGAGTGCTGTAATTAAAGATATGGGACAACACATGTGGCCTGCTGCTGGGCTTTATGATCTTCTACTTACTAAGTGACTAACTAGTAGAAGCTAATACCATGGAAATGCTTGATAAGAAGATGGTTTATAGGATGGTGTAAAGTCTGGTGCTACTCAGAATGGCACTCAATTTAAAACAGTGTTTCTGGAATTTTCCATTTAATGTTTTCAGAACAGTTGACAACAGAAAGAAAACTTAGGCTTGGTAAAAGGAAACTACTGTATCTTGGTATAGCATAGGCACACTTACTTTCTTGGATTCTTGTTTGAATGTTTATCTTTCTCCATTTTGCCTACCTTGTGTTCTCATAGTTAAGCCATCTACTTATCTTGGACACTGAGGACAAGGCTTACACTAGTAAAAACATTAGCAGAGAAGCTGATACATGGGCCCGAGATACTTTTTTAAATATATGATGTCTTGAGGCATGCTAAGTATAACCCACAAGGACATGGAGAACAGAGCTGACCTTAATTGAACACTTAAGTCCAGAGTCCACGTTGTTCCCACTCATATACCTGTGTTCATGATGGGGTTCTTTACTTGGCTCTCACCAATTGCCTAGCATTACCCAAGGTCCTGTTATTGTAACTCTTGATACCATAGCTCCTTGTTACCTATGAGTACTCATCATTCTTTCACTCCATCAGTCTGCCTACTTTGATGACCCATCCCTTTCCCTCTTTTCATTCACCTACATGGTTCTCTATTCTTCTGCATCTAATAGGATCACTGCCTATACCTCACCTTCCCTCACTTCCAATACAATATTCTTTGCCCATTCACCCTCAAATCCACACATTTATTTATGTTCATCTAGTCTCAAGTGCTGTACTTGACTGGAGTTTCATATTTCTCCTCCTTTCCCCTATTCACTTCCCAACTCTGCCCTTTACACTTGGTGCTTCATTAGCTTTCTCTCTTTCTCTCTAACTTCAGTACATTTACATCCTGCAGTTCATCCTCATCCCATCCTCTTTGGTCTATGTCTCTGTCACTTCAGTTTGCCACATGCAGATGGAACAAGTTGCCATCTGGTGCACAGGAAGGTGTTCCAAGATTCACAGGAAAAGGCACAACCTGAGCTCTCACCTTACTGCAGATTAACCTTAAGTGGAGGTGATTTTCTATTGGTAAAAAGATCAAATAGCTATTTCTGGTTCCCTTGAGTTATCTTTAATGTAGACTGCACCAGGTACAAGCTAGTGGGCTCTACATTTTTTTCTCCCAGGAAATGGACATATATATCTTAAGGAGCTCAAAAATAAAGGGAAGATGCAGCAGAACGTGGGAGCATTTCACATCTGCAACCCCATGTTTGACCTACAGCACTGAAACATTGCCCCCTCCAAGCTGAGCCTATTGCTTACTTTTCCTCCCAGAATTAAACCATAAAAAAGAGGTTTGAAAGATGGCTCAGATATTAAGAGAGCTTTTACAGAGGACCCAACTTCAGTAAATATTTATACATTAAATATTGTTTGACTGGGAGTTTGAGAGAGAATTATTGAGAGCAGTTGTATTAACTTTCTAAATGCAACTTAGAAATCTATATTCAAGCAATTTAGCTTCTAGGCTTTGACCCTGGAGAACAAATATGAACATACACAGACAAAAAAGTTGGATTGAGACTCTCTGGGCCTCAACATACATGTATACATGCATGAATGTACACACAATACACATACACTCTTAAAAATAGGTAGTCTAGAAAGGCACAGACAGACTCAAGTCTAATTCATCTGTTTTGATAAGTACAAACCTAGCTGACCTCCAGGTTTTATATAGCTTGTATTGTCTATTAATGCTAGACAAGAATCAATGAATAGTAGTCACATTAACAAGAGGGCTTATAAATACAGCAAACCACAAGCAAGACCTCTTGTTTGTTCTCCAGCAAATGTTATATTGTTCTCATGGGTCTCAATTTCATCTCTGATCTTAGAAAACACATGTCACCAGCACTAGTATGTTTGGAGGATATTACTCTACCTCCTGTTGAATTGATATTTTACATATTTTGTAAAAATGGAGTAATTTAAAATCACTTTAAGATTTGAAAAGATATAAATGGATTTTAATAAAATAACTTCCCATAGGTGTCATTGTGCTCTCTAAATATAAAATGTGTTCCAGTTTCTGTTATTTTAGACTTATGTAATATGTTATTTCCCACATGTGTCACTGTGCACCTAAATTGGAAATGTGTTCCAGATTTTATTATTTTTGGCTTATATAATATGGTCCCCAGATGACCACAGATTCACTTGAAGCTTGGGAAAAATGTCTACATATCTTAGGAATTGACTGAATATTTTTGTTTCTCTGTTTGCCTGGTTATTCAATTTGCTCACTGAAAATAAATTAAACTCTATCAAGCTTATATACATTAAGTGTTATGAATTCTGTATGTAGAATGACCACTAAAGGAATATAATACGGTTTTAAAGATTTATTTTTCAAACAGGTAGTATAGTCACACTGTACAACTTTCTAAGGCTATGAAAGTATACAAAAGGTGTCTCCAAGTTTCATCTCCCTAGTCACCTACTTCCCTCTTTCCTTTTGTAAGGTAGTAATGGTAATCATATTTTTATATTCCTTTTCAGAAACAGCTTATACATACAATTCATTCTGTACTTATAATTTCCCCCTTTATATACAAATAGTAGCACATAATAGTCACTTTGCTGTGCTGTGCTTTTCCTAGCTAATGATGTAATTTAGAGATAATCTCAAATCACTAAAGAAATGACATCCATGTTCCTTTTGTTCATTTTTGTCTCTGTGGAGTCTGATGTAAGAACACATCAGTTTCAGGAAGCAGAATCCACATGATGCAATTTCAACAGCTTCTAATCTTTTGTTTTCAAACAATGCATCAACACCTCTGTGTTTTGATTATTTTTACACATATATGAGTATATCTATCCCCAGAAGTGGAAATTTATTTGTGGTTTTAATTATCTTTAAATGCTTTTCTTTGAATGAGAAAAGTCATTCCTGGACTTGCTATTTGCCAACAGGTTTGTGGGGAACATGCCAGGATATCAGTTTTTTAGACAACGGAGACACCCCTTAACATATGTTAGTTCTTTCAGACTTTACTTTCTCCAAGTCATTAAACAAGACCAATTATATCCCTTTATTTGCCCCATCTTCCCCACTTCCAGCTATTCCTCAAATCTATCAGATTATTTTCTATAAAAACAAAGTTTTTCTGCTTGTTTCTCCCCATACCTCATATGGTCTTTGTCACAGCTGAACTCTCAGCAGAGTTCTTACCTATGCTGCCTTACTTCTGAAGCCCTTAAATCTCTTGCACTGGTGCCTGATTGCCTCTTCATCTGGGCCCTATGGTTCTAGTGGTTTCAAAGAAACCAGTAGTAGTAGAAAACTACTACTTTTTCAACTTACATTAGGGTGAAAAAGATGAAAGGAAATGTTGTTTATCCCAGTGATTAGGCTAGAATCCAGGTCATACATTTTAAAAATTAAATGAATAGTTATTTCCTTTGGAATATATAAAAGACACTATTGTGTAGTAGGCTTTGACTTGTGAATGTGGCCTTTTCCATGGGCTTTCTTTACTGTATGTGTCCTTTGATGTACAATAAGATTGGATTTCTGGGTAAAGGCTTTCCCACATTCTGTACACTTATAGGGCTTCTCTCCAGTGTGAGTTCTTTGATGTACAGTAAATGTCGACTTTTCCCTGAATGCTTTGCCACATTCTGTGCATTCATAGGGCTTTTCTCCTGTGTGTGTTCTCTGATGGATAATGAGCTGTGACTTCTGGCTGAAAGCTTTCCAACACACAAGGCATTCATAGGGTTTCTCTCCTGTGTGGATCCTCTGATGGATAATGAGCTTTGACTTTTCTCGAAAGGCCTTTCCACACTCATTACATTTATAGGGTTTTTCTTCTGTATGAGTTCTTTGATGTATAATGAGATAGGACTTCTGGGAAAATGCCTTCTCACATTCCTTGCATTCATAGGGTTTCTCGCCAGTGTGGCCTCGTTGATGTAGCATAAGGTAGGATTTCTGAGAGAAGGCTTTCTCACATTCATTACACTCAAATGGTTTCTCTCCTGAATGAGTTCTTTGATGCACACCCAGATTTGATTTTTGGGTGAAAGTTTTCCCACACACATCACATTCATAGGGCTTCTCACCAGTGTGAGTTCTTAGGTGCACAATGAGGGTTGACTTTTCATTGAAAGACTTCCCACATTCAGTACACTTATGAGGTTTCTCTCCAGTGTGAGTTCTCTGATGTGTTACGAGGGTTGACTTATCACTGAATGTTTTCTTACACTCATTACATTCATGAGGCTTCTTTCCTGTATGAGTACTATGGTGTATAATTAGGTCAAGTTTCTGTATGAAAGATTCCCCACACTTGGTACACTCATAGGTTTTTTCTCCTGTGTGGGTTTTTTGATGAACAATGAGGTTTGATTTCTGAGTAAAGGCTTTCCCACATTCATTACATTCATAAGGCTTCTCTCCTGTATGAGTTCTATAATGTATGATGACAGTTGACTTTTCTCTGAAAGCTTTGCCACATTCTGGGCACGCAAAGGGTCTTTCTCCTGTATGAGTTCTGAGGTGTATGATGAGCTGAGACTTTTGGCTAAAGGCTTTCCCACACTCAGTACATTCAAATGGTTTCTCTCCTGTATGAATTCTCCAATGGACAATGAGGTGTGACTTTTTGCTGAAGGTTTTCTGACATGTAGTACATTCAAAAGGCCTCTCTCCATTTTTAATTCTCTGATGAAGGCTAAGACCTTTCTTTCGCCTGAAGGTTTTCTCATATTCTTTATATCCACAGGGTTTCACTATGAAATTAGGGTTTTCATATTCTGTATGGAAGAAATATTTTGTGCACCCAGTATCATGTTTATTTTCTGTAGAGCTTCTAGTAAGTAAGTTTAAATTTTCTACCATATTATTTCCAAATGATTCAAATTTATGGGATCTTTGCATTGGAACAACAAGGCTTGTGCTCAGATGAAATGCATTTCCAAAATCAGTATAGTTCTGGCCACTCTTGGTAATTATTTTGTCATTAGGGAATTCAACTTGCATCAACAGATACTTATCTTGTTTATCTTGATGTTGTCTCTCAAATTGTTCATTGATTTGGCAGACTTCTAAAAAAAAGCACAATAAATATGTTTATATTTTGTCAGTACAGGGGAATAGGCCTTTTCTAGAACTGCTATGACCTCAACTGTTACTGCCATACTGCTATTAACCACCTGAGATGCAGATTTAGCAGATCCTAGGTTGTGCCTGGCTCTCTCGAAGTGCATCTTATAAGAGCTTATCCTGGAAATTAGTTTGGCTGTTCCTCAGAAAATTGGACCCAGCTACACCACTCCTGGGCATACACCCAGAAGATGCTCCAACATGTAATAAGGACACATGCTCCACTATGTTCA
>NC_045030.1:14523616-14529074 GCF_008632895.1 Mastomys coucha
CCAAGATACAATTCACAGACCACATGAAGCTCAAGAAGAAGGAAGACCAAAGTGTGGATACTTCGGTCATTTTTAGAAGGGGGAACAAAATACCCATGGGAGGAGATACAGCGACAAAGTGTGGAGCAGAGACTGAAGGAAGGACCATCCAGAGACTGCCCCACCTGAGTATCCATCCCATATACAGTTACCACACCCAGACACTATTGTGGATGTCAACAAGTGCTTGCTGACAGGAGTCTGATATAGCTGTTTCCTGAGAGGCTCTGACATTGCCTGACAAATACAGAGGTGGATGCTCTCTCAGCCAACCATTGGACTGAGCACTGGGTCCCCAATGGAGGAGCTAGAGAAAGGACCCAAGGAGCTGAAGGTGTTTGCATCCCCATAGGTAGAACAACAATATGAACCAACCAGTACCCCCAGAGCTCCCAGGGACTAAACCACCAATCAAAGGGGGACTCATGGTTCCAGCTGCAAATTTAGCAGAGGATGGCCTTGTCAGACACCAATGGGAGGGGAGGCCCTTGGTCCTGTGAAGGTTCGATGCCCCAGTGTAGCAGAATGCCAGGACAGGGAAGTGGGAGTGGGTGGGTTGGTGAGCAGGGGTAGGGGGAATGGAATAGGGGTTTTTTGGAGGGGAAACGAGCAATGGGGATAACATTTGAAATGTAAATAAATATCTAATAAAAATCTTAAAAAAAAGAGCTTATCCTGTGAGTCAGATGAGGCTACCACATAATTTTTATCAGAGTGCCAAGGGAGAGAGAGAGCATCTTTTAGTATACTCTTATGTACTACCATTTTTATAACCAAGTTCTTAGTTACAAGAAATTGTTTTTGACATAGGGTCTCACTATGTAGACCTGGCTGGCCTGGAATTTGCTATGTACACTAGGCTAACTGATAGAGATCCATCCACCTTAGCCTCCTGAGTGCATGTGCAGGAGTGCTGACTCATGGCTTACCTAGATGAACTTCTGACTACACATGACTTACATATTATCTCTCTCTAGGTAAAAATGTAGCACTGTGCTTCCTAAACTCAATATTAATTATCCTAGATCTGCATGACAGGAAATCTATAATAATGAGATCAACAAAATCAAAATTTGCTCAATCAGCATTCACAAGTGTATCTCTTTTAACACATATACAGCTTTTCAAAACCACTGTTTTTGCTGTCTACTTTATTTCACAAACTGAATATTTTAATCTGTGACTTTAAAGATGTTTCATCTTAAAACATTACCCTCCCTTCTTTTATATTTTGCTATATTCAGAATCTGTATAATTTTTAAGAGGCAGTTGTATCACTTTACAAAGAGCTTAATCTGACCTTCCTATATACTATTAACATCTAATGTGCTTAATAATCTGTACTACTCATTTAAACATTTAAACTACAAATCTGTGTCTTTAATTTCATATTTTATCATCTGTAAAATATTTCACATTTTAACACCTCTAAATCCAAATGTAGCTTAAAATCAATGCTGTCAACATGCCATTACTAAATTAGTACCTATATTTGGTAGCACATCTTAAAATCAAAGGTGTCTTGAATCTAACCAAATATAGCACAATTTTGCACATAAATATGAATTATGTTTTTAGTTTACTTAAATATTTTAGATTTAATCATTTTATGTATATAAGTGTTTTGCTTGCATGTATGTGCCTGGTGCCAATATAGGTCAGAAAAGGAGGTCAGACCCCAGGAACTGGGATGATTGTGAAGTACCAGGTCAATGTTGGGAACCGAATCCAGGACTTTTACAAGAGCAATACAAGCACTCTTAACCACTAAGCTACCTCTTCAGTCTCTGTAATTTCTAAGGTTGTATTATGAAAAAAGTTGAAACAAGTGGAGAACTACTACTACTCAAGTTTCTAGTTGGATTTCATAGTAGTAGGATTTACTATAGTAGCAATAAATTTTAAAATAGGCCCCATGCTTGTGATTTTCCTTCCTGTGACTTCCTTTCTCTAGGTAGAAAAACACAAGTTCTTAGCAAGAGATGAACACTGAATCACAGGAAGAGGTCTTATAAAGTTCCATTTAGAAGGAGTCAAACTATATCTAGGATCTGCTAAACCCCCATCTGAACCTCCTTAGGCGGTCAGAAGTAGTATAGCCTCTGTGGTTAAGTCATATGGATATCTGGAGTAAATCCTGACTCAGCTTTTCACTTGATCTAATCCACTTGTATAAGTTTCCCACCTATAAAACATTGCTCACCAAAATGGATATTCAGGGGGATTCAAATACAACAGAACTTATATGGTATCAATGAAATACTTAAAATATTTACTAAACCAAATGTTACTGTTATTGTGAGTTATATAAAACCACATACTATATTACTATAAAAGAAGTGAGTTTATGTACATATACAAATATATATTTGATATGTTCTCAGATACTAAGTGAAAAGGGACAAAACCAACAACAACAAAAAGAAACCCCAAAACAAAGCAAAACAAAACAATCCTGTGCATAGGAGGCACATATGGTGGTTCATATCTTTAATGTCAGCATTTGGGAGGCATACGCAGGGGATTTCTGTGATTTACAGGCTGGCTTAGTCTATAGTAAGTCCTAGGCCAGTCATGGTTAAACAATCTCAAAACCCAAACCAAGCCAAACCAAGTAACTGTACATAGCAGAGTATAATTTTAAAGAAGTAGATCAATGTTTGAATGTTAATATAGGGTTATGATGTAAGAAACCAATGAGATGATTTTTTTGAATTTACTTCATTTCTGTTGTTATGTCTCCCTTTTCACTTCTGACTTTGTTAATTTGGATACTGCCTTTTGGCCCTTTAGTTAGTTTGGCTAGTGGTTTATCTATCTTGTTGATTCTCTCAAAGAACCAGCTTTTGGTTTTGTTGGTTCTTTGAATTGTTCTCTTTGTTTCATCTCATTGGTTTCTTATATCATAACTCTATGTTAACATTCAAACATTGATCTATTTCTTTAAAATTATACTCTGCTATGTACCTACCGTTACTTGGTTTGGCTTGGTTTGGTTTTTGTGATTGTTTAACCATGACTGGCCTAGGACTCACTATATAGACGTGGTTGATCATTGCCCTGAATTTGACTATTTCTTGCCATCTATTCCTCTTGGGTGTGTCTGCTTCTTTTTGTTCTAGAGCTCTTAGGTATGCTGTTAAGTTGCTAGTGTAAGATCTCCCCAGTTTCTTTACCAGGGCAATTAGTGCTATGAACTTTCCTCTTAGAACTGCTTTCATTGTGTCCCATAAGTTTGGGTATGATATGTCCACATTTTCATTAAATTTCAGGAAGTCTTTAATTTCCTTCTTTATTTCTTCCCTGACCAAGTTATCATTTAGTACAGAATTGTTCAGTTTCCATGTGTGTGTGGGCTATCTGTTGTTTTTGCTGTTATTGAAGACCAGCCTTAGGCCACGATGATCTGATAGGATGCATGGGATTATTTCAATCTTGTTGTATAGGTGGAAGGTTGTTTGTGACCAATTATGTGGTCAGTTTTGGAAAAGGTACCATGAGGTACTGAGAAGAAGATAAATTCTTTTGTTTTAGGGTAAAATGCTCTGTAGATATCTGTTAAATCCATTTGGTTCATAATCTCTATTAGTTTTACTGTGTTTCTATTTAGTTTCTGTTTCAAGGACCTGTCCATTGGTGAGAGTGGGGTGTTAAAGTCTCCCACTATTATTGTGTGGGTTTAATGTGTGTTTTGAAGTTTAGGAAAGTTCCTTTTATGAATGTGGGTGCCTTTGCATTTGGGGCATCGATGTTTAGAATTGAGCCTTTCTCTTGGTGGATTTTCCCTTTGATGAATATGAAGTGTCCTTCCTCATCACACCTGATAACTTTTGGTTGAAAGTCCTTAGTGATCAGAGAAATGTAAATCAAAATACCCTGAGATTCCACCTTACACACCAATCAGAATGGCTAAGATCAAAACCTCAGGTGATAGCACATGTTGATGAGGATGTGGAGAAAGAGGAACATTCCCCCATTGCTGGTGGGACTGAAAACTCATAAAACCACTCTGGAAATCAATCTGTAGGTTCCTCAGAAAATTAGATCTACCTGAAGACTCAGCTATACCACTCTTGGGAATATACCCGAAAGATGCCCTACCATGCCACAGGGGCACATGTTCCACTATGTTCATAGTAGCCTTGTGATAGCCAGAAGCTGGAAACAGCCCATTTGTCACACAATAGAAAAATGAATACACAATGGAATACTGCTCAGCTATTAAGAACGAGGATATCCTGAGTTTTGCAGGCAAATGGATGGAACTAGAAAATATCATCCTGAGTGAGGTAACTCAGACCCAAACGGACGTGCATGGTATGTACTCACTATTAAGTGGATATTAGCAAAAAAATTTTAAAAAAAGGACCCAAGATACAGTCCACAGAACTCAAAAAGGTCAACAAGCTGATGTGCCCAAGTGAGGACACCTCAGTTCTACTTGGGAGGGAGAAGAAAGCAATCACAAGTGGGGAGAGAGGGAGAGAGAAGGAGAGAGGGGTGGAAAGGGGACGGGGGAGGGTTGGGGGAAGAGGAGAATCTGATCTAGTATTGAGTGAGGGGAAACGATTGAAGCCCTGAATGCCAGCAGAAAGAATGGAAATAGGAAACCTTGGGAGGTAGGGAGGACCCTCCAGAATGTACTAGAGACCTGTGAGGTGAGAGACTCAAAGGGAGGGACCCTAGATGAAATGTCCTACAGTGGGGAGAAGGAATTTGTAGAGCTCACCTCCAGCAGAAAGACAGGGCATCAAGTGAGGGATGAGGTTGCCATCCTACAGTCAAAACTCTGACCCAAATCTCTTGTTCCTGTCTGAAAGAACTGCAGGGATGGAAATGGAGAGAAGCCTAAGGAAAAGAAGACCCAGTGACAGGCCCAAAGTGGGATCCAGCTCAAGGGGAGGTCCCAAGGCCTGACACTATTACAGAGGCTATGGAGTGCTCACAAAAAGGGACCTATCATGACTGCCCTCTGAAAGACCCAACAAGCAGCTGAAAGAGTCGGATGCAGATATTTGCACCCAACCAATGGACTTCTGACTCCTGTGGTTGAATTAGAGAAAAGCTTGAAGAAGCTGAGGGGGAGGGTGACCCTATAGGAGGACCAGAAGATTCAATTAACCTGAAACCCCAAGACCTCTCAAACACTGGACCACCAACCAGGCAGCATATACCAGCTGATATGAGGCTTCCTACATACATACAGCAGAGGACTGCTGGGTCTGGGATCAGTCAGAGAAGATACAACTAACCCTCAAGAGACTGGAGGCCTCAGGGAGTTTAGAGGTCTGGTGGAGTGGGTGGTGGGGACATTCTAGTGGAGATAGGGGTGGGAAGAAGGTATAGGGTGTGGAATAATTGGAGGGTGGACTGGGTGAGAAATAAAATCTGGAGTGCAAATAAATAAATAAATAAATAA
>NC_045030.1:14529158-14540214 GCF_008632895.1 Mastomys coucha
AAAAAAAAAAAAAAAAAAGAACAGGCTAAATGCCCTGAAGTAAATGGCCTCAGAAAATGAACTCAATGGCACCTTTGAAGGTTTCTTGTTTCATAATGTTATGTCGGGCCTCTTCTTTTTTTTTTAACTTTATATTATTTTTATGTTTATTTTATTCACATATGTACATATTTTTCTTCTCTCTTTTTTAACCCTACAGGTCCTTTGCATATGTACTATGGCTTCCAGTCAGTATACAGTGCTTTTATGGGATTCCTGAGTGTGTGAAAGAGTGGTTGTCTGTTTCTTGTGCCTTCTCTTGGGTTCTTTCCTATTGTTTATTTTGTCTAATTTTGGTGTGTTAGTTTTTGTTTTATCTCACTTTACTACATTATTTTTATTATTATTCCATAGAAGCCTGTTTGTTTTCTAATGAGAAACAGAAAGGGAGTGGATTTGGATGGAGGGGAATCAGGGAGAGGGTGAGGGGAGGAGCTGGAAGGAGTAGAAGGAAGGGTAACTATAATCAGGATATATCATATGAGGAAATCAATCTACTTTCAATAAAAGGAAAATAAAAGATTCGAATTGTGGTCTTAAAACACTTTTCCACTAAAAGTAAGGAGGGAATCCTTGGAGAAATAGCAATTATAGGTTAGAGAGGAAGAAATGTAACAAACCTTAAATTTTAACCTCAGCAGCACACTTGGTGGCTAGTTTGAAGGGTTTCCACTAACTAAAGGTGGGATAGTTTGACTCATAAGAATTCTGAGGCAATTGCTTATAACAAAAATATTTGGCCTGTGAGTCATTCCTGTAATCTCAGCATTGTTAAGGCTGAGACAGAAATAGTATAAGTTTGAAGTTATCATGGACAAAACAGTGAGCACCTGCCATAAAAAAGGACTTAAAATGCTATACCTATAAAGGTATAAATGCTATATAGCAAATAATATAACTTGACACAGCTATATAACTCTTGGGCATTTATCCAAAGAACTGCAAATTAACATATAACACATATCACAGAGAACTCCGCTATTGTAGCACTACTCACAAAAGCTAAATTATAGAATCAACCTAGGTGTCTAACAGAGAGTGGGTAAAGAAAATAATGTTATATGTACACAATAGATTTTTTTCAGTTTTAAACAATGGGATTATGTCATTCATAAGAAAAATGCAGGCAACTACAGATAATCATATTAAATGAATTAAGTTAGATAGTTTTATGTCAAGTTGACACAAGCTGTAGCCATCTGATGATTAAGAAAATGGCTCCATTAGATCAGGCCACAGGCAAGCCTATAGGACATTTTCTTAATTAGCGGTTGATGTGAGAAGGCTCAGCCCATTGTGGGTAGTGCCATCTCTAGTAGTCTTGGGTTCTATAAGAAAGCAACCTGAGCAAGCCATGGAAAGCAAGCCTGTAAGCAGCACCCCTCCATGGCCTCTGCATCAGCTCCTGCCTCTATGTTCCTGCCCTGTTTGAGTTCTTGTCTTGAGTTCCTGTAGTAATGAACAGTGATGGGGAAGTATAAGCCAAATTAACCCTTTTCCCTGTAACTTGGTGTTTCATTACAGTAACAGTAACCCCAACTAAGAAAGAATGGAAGTATGTTCAACATATAATATATACTTGGATGAAAATTTTAATTAAAAAGGATATAACTTGTTGGTCACTTTCAGATGGTGCTAAAAATCATTTTAAAATTTGTCTTAAAATTTACTTTTATTTATATCTATGTGTCCATGTGTGAATATGTGCACATGAGTGTGGGTACCACAGAGGCAAAATGAGGGTTTTGAATTCCTTGCATCTGGAGTTACAGGTGTTTGTGAGTCTACTGATATGGGTGCTAGGAAACAATCTCAAATCTTCTAAAAGAGTAGCAATTGAGAGCCATCTTTCCAGCCCCACTAAAATTATTTTGAATAATGATAAACAAAATCTTAATCATTCTATAGAATATATAACTCATGTTAACCAAATAATAAATGAGAGACAATCTCTCTCTTTCTCTGCCTCTGTTTTTTTCTCTTTCTCTTAGACTCACAGAAATCTTCCTGTCTATGACTTCTGAATGCTGGGATTGAAAGCAGGTACCACTATGACAACCTGTCTTCATAGAAGTAATCTAGTTAAATAATTAATAAATAACAGAATTAAAATCTCATCCTTGAATCATGTGAGTCCTACTAGTGGCCATATTATCAAAGAGCAAATCTCTTTCTTCTAGCCAATAGTTCATTAGAAAGGGGTGAGGGTTTTGTGATCATTTACCTTCTATCTATGCTGCAATTTGGGCTGGTTTAGTCTTGTGCATGTAATAACTGCTTTGGGTTTCTTCACATTCATGAACATATGGATAGCACCAACTGGACTTGGTTGTAGGAGAAAGAAAACACATGAAACTGGGAGAAAGATCTGTTGAGGGGATAATGGGAGGAATAGGAGGTAGGAAATGCTTGGGTAAGTGTGATCATATTTCATTGTATGAAATTCTCACGAATAAAAAATTTAAAATTTTTTGGTTGTGAGCCTAGCCTTTGATGGCTCAGTCAAGTACAGGATAAGCATGTTATAATCCATAGAAGCTAAGTAACAAGGAGGGCCCAAGGGAGGATCCTTGAATCTCACTCAGAAGGGGATATAAAATAGACATTGGAGGTGGATGGAGGGAGGAAACTGAGTGGGAGAAGGGGTAGAAAAGGGAATAGGGATGGGGAACAGGTGTGGGGGAAGTGTAGGTGTTGGGTTGTATGTGAAAGGGCTGAGAGAGTGGAAATCAGAAGGGGGACATCTCTGGGACAAGCTGGAGACCAGAGATGGGGGAGGCTCCTGAGAGTCTATGGGAGTGACCCTAGCTGATACTCCTAGCAGGGTGAATATGGAGCCTGAAGTGGCCACTTCCTGTAGCCAGGCAGGACTCCCAGTGGAGGGATAAGGGCAGCAACCCATACACAAATATTTCGACTCAAAACATGTCCTGTCTACAAGATGTACAGGGGCCAAGTTGGAGCAGAGACTGAGGGAATGCCCAACCAATGACTGCTCCAACTTGAGATCCATACCATGGGAGAGAACCAACCCCTGACACTATTAATGATACTCTGCCTGCATTCAGGGGCCTAGCATAATAGTCTTCTGAGAGGGTTCACCCAACAGCTGATGGAAACAGATGCAGAGACCTACAGCCAAACATTAGGTGGAGCTTAGGGAGTCTTATGGAAGAGTGGAGAAGATGATTAAAGGAGCCAGAGGGGTCAAGGACACCACAAGAAGATCTGAGGAGTCAACTAACCTGGGCCCATGAAGGCTCACAGAGAGACTGAATCACCAACCAAAGAACATGCAGGGTCTGGACCTAGGCTCCCTACACATTTGTAGCAGATGTGTAGTTTGGTCTTCATGTGGGTCCACTAACAAGTGGAGTAGAGGCTGTTCTGACTCTGTTGCCTGTCTTTGGATTCCCTTCCCCTGGGTTGCCTTGTCTAGCATCAGAGGATGAGGATCAGCTTAGTCCTGCTGTGACTTGATAAGCCAGGGTGGGTTGGTACCCATGGGTTTCTTCTCTGAGAAGAGGTGAGAAAATTGGGGGAGGGGTTTGTGAGGGTGGGACTGGAAGGAAGGGAAGGAGGGGGATGCGATGTAAAATGAATAAGTGAATAAATTAATTAATGAAAAAATGAAGTCATAATTTTGCATTTATTAGTGAATTAGCCTAAGCAGCAATTACCAGTAACTAATAGCATAAAACAGACAACTGCCTGTTTTTTGCCTGACAAACCTCCTGATGGAAATAATTAGGAAGGAAAATAAAAGAAAAAGAAAACTCTGAATTTAATCTAGCTTAAAAGAAAACGAAGACAGAGGGCTGCATTAAGATACTACCTGGAAAGCTCCAAACTGGAATTTCCCCATCTTCTGGGTCTGGTTCTTCTACCTCCAGCTTGATAATGAGATCTGGCTTAGTAACCTGCTGTTCTGAGGATGCTAAACAATAGATACCTCCTTGGTCTTCAGATCCTGAAACAGTACAAGTTGTGGTTTGGAGTCAGCAGAAGGGACCTGTCACTTAATACAAACCATTTAACCAATATTTTGAGTTCCCTTTAAGAAAAGAAAAACGTGAAGGGAGGCAAGCAAAGTTCCTCTACTGGATACAAAAACCATAAAAAATTACCTATGGAAGCCACTTCACCCACAGAAACAAGGTTGCTGTAGGTCTCAAGCATCACATCTCGGTACAAGGTCCTCTGTGGAGAGTTCAGGTATTGCCACTCCTCCTGGGTGAAATCCACAGCTACATCCTCAAATGTCACTAGTTCCTGTAATGACAAACTTCTTTTATTCTAAAATGCTGACCACTGAATGATAAGGTTATAATGTGAGAAAACTGCTAATTGAGCTCCCAGTTCAATCCATGGTCTACAGGCATATCTGTCATGCATTTTCTTAATTGCTAATTGATAGAGGAGGCCCAGACTGCTGTGGCAGTACCATCAGCTTTGTAGGTGGGTCTGGGTCTTTGAGAAAAGTAGTGGAGCAAGGCAGAAAAAGCAAGCCCATATGTATCATTCCTCCATAGTCTCTGCCTCAGTTCCTGCCTAGTTTCTTCAAAATTTGTATTCTAACAAGTGATTCTGCAGCAGAAAAAAATACTCCTCAAAATGCATCAGTGACTTGATGTAGTATCTAAACCCATATTTGTAGGGAAAAAAAGTATTGGATAAGGTCCCATAAATCTTTATGAACCAAGTATTTTTCTGTAACCAAAAGATTCCAAAAATATTCACTCTTCTTTTATTTTGTTTTTGATATTCACTCTTAAAGATAATGAAAAGATAATTCACAGAACAGAAGTTAATATTACAGCGTAAATATCTGATAATATAAAAAGCACTATTAAACTATTGGAGAGTATGAAAATTGAATAAGATATAAGAACTATCTGCAAATACAAAAATAACTATTATAACAAGAAGTGCAGTATTTTACCAAGTAAGACATATAAAAAGTTGTTTAACATAACTAGTCATCATGAAACTTCAAATTAAAGCTACAGTGAATGAGGTGCTACCACACATCTGTTAGTATAGACCTTACAGTATCAAGTAGTGTAGATATGGGACAGCTGGATCTCTTTTATCACAGACATGAAAGAAGAAATAGCACAGGCCTTTGGAAACAGTTTTCCAAGTGTATGTGAAGTTAATCATATACTACCTAACAGCCCAACAATCATGCTCCTAGGTGTATTTATCCCAGTGAAATGAAAATCTCACAGCCACCAAAGCTTATAAATGAATATTTTAATCATCCAAAGATAAAATAACTTAAGTACTTCTCAGTCAGCAAATGGACAAACTTGAATCCACATAATGTCATATTATTAAACAATACAAATGAAAGACTTAACAGGTGATAATACAGATAGTAAACGTACTGTAGCAGAGCACTTGCCTAGCATGTAGAAAGGTTTGCATCGGATCTTTAGCATTTTCAAAAAACTCAACTTACTAAAAATCCCTCAAGTCTCTCCATAAACTTCCTCATAAAATATACTAATCAACACATCATATTCCACACATAATCAATACTTTTAGCATAATGTGTAATATAAATTAGAAACTAATACAGAATGCTCTAATTACATATAAATGAAAAACTAACAAGCAAGCAAACAGAACACAAACATCTAGGTCAGCTGTCTTTCAAACTTTTGCCATGAACTGTTTAAGAATACAAGAGGGGTCTGAAAAGCCAGAGCAGAGTGGGTAAAGGAAGCTGAGATCATGTATAGAAAGATACCTAGTGTGTATGAAAGTAGTGAAAAAACTGATCAGCTCTCAAGAATTGTTAGCTGTAGGAAAAATGTACAGGACCCAAGGTCATAAAGAGCATCATTTCTGAAGGAGAAATGGGAGCAAATGAATTAGAAGCATTTGAAGACTGGGTAATGGCAGGAGAAAAACAGAAGGGGGAAATTAGGGTCATATATGTTATGATTCAAGTATGAAATGTACTGCACAATGCTTTGAACATTTGCTCCTTAGCTGGTGGCACTGTTTTGAGAGGTTATGGAGCCTTTAGGAAGTGGTACCTGGGGAAAGTACATTATTAAGAGATGGAGATCTGAGGATTAAATCTGCTTCTGGTTTTGGATTTGGCAAGTGTTCTCTGCTTCCTTATCTGGCTACGTCCACTACACATTCATATTAAGTAAACTCCACTGTGGCTTGAGAAACTCTGAAACTCTGAGCCAAAATAAAGCCTTACTCTGTTAAGCTGCTTTTGGTAAGTATTTTATTACAGCAACAATAAAAATAATGAATACAATACAAGGCAAAGAATAGGATACAACAAAACAAAGTCAGAGAATACAAAATCATTCTCAGTAGTGTCCAAAGCAAAAATCATCCATTGAAGCTGCTGCATCATATCCCACTGCCAGATCTTGAACTAAGAAGCATCATGGAGGCCATTTGAACTCCAGGTTGTCCTTAGAACAAAGCAACAAAAACAATGTAAATCCTCTCAAAACTTGTTAAGAACAATGGAAAATGAGAAGATATTTTGTGACTAGACTAGGGATATAGCTAAAAGTAGAACCCTAAGTTCAATCCCCAACACTAATCCCATCCAAAAGAATTTCAGGTGACAAAAAATTCACCCCGCAATGATCACAGCAAAGTGGCAAAATAAGTAACTTTAAACTCTCATCCTCTCATAGAAACAAACAAACAAACATATAAAAATAAATAAGAGGAGCAGTGAAATAGCTCAATAGATAAAGACCCTTGAAACTAAGACTAGCAATTTGAGTTCAATCTCAGGACCCACCCTGAGACTGGTGGAGGAAGTAGAGGACTGATTCTTACAAGTTTTCTTCTCATCTCTATACTTAGGTGGTGGTTCTCTCTCTCTGAAAATAAAAAAATGCATTAAACATAATAAGAGACCAAACCAAATGTAAGTTTGGAATAACATCACAGGTTTGCAGCAACCACTCAAAGATAGAATCAACATAAAGAATACAGCACAGGCCAATCCCAGAATCCCTCAAACTTCTTAACACTTCCTCAGAGCCCTCTCAGCCTTCCACCAACAACCCTTATCATCATACTACAGCCTACAACTCTAGTACAAGCCCCCACTCTATTAGAGGCCACACTGGTTTCCAGAACTCCTGAGGCAATGCTGGCACACTGAACCCCAAAAAGGTCTACGGGCCACAACTATAGTGGAGGCACCCTACTGGACTAGAGGACTTGCCTGCCATCAGAACCACAGGCCACTCAGGCCAGAAGACCAGAGAGGAAAGGGCAGCCAAAGGAAAAACACCCACCCAACAAAGACAAACTCAGAAATCAGCAACTAGACCTATAATCACCCCAAACACAGATACCTAAGAGGCCAGCATAAGAACACAGTCAGGGAAATATGTTACCACTAATAAGCCCATCTATCCTGCTATAGCAAGTCCTGAATATACCCAACACAACTGAAGCACAAGAAAATGACCTTACAACCAAATTTATCTTCATAAATAGATAGAGGTCCTTAAAGAGGAAATGAACAAATCCCTTAAAGAAAACACAATTTGAAGAAATGAATAAATCATTTAAAGAAATTCAGGAAGACACAGTGTGAGGAAGTGAATAAAACTGTTGAAGAAATGAAAATGTAAATAGAGGCAATATAAATACAACTGTTTGAGACCTGAAAATAGAATAAAGAAAACACAAACTGAGGGAATCCTGGAGATGGAAAAAAATGTAGGTAAACACACAGGAACATACAGAAAAACGAAGTAAACACACAGCATTACCAAGAAATACTAGATGGAAGAAAAGAATCTCAGGGGTTAAAGATACAGTATAAGAAATAGATTCGCCAGTCAAAGAGACTGTTAAATCTAAAACACTGACACAAAACATCTAGAATATCAGGGAAACTGAAAAAACAAAAAACAAAAAACAAAAAAATAAGTATAATAGGAAGAGAAGAAGATTCCTATCTCAAAGGCCCAGAAATATTTTCAACAATATCATAGAAGAAAAATTTCCCAACCTAAAAAGGACATACCTATAAAGGTACAAGAAACACACAGAACAACAAGTAGATTGGACTAGAAAAGAAAGGCCACCCCTGTTGGGTCCCTCAGCTGCAAGACATTGCCAGGGGAGACTCAACTCATGCCTGCTGTGCCTGAAACAAAGGCTCACTACTATGAGTTCTGCCTTCGAGGATTCCAGAGGAAACCACACCTGCTGGCTGGCACATACACAGCCTGAGGACATCTGTTGTTGACCTCCTCCACCACTGTGGACTGAGCCTCCAGCCTCTCCCTGGAGCTGAGACTTGGAGTCTCCACCTACAGCCCAGCAGCCAGCTTCCCTTTGACTTCCTCCTTGACTTTGTTTGGACTCTTCCAGACTCCTCCCAAATTGCTTATGTTATTCAAATGTCATTGTAACCTGGAGATTCAGTTTGCTCTCTTGTATATAAATGCTGAACCCGCAAAGTAAAGGAGAGCCTTGATTGGAAGCCCTCAACTTGGCTTCGTGTCCTTTTGTTCTCGAACTCTGTGTTTCAGGTCTCCTTTCTCCCTTCGGTCGCCGCAGAACCTGGTTTATGAAACTGCGGGACAGTTTCACACCCCCATCCATATAATTATTAAAACCCTAAGTGTACAGAACAAAGAAAGAATATTAAAAGCTGAAAGGGAAAAGGCCAAGTAACATACAAATGCAGACCTATTAGAATTATGCCCAATTTGTCAATAGACTTTAAAAACCAGAAAGGCCTGGGCAGATTTTAAGAGGCCACAGATGTCTGCCAAGACTACTATACCCAGTAAAATTTTCAGTCATCATAGATGGAGAAAACAGATTTTTCATGACAAAGTCAAATTTAAACTATTCACAAATCCAGCTCTACAGGAGGTACTAGAAAGAAAAACTACAGCCAGAAAAACATAAGGGATAAATAATCTCACAAAAATACAAAATAAGGGATGGACTCTCTCTCTCTCCCTCTCTCCCTCCCAGCCCCACTCTCACTTAATCCATTATCACCACCAACAAAATAACACAAATTAGCTGTCATGATCACTGATATCTCTAAATATCACTAAACTCAATTCCCCTATAAAAACACAGACTAACAGAATGCAAAAACAGGATTAATCCTTTTGCTATATATCAGAACCACACCTCAATATCAAAGATAGATCTTACCTCAGAATAAAGGGTTGAAAAAAGATTTCTTAAGCAAATGGACCTAAGAAACAAGCTGGTGAAGTCATTTTAATGGCTAACAAAATAGACTTCAAAACAAAATTAATCAAAAGGGGCAGGAAAGGATATTTCATATTCACCAAAGGAAAAATCCACCAAGATGATTCTTCAAGGCTTAACATCTATGCCACAAACGCAAGAGCACTGACATTTGTAAAGGAAACAGTACTAAAGTTTAAATCACACCTGGACTCACACATTGATAGTGGAAGACTTCAATAGTCCACTCTCACTAATGGACAAGTCATCCAGTCAAACACTAAACAGAAAAATACTGGAGTTAAGAGATGTTATGAACCAAATGGACCTAACAAATATCTACAGAACAATTTACCCAAACACGAAAATATATACCTTCTCAGCAGCTCAGAACCTTCTCCAAAACTAACCACACACAGAAGAAATCTCAACAGATACAATAAAATTGAAATAACCCCCTGCATCCTATCAGACCTCTATGGGCTTAAACTGGATTTCAACAACAGAAAGCCTACAAATTCATAGAAACTGAACAACTTTCTACTGAATGACTACTGGGTCAAGTCAGAAATAAAGAAATCAAAGACTTCCTAGCATTCAATGAAAAGGAATACACCACAACATACGGGACACAATGAAAGTGGTCGTATGAGAAAATTTCATAGCCCTAAGTGTGAAATTGGAGAGACCTCATGCTAGGGACTTAATAACATATATAGAAGCTCTAGAACAAAAAGAAGCAAGTTCACTCAAGAGGAGTAGATGGCAGGAAATAATTGGACTGAGGGCTAAAATCAATACAAAAAACAAAGAGAACAATACAAAGAATCAACGAAGCAAAGAGTTGGTTCTTTGAGAAAAAAACAACAGGGTAGACAAATCCTAAAAGGATAGACAAGCTAACTAAAAGACAGAGAAAGAATATCCAAATTAACAAAATCAGAAATGAAAAGGGGAACATACAACAGACACTGATGAAATGCAAAGAATCATTAGGTCATACTTTAAAAACCTGTACCCCACAAACTTGGAAAATCTAAAAGAAATGGTAATTTTTTTGATAGATATTACTTACCACAGTTAAATCAAGGTCAGATAAATAATTTAAAAAATTTTTTTAATTAGATGTTTTCTTTATTTACATTTCAAATTTTATCCACTTTCCTTGTTTCCCCTCCGAAAAACTCCTATCCCATTCCCCCTCCCCTGCTCACTAACCCACCCACTCCTGCTTCCCTGCCCTGGCATTCCCCTACACTGTGGCATCAAGCCTTCACAGGACCAAGGGCCTTTCCTCCCACTGATGTCCAACACAGTCATCCTCTGTTATATATGTGGCTGGAGCCATGGGTCCCTCCATGTGTACTCTTTGGTTGGTGGAGCAAACAAATAGCCAACATCAAACTACATGGAGAGAAACTTGAAGCAATCTCACTAAAATCAGGGACTAGACAAGGCTGCCCACTCTCTCCCTACCTATTCGATATTGTACTTGAAATCCTAGCCAGAGCAATTAGACAACAAAAGGAGATCAAAGGGATATGAATTGGAAAGGAAGAAGTCAAATTATCACTATTTGCTGATGATATGATAGTATACTTAAGTGACTCCAAAAATTCCACCAGAGAACTTCTAAACCTGATAAACAACTTCAACAAAGTAGCTGGATATAAAACTAACAAACAAATCAGTGGCCTTCCTCTACACAAAGGATAAACAGGCTAAGAAAGAAATTAGGGAAACAAGACCCTTCACAATAGTCACAAATAATATAAAATACCTTGGTGTGACT
>NC_045030.1:14540506-14549254 GCF_008632895.1 Mastomys coucha
CCAATTCAATTCTTCATAGAGTTAGAAAGAGCAATTTGCAAATTCATCTGGAATAACAAAAAACCCAGGACAGATAAACAATTTAAATAGACCCAAAAGAAATAGAAGCAGTCATTAAAAGTCCCAACCAAAAACAAAAAAGCTCAGGCCAGATGCTTTGGAGCAGAATTCTACTAGACTTTATAAAAGAGTTAATGCCAATACTCCTCAAATTACTCCACAAAAGAGAAGAAACATTGATCAATTCATTTTATGAGGCCACAGTTACCTTGATACCAAAGCCACACAAAGACTTAACAAAGAAAGAGATTTACAGGCCAATTTTTCTTTTTGTTTTTGTTTTTTGTTGTTGTTTCTTTATTTCATGTTATATATTAGACAATGTAATTGCAACAAATTGGTCTAATGAATAATTTTCCCTTTTATTTTATTTTTTTTAATTTTGAAAAATAGTAATTTTTTATTAGATAGTTTCTTTATTTACATGTCATGATATCTCCTTTCCCAGTTTCCCCTCCAAAAAAAAGAAAGAAAAGAAAAACAAAACAAAACAAAAACCCTGTCCCCTCCCCTCTCCTCCTGCTCATGCCAATTTTTCTTATGCGCATAGATGCAAAATTACTTATTAAAATACTTGTGAGCCAAATCCAAGAATGCATCAAGAAGATCATCCACAACAATCAAGTAGGCTTCAACACAGATGTAGGGATGGATCAACATATGAAAAATCAGTCAATGTAATCTACCACTTAAGCAAACTGAAACAAAAAAATCCCACATGATCATTTCAATAGATGCTGAAAAAGCCTTTGATAAAATCCAACACTCCTTCATGAGGAAAATCTTGGAGAGATTATGGATACAATGGACATACCTAAACAAAATAAAGGCAATTTACAGCAAGCCAGTAGCCAGCAACAAATTAAAAGGAGAGAAACTCAAACCTATTCCATTAAAATCGGAACACATCAAGGTTGTCTATTCTATATCTATTCAATATAGTAATCGAAGTTCTAGCAGGAGTAGTAAGACAACTAAAGGAGATCAAAGGGATATGAATTTGAAAGGAAGAAGACAAAGTATCTTTTATTTGCAGATGATATGACAATATGATATAAATGACATTAAACATTATGATAATATACAAAAGAGATGGTGGATAATAAAATTCCACCACGGAATTCTTACTGCTGATAAACACTTTCAGTAAAGTGGCTGGATACAAGATTAACTCAAAAAGAAAAAAAATCAGTAGCCCTCCTACTCACAAATGACCAATAGACCAAGAAAGAAATCATGGAAAAATATCCTTTATGATAACCACAAATAATGTAAAATATCTTAGAGTATCTCTAACCAAACAAGTGAAAGATCTGTATGTATGACAAGAACTTCAAGTCTCAAAAAAAAATTGAAGATACCAGAAGATGGAATGATCTCCCATGCTCATAGATTTGTAGGATTAATGCACTAAAATTGACTATCCTACCAAAAGCAATTTACAGATTCAATGCAAGCCCAATCAAAATTGTAAGACAAGTCTTTATAGACCTTGAAAGGACAATATTCAACTTTATATAGAAAAACAAAAGACTCAGAATAGCTAAACCAATAAAATAGTATCTACAGATAACAGCATCCTTGATTTCAGACTTTACTACAGAGGTACATCAATAAAATTTGCATGCTATTGGAATAAAGAGACAGGTTGAGCAATTGAATCAAATTGAAGATCCAGACATAAATCCACAATTATAGACACTTGATTTATTTTGTTTTGTTTTGTTTTTGTAGAAGAAAGGGTTTATTTCATCTTATATCTTACAGTACATTATAAATGGTAGTCAGGACAGGATATCAAACATGAACTTGGAGGCAGGCACTATAGAAGAGGTCATGAATAGAATTACTATCTTCTCCAGACTGATTTCATATTCCATCTTTTCAGAGATGGCACTTGCAATAGTAAATAATCAGGCGAGAAAATATTCAATGATCTTTTGCCTCCTAGACAACTTGATGGAGACATTTTCTCAACTGCAGTTTCCTTTTTCAGTTTAACTCCTGTTAGACTATATTTGATAAAAAACAAGGAACAAAAGGAAAGGAAGAAGAAAGAAGAAGAAAAGAAAGAAAAGAAGAAAAGAAAGAAAAAAGAAGGAAAGAAAGAAGGAAGGAAAGAAAGATTTTCTCAAAGAACCAGCTCCTGGTTTTGTTGAATCTTTGTATAGTTCTGTTTCTACATGGTTGATTTCAGCCTTGAGTTTGATTATTTTCTGCCATCTAATCCTCTTGGGTGTATTTGTTCTAGAGGTTTCAGGTATGCGGTCAAGCTGCTAGTGTATGCTCTCTCCAATTTCTTTTTGGAGGCACTCAGAGGTATGAGCTTTCCTCTTAGAACTGCTTTCATTATGTCCCATTAGTTTGGGTGTGTTGTGTCTTCATTGTCATTAAATTCTAAAAGTCTTTTACTTTCTTTATTTCCTCCTTGACCAAGTTATCATTGAGTAGGGCTTTGTTCGGCTTCCATGTGTATGTGGGCTTTCTGTTGGTTTTGTTGCTATTGAAGAGCAGTCTAGTTCTGTTTAATCTTCTTGTATCTGCTGAGGCCTGTTTTATGACCAATTATATGGTCAATTTTGGAGAAGGTACTATGAAGTACTGAGAAGAAGGCATATTCTTTTGCTTTAGGATGAAATGTTCTATAAATATCTGTTAGATCCATTTGGTTTATAATTTCTGTTAGTTTCACTATGTCTCTATTTAGTTTCATTGACAAGAGTGTGGTGTTGAAGTCCCCCACAATTATTGTATGAGGTGTAATGTGTGCTTTGAGCTTTAGTAAAGTTTCTTTTATGAATGTGGGTGCCTATGCAACTGGAGTATAGATGTGCAGAATTGAGAGTTCTTTTTGGTAGATTTTTCCTTTAATGAGTACGAAGTGTCCTTTGTTATCCTTTTTGATGACATTTGGTTGAAAGTCGATTTTATCAGATATTAGAATGGCTACTCCAGCTTGTTTCTTGGGATCGCTTGCTTGGAAAATTGTTTTCCAGCCCTTTAGTCTGAGGAGGGGTCTGTCTTTGACACTGAGGTACACTTCCTGTATGCAGCAAAATGCTGGGTCCTGGTTTATGTATCCAATCTGTTAGTCTGTGTCTTTTTACTAGGGAATTGAGTCCACT
This sequence comes from Mastomys coucha, assembly GCF_008632895.1. Taxonomy (NCBI): domain Eukaryota; kingdom Metazoa; phylum Chordata; class Mammalia; order Rodentia; family Muridae; genus Mastomys; species Mastomys coucha. Next base: position 14,543,692 of record NC_045030.1, read on the forward strand.
GATGCTAAGAGATATTAAGGACTAGTGATTGTTGCTTTCTGTTATTTTTTGTTATTTTTATGTTTATGTAGTTATCTTTCTTTTGGGTTTGTTGAAAGATTACTTTCTTGCTTTTTCTAGGGTGTAGTTTTCGTCCTTGTGTTGGCATTTTCCATCTATTATCCTTTGTAGAGCTGGATTTGTGGAAAGATATTGTGTAAATTTCATTTTGTCATGGAATATCTTGTTTTCTCCATCTATGGTAATTGAGAGTTTTGCTGGGTATAGTAGCCTGGGCTGGCATTTGTGTTCTTGTAGGGTCTGTATGACATCTGCCCAGGATCTTATAGCTTTCATAGTCTCTGGTGAGAAATCTGGTGTATTTCTGACGGGTTTGCCTTTATATGTTACTTGACCTTTTTCTCTTACTGCTCTTAATATTCTGTCTTTGTTTTGTGCATTTGGTGTTTTGACTACTATGTGATGGGAGTTATTTCTTTTCTGGTCCAATTGATTTAGAGTTCTGTAGGCTTTTTGTATGTTTAGGGGCATCTCTTTCTTTAGGTTAGGGAAGTTTTTTTCTATAATTTTGTTGAAGATATTTACTGGCCCTTTAAGTTGGAGGTCTTCACTCTCTTCTATACCTATTATCCTTAGGTTTGGTCTTCTAGCGCATCCTGGATTTCCTGGATGTTTTGGGTTAGGAGCTTTTTGCATTTTCTTTGACTGTTGTGCCAATGTTTTCTATGGTGTCTTCTGCACCTGAGATTCTCTTCTATCTCTTGTTGGTGATGCTTGCATCTATGACTCCTGATCTCTTTCCTAGGTTTTCTATGTCCAGGGTTGTCTCCCTTTGTGATTTCTTTATTGGTCCTATTTCCATTTTTAGATCCTGGATGGTTTTGTTCAATTCCTTCACCTGTTTGGTTGTGTGTTCCTGTAATTCATTAAGGGATTTTTGTGTTTCCTCTTTAAGGGCTTTTACCTGTTTACCTATGTTCTCTTGTATTTCTTTAAGGGAGTTATTTATGTCTTTCTTAAAGTCCTTTATCATCATCATGAGATGTGATTTTAAATCAGAGTCTTGCTTTTCTGTGTATTGGGGTATCCAGGGCTTCCTGTGGTGGGAGAACTGGGTTCTGATGATGCCAAGCAGCCTTGGTTGCTGTGTTAGTTGGTCTTGCTGTCTCTGACTGTGGCTTGTCCCTCCTGCGAGCCTGTTTGTCAGTACTCCTGGGAGACCAGTTCTCTCTGGGATGAATTTGGGTATGGAGAGCTGTGGCACAGGGTCAGCTCCTGGGTGCAGACAGAAACCAGAAGGATCCTGTCCCTGGCTGTTCCTTGGTTCCTGTGTCCTGATGGCTCTGGGAGTGCCCCTCTTGGGCCAGAATTTGAACAGACGTGGCAGTCTTACCTGTGCTCACATGTGTGACAGCACTCCTGGGAGACCAGCTCTCTCCTGGCAGTATTTGTTATGGAGCGCTGTGGCACATGATCAGCTCTGCGCACAGATGGAAACCAAAAGGATTCTGTACAAGTCAATATATTGATGCTAGGAGTCAACTCTCTCACTGCTAGAGAAGGGAATAGTGAGACACAAACATGAAATAAATGATAACCAGAAAGATTCATGTAATACTACAAAAACTGTATGAACTAGTTCACACAGTGTACAAATGTGCAGTATATGTATATACACATAAGCAGGAAGCAAAATTAAAATAGAAATATTACATGTTACATAATAGTATATTTGCATTAACTGTATTTTAGTCAAAATTCTTGTCTATCAATTTATTTATTTATTATTAGTAGTAGTGGTGTACAGATGTGTGAAAAAAGCAAGACAGCAGACATTACCAAGCCAAGAAGAGAGGCCTTACCAGAAAACAAACCTGAAAGTACCCTGATTGTCTCCAGAATTGTGAAAAAAATAAATTGCTGTTTAACTCATAATCTGTTGTGGTCTGCTATTATAGACTGAACTAATACAAGTTGAATATCCTTATAGAAAATGCTCGTGATAACAGGATTTTAGATCTTAATGCTTTGCATATCTTAGAATATTTTTTCATATATAATGATATCTTAGGGTGAGACCCAAGACCAAATATAAAATTATTTTATGAGACCACACACACGGGCGGGGGGCACTCACACAATGTGTCATATATAACTGTTCTCAGAGCCAAGTAACTCCCATCTTGGGAAATTTGGCCGGGACACCCTTGTAAAAGATCATCCCAACTAGGATGGTTGATGGTTTATACCTCGCCACAGAGGTGCAGAGAAGGGTGTTGGGCTCTATTTGGCCCTGGTTTGGGCCTTGAGGACAAACCTGAGCCTGGCTCAAGTTTTGTAAACTGTCTCAGTCATTTCCGTACTGGAGTGACTCAACACAACCTGCTTAAGCCTGCCTTTGCCTAGCTCCTGCTGACGTAGAGTAACTTTGTTGGCTCCATCAGTCACCCCATACCCTTCATCAACTTTCCCCTCCTCCTCCGTCATCTCACCTCAGCAGAAAACTCTGCCTCCTCTCTCAGCCCTTTATAAAGAAAGGATTAATACATAAAAATGAGTTCCTGCTTTGACAGACTCCCGGCTCTGGGTAGTTAGTCTCCAGGGGCAGGAGATCCAAGCCGCGACACTCACCATCCCGCTCAGCCCCGAGAAGCTTGGCTGAACCGGGTTATCTCCCTCTCGCCTGGTTCTGTTGGCAGAGAGCCTGCCCAGCAGAAGAACATGAGAGAGATTCTTGCCTGAGTATTCACCTGTTTCTTACTATCTGGGGGCTCTGCCCTGGGACTGGGAAAAGGGGTAGAGTATATAGAAGAAGGGAAGACTAGAGCTGGGCATCAATCTATGCACTTAGCCTACCAGGAAGCCCTCATCCCTCTTTGAGTAAGGCTTTCCATATGTGGTCAGTTCCCATATTCCTGTAAGTAGTAGGCTCCCCTTCCCATGCTCTGGAAGTAAGCCAAATAAATTCCTTGGTGCACAAAGAGTGAACTTGGGCAGTATCTTGGTTGGCTATTGTGATCTTGGGAGGAGGAGTAGACAGTGATTTATATCTCCCTCAGGGAGGGAATTTTAGCAACATATACATATCTTAATATAGCCTGAAAGTAAATTTCTGCTGTATTTTTAGTGTACATGCATTTTGACTTCAAGCCATCTATCACATGAGATTAGATATGGACTTCTCTACTTATGTAATACTGGCACTCAAAAAATGTAAGATTTTGTAGCATTTCAAATGACAGATTTCTATGTTAGGGATGTTCAACCCGTTTGCTAGTCATATGCAGTTAAGGAAAAGGTAATTCTCTAGCGTGATGTAGAAAGATGTCTTCACTCTAGTCACTCAATGGTTACATTAAGTGTAACTATTATAGTGGCTATTCCTGGTTCTCAACTTGACTATATCCGAAATGAACTACAATCCAGAATTAGAAGGCTCACCTGTGGCCTTAATCTGGAGGCTGAGAGATAGAAGTTTCTGACCTGAATCTTGGCATCGAGACCTTGAGGCATAGTGACTATGAATCCCAGAAGGTTAAGATAGGAAGATCTATGATTTCAAGGTCATCTGGGATTAAAGGTGTGGTGGCACACACCTTTAATCTGGGCCACACTTTTTGCTGGAGACCTATATAAGGACATTGGAAGAAGGAAGGCTTGCTCTGCTTTGCCTGCTTGCCTTGTGGGACTAAGCAACTGCTAGATCCTTGGACTTCCATTTATAGCTGCTGCCAACTCTTGTTGGGAGTTGGACTACAGACTGTAAGTCATCAATAAATTCCTTTACTACATAGAGACTACCATCAGTTCTGTGACTCTAGAGAACCCTGACTAATACAACTATACACCTTTAAAGTACACAAGAGGTACCCCTCAAAAAACAAAAAAGAGGAAAAGTGGCAAGCAGTCTGGTTGGAATCCAATGACTTCATAAAAGTGCCAGACTGTATGATGACTGCCTATTCCCAACAACAGAAGGCACACAGGCCTAGCGTCTCTCAATCCCAACCTACTAATACATACCAAGCTGTGCAGGTGTCTTAGCCTTTCCACACACTAACAGGTGGTTCTCTAACAACATCAGACAAAAAGGGAATAACAGCAAGTTAGATTAGTTGGGAGTTTGCAGCAGAGAAAGTGCTTTTGTTCCCCCACTGAGTCTGCCTGTACTGGCAACAGGCAACACTTCATGGGAGACCAATAGAACAAGTGGGAAATACTTTGTTCCTGCTTGCCAAGAGACCTTCTCCTATTGTGACCAGGCACAGACCCCACAGGGGTAAATCTAATATAAGAGAAGCCTAGCTTAGAAAACATGGCTTTTCTTCTGAGTAGAAAATTCCTATAATTTTATGGTTCCTGAGTATCCATTTTGACCTTCTTATACTAGCAAAAGAGCTCAGTCACTTTCCATGGTTTCTAGCTCTATACCTCCTCTGAGATCATCAAGGCTAGCAATGCAAGTCTACCTTATACCTTGCCTTCCTTTTTGTGGCTGACTCCTCAATGGTGCAGCTAGGTACAACCTACTGGACTCAACCCATTGATCACCATAAAATTTATGAACTTCAGATATACTGTTGTGACCACCTTTCAGTAACAGTGCGACTCCAGGAACCTTGTTCCTGTTTGTTTTAAATCTCCAGATTGAAGCTTCTATGAGTAAAACCTAAGTAGATAATACTCTGAACCCTAATAAAGGCTTTATTTAGCCTGCAGCATCCTCACTTTCTCTTGTACAGCACCCGAGGTATATCCCAGATGGCCCTTCCTTTCCTATTGATGTTGTGAAGTATTATTATGCCTTCTAAGTTCCACTTCTGTTTGCCATAGGAGTTTTGTTTAACTTTCTTTTTGGTCTTACTTGACTGGCACACTTGAATATAACTTCTCCCACCCATGAGGATATCTTATTGGGAATACATTACACAGGTCAGATAAGAGCCACAGAGTACCTACCAGTATTAATAAGCTTCCAGGGCTAGAGGCACTGGGTAAGTGCAAAAACTTGAACTTGAAGCTATCCACCAGGGTAAACTAACACTTTATGAAGGGTACATTATAATCATCCACTACCATAATCCCCGGGACCTGCTCACAACAGGTTTACAACCACTCTTGTGAGAAAGGACTCAAGTTCAAATTAAAACAAACAAACAAACAAACAAACAAACACCAATAATATACTATGTAGCATAATTTAAAAAATGCATTTTTTCCAGTTGCTGGCACAGAGAGCTGTCCCAATCCCCCAATATTAGAATTTACTAGTAGTAATGAGAAGACTCATGGATGTCTTGAAATCTTCAAGATAGATTCTCTGGTTACCACAGAAACCAACATTACTGAGAGTAAGGATTTTTGGCCCTGGCCTAGGTCTTTGGAGAAGGGTTAGAAATTGGGATGGTCTGCCTGGGCTGGGGTCCAGAGCAGACCTTGGGTGCAAGCTCCATAGCCAGTCCCACAACACCTAGAGGAAGTTCCACTCCCAGGTACTCTGATACACCCAGGATCAGAGGTAAGCAGGAACCAACATCTGTCCCAACACTGGGAGTAACTGGGA
>NC_045030.1:14553516-14553840 GCF_008632895.1 Mastomys coucha
TTCGAATGCAACATATGCCTGGACACGGCCAAGGACGCTGTCATCAGCCTGTGTGGCCACCTCTTCTGTTGGCCGAGTTTACATCAGTGGTTGGAGACTAGACCTAACAGCCAAGTGTGTCCAGTTGGCAAAGCTGGCATCAGCCGGGACAAGGTCATCCCACTCTATGGCAGAGGCAGCACTGGACAGCAGGATCCCAGAGAGAAGACTCCTCCTCGTCCTCAAGGCCAGAGGCCAGAGCCAGAGAATAGAGGGTGATTTCAAGGATTTGGATTTGGAGATGGTGGCTTTCAGATGTCTTTTGGAATTGGAGCATTTCCATTT
>NC_045030.1:14555147-14564096 GCF_008632895.1 Mastomys coucha
GAATGTGTGCTGAACCCAGGGACACATGAGGCTCCTAAGCAAGCAACCCCTCCCTGGTGACATGTAACACAAGGACCTCAGAGATATGTGGTCATGATTCCTTATTCTTCCTCATGCTGATTTGTTCTTGAATTTACAAGCTCTTTCCTCTGAATCTGATTATGGGATGGTGGTGCCAGGCAGCAGAACAGTTCACCTGCTGAGACGGCTCTTGCTTTGCCAGTCAGGCCTCATCTTAGAAATGTCACCTCTTCCTGAAGACCTCTGCAGGGCAGCAAGATGAGTGTCTACTGGACCCTTTTGTTCACTTTTCCAGCACCCACTGCCCCAGCAATAACAGAAACTGGGAGAAAGCCTTGCCTAGTGAGTTTTCTAGATGTAACTCTGTATAATCTATGGAACCCTAGACCTTGAGAATGGTGAAAGAGCCCTCCCCCTCACTGCATAATCCTCACCTGCCAATGCCAGTGTTAGTGTTGAAATGAATACAGTATGAAGTATTTTGTAGGAGGGTGGTTTGGCAACTCTAGCTGGTAAGAATAAGCCACCAACCTAATGGTATGCCTGACAGATTTTAAATATTCTTTGTTGCTTGGAAATCCCCAGTCACAGGGGCCCCTGGAGTGTCTCTGTTCTAGAGAGAATTGGTAAGATCCCTCAGTGTAACATGGCCATAAGTAGTAGAGGGAAAACTTAAGCCAATGAACACAAAGGAGATGAGAGGGATTGTGAGTAGCGGAGTAAACCATTTGGAATCTGGTGAGATGGATGACCCAGGTGTGCACCAGCAAAGTCATCCCAGGGCAAGCAGTAGCACAGCTGTGGTGTCATGTGCCCTCTGTGAACATTGCAGGGCTATACATCTGCCAGCAGTTGAGGCAAGACAGCCAACTTGGGCTTTATGGGCCATTCCTCTACAGGCTCACCGCTCATCCCATGGCCAAGGCAGCTTTCCCTTCTGTGTTTTCTATGTCCTCAGCCTCCACCTTTCTGCCACCCTCATGGACAAGGACAATGGGAACATGTAAGGCAGCATTCCTTGACCAGTCACTGATTTTCACTGTTGTGAAAGTGATTGATTTAGAATTAAATGGTTTTACATTAAAAAAAAAAGAAAAGAAAATGCAAGCACAGTGAGAAAAGTTATCAATATTTCCATGATGTTTGTAAAACATGATTTTATATATTTTCAATGGTTAACATTAAACAAATAGAATGATTATTTTAAGATATATTTTGTTGTTATGTCTCCCTTTTCATTTATAATTTTATTAATTTGGATACTGTCTCTGTACCCTATGGTTAGTCTGGCTAAGGCTTTAATCTATCTTGTTGATTTTCTCAAAGAACCAGCTCCTACTTTTGTTTTTTTCTTTGTATAGTTCTTTTTATTTCTATTTGGTTGATTTCAGCCCTGAGTTTGATTATTTCCTGCCATTTACTCCTCTTGGGTGTATTTGCTTCTTTTTGTTCTAGAGATTTCAGGTGTGCTGTCAAGCTGCTAGTGTAAGCTCTCTTCAGTTTCTTTTTGGAGGTACTTAGAGCTATGAGTTTTCTACTTAACACCGCTTTCATAGTGTCCCATAAGTTTTGGTATGATGTGTCTTCATCTTCATTAAATTCTAAAAGGCCTTTAATTCCTTTATTTCTTCCTTGACTAAGTTATCATTGAGCAGAGCGTTGTTCAGCTTCCATGTGTATGTGTGCTTTCCATTGTTTTTGTTGGTATTTAAGACCCAGCCTTAGTCCATGGCCTTTTTTTTAAAAAGAAAAAAAAAGATTTATTTATTTCATGTATGTGGGTACACTGTCACTATCTTTAGACATACCAGAAGAGGGCATCAGATCCCCATTACAGATGGTTGTGAGCCACCATGTGGTCACTGGGAATTGAACTCAGGACCTCTGGAAGAGCAGTCAGTGCTCTTAACCACTGAACCATCTCTCCAGTCCTTCAGGAAACTTCTGACTTAAGCCAACACTGAGGTACTGAGAGGACAGCATACCCAAAGGCTATCAAAGGAAGCTTTTCGCTTCCATGTGCTTTGTTCTGTATCTCTACCATGTGGTTGTTCCTGAGTTGTACCCTTCTTCTAGTTGGGTTCTTCTGTTGCTATGATATGCACTATGATGAAAAGCAGCTTAGGGAGGAAATGGTTTATTTGCCTTCCATATACTGAACACAGTCCATCATTGAGGAAAGTCAGGGCAGGAAATCAACCAGGAATAGAAATCATAGCCTAGGAGTAGCATGCCCACAATGAGTGGGGCCTTCTCATATTAATCAATAATCAAGAAAAGTGTCCCGTAGATATGCCAACAACCATTACCTTCCTGAGTTCTCTGAGTTATTCAAGTATATTATTGGATCTGTATAGGATAGTGTGTGTGTGTAGGGGTCTCTTTCTAGCCCCATGTTAATTTCTTTGGTTTGTCTACTTGAAATGCCTAAGACTATGAAGAACATTCCAGATTTGACTAACTAAGGAGGAAAGGTACCACTCTAAATGTAGACAGCACCATCCAAGGACTGGGATTCCAGACTGGATAGAAAGGGAACAAAGGAGAAGGTGAAGTGAGCACCAGTGAACCCTTCTCTGTTTTCTGATCTGTGGGGAAGCAGTCTTCATGCTCTATGACTTTCCCTGTAGGATGGACTATACCATAAAACCATGAGTTTCTTTGTTTATTAAGTATTTGGCTACATAAATGAGAAAACTACATAGTATACTCTCAAATTTGCAAGTGGGTAAGCAGAGGTATAAGTAACCCAGGAACTCTATTTTTTGGCTGATATCTGAAGTGAAGAAACTTTGTGGGACTACTGTGTGGTCTCCACTAACACTGGTACAAAAAGCCCCTAACTCAAAACATCCATAAAATTTAGGACACAATGAAAAGACCAAACATGAGAATAATATATATAGAAGAAAGTGCAGATTTCAAACTCAAAACATCTTCAACAAAATCATAGAAGAAAATGTCTCTAACCTAAAGAAAGAGATGCCCATAAATGTACAAGAAGCCTACAGAACACCAAATCGATTGGACCAGAAAAGGAAATCCTCCCATCACATAATAATGCATAAAACACGGAATACACAGAACAAAGAAAGAATATTAAAAGCAGTAAGAGAAAAAGGCCAAGTAACATATAAAGACTGACCTATCAGAATTACACCAGACTTCTCAACAGAGACTCTTAAAAGTCAGAAGATCCTAGAAAGATGTCATCCAGACTCTAAAAGAACACAAATGGCACCCAGGTTTCTATACCCAGCAAAACTCTCAATCATCAGATGAAGAATCCAAGATATTCCATGAAAAAACTAAATGTAAACAATATCTTTCTACCAATCCAGCCCTACAGAGGATGCTAGGGGGAAAACTCCAACACAAGGAGGGTATCTACACCTAATAAAACACAAGAAATGAATGATTTCACAACAAACCCCAAAAAGAGAATCACACACACTCACATGATACCGCCTCCAACAACAACAGTAACAGGAACTAACAATAATGGGTCTTTAAAACCTCTCAGCATCAATGGAGTCAATTTCCCAATAGAAGGACACAAGCTAGCAGACCAGATATGTAAACAGGATCCATCATTCTGCTGCATATAAAAACACCTGGGCAACAAAGACAGATACTACTACCTCAGAGTAAAGGGCTAGAAAAACGTTTTCCAAGTAAAGGGTCCTAAGAAACAAGCTAGAGTAGCCATTCTAATACCCACTAAAATAGAGTTTTAACCAAAAGTAATCAAAAGAGATGGGGAGGACACTTCATACTCACCAAAGGAAAATCTACCAAGAAGAACTCTCAATTTTGAACATCTATGTTCCAGATGCAAGGGCACCCACATTCATAAAAGAAACTTTACTAAACTTTACTAAAGCACATATTGTACCTCACACAATAATTGTGGGGGACTTCAACACCCCACTCTTATCAATGGACAGATCATGGAAACACAAACTAAACAGAGACACAATGAAACTAACAGAAGTTATGGACCAAATGGATTTAACAGATATCTATAGAACATTTCATCCTAAATCAAAACAATATACCTTCTTGTCAGCACCTCAGGATACCTTCTCCAAAACTGACCATATAATCGGTCACAAAACAGACCTCAATAGATGTAAGAAGACTGAAATAATCCCATGCTCCTATCAGATCACTAAGGATTAAGGCAGGTCTTCAATAGCAACAAAAACAACAGAAAGCCCACATACACATGACAGCTGAACAACACTCAACTCAATGATAATTTGGTCAAGGACGAAAGAAAGAAATTAAAAACTTTTTAGAATTTAATGAAAACGAAAGCACAACATGCCCAAACTTATGGGACACAATGAAAGCAGTGTTAGGAGGAAAACTCATAGCTCTGAGTGCCTCCAAAAAAGAAACTGGAGAGAGTTTACACTAGCAGTTTAATAGCACATCTGAAAGCTTTAGAACAAAAAGAAGCAAATATACCAATGAGGAGTAGATGGTAGAAAATAATCAAACTCAGGGCCGAAATCAATCAACAAAAAGAACTATACAAAGAATCAACAAAAGCAGGAGCTAGTTCTTTGAGAAAATCAACAAGATCATCCTTCCTGTAGACTGCAACTCGGACAGTCGGAGATCCATGCTTCGCCTCAGCTCTCATACCTGTCGGTGCCCCTTCACCAAGATCATGTTCAAGAAATTTGATGAGAAGGAAAGTGTGTCCAACTGCATCCAACTGAAAACTTCCGTTATTAAGGGAATTAAGAGCCAACTGACTGAGCAGTTTCCAGGTATCAAGCCATGGCTTAATCAAATTATGCCTAAGAAAGACCCCGTCAAAATAGTGAGATGCCATGAACACATGGAAATTCTTACAGTCAATGGAGAATTACTGTTTTTCAGGCAGAGAAAAGGACCTTTTTATCCAATGCTAAGATTACTTCACAAATACCCGTTTATCCTGCCACACCAGCAGGTCGACAAGGGAGCCATCAAATTTGTGCTCAGTGGTGCAAATATCATGTGTCCGGGTTTAACATCTCCTGGAGTGAAGCTCTACACTGCTACAGTAGATACCATCGTGGCGGTCATGGCAGAGGGGAAAGAGCATGCCCTGTGTGTCGGAGTCATGAAGATGGCAGCAGCAGACATTGAGAAAATCAACAAGGGGATCAGCATTGAGAATATCCACTATCTAAATGACGGGCTGTGTGGCATGTGAAGACATATAAGTGAGCCTTACACAGTACACTTGAGCTAAATACAAATATTGTGTTGTATCTGTGTGTGTGTCTGTATGTGACATCTTGAAGACAATACCTCTGTGGTTATACTGAATAAATTCAACGAATACCTTAAAAAAATGAAAAAAGAAAACCAACAAGATAGATTAAAGCCTTAGCCAGAGTAACTAAAGGGCACACAAACAGTATCCAAATTAACAAATCAGAAATGAAAAGGGAGATATAACAAGAAAAAACTGAGGAAATTAAAAAAAAATCAACAGATCCTACTATAAAAGCCTATACTCAATAAAGCTGGAAAATCTGGATGAAATGGACAATTTTCTAAACAGATACCAGGTACCAAAGTTAAATCAGGATTAGATAAACTACTTAAATAGTTCCATAACCCCCAATGAAATAGAAGTAGTCACTAAAAGTCTCCCAACCAATAAGAGCCCAGGACCAGATGGTTTTAGTGCTGAATTTTTCAGACCTTCAAAAAGGACCTAACAGCAATACTCTTCAAACTATTCTACAAAATAGAAACAGAACACTACCCAATTCATTCTATGAAGCCACAATTACACTGATACCAAAACCACATAAAGATACAACAAAGAGAACCTCAGACCAATTTCCCTTATGAATATCGATACAAAAATACTTAATAAAATTCTTGCCAACCAAATCAAAGAACACATCAAAAAGATCATTCATCATGATCAAGCAGGCATCCCAGGGATGCTCAGATGTTATAATATATGGAAATCCATCAATGTAATACACTACATAAACAAACTCATAGAAAAAAAAACATGAACATTTCATTAGATGCTGAAAACGCATTTGACAAAATCCAACATCCCTTCATGATAAAAGTCTTGGAAAGATCAGGAATTCAAGGCCCGTACTTAAACATATTAAAAGCAATATACAGCAAACCAGTAGCCAACATCAAACTAAATGGAGAGAAACTTGAAGCAATCCCACTAAAATCAGGGACTAGACAAGGTTGCCCTCTCTCTCCCTACCTATTCAATATAGTAATTAAAGTTCTACCTAGAGCAATTAGACAACAAAAGGAGGTCAAAGGGGTACAAATTGGAAAGAAAGAAGTCAAACTATCACTATTTGGAGATGATATGATAGTATACTTAAGTGACCCCAAAACCTCCACCAGAGAACAGCTGAAAAACAACTTCAGCAAAGAGGCTAGATATAAAATTAACTCAAACAAATCAGTAGCCTTCCTATACTTAAAGGATAAACAGGCTGAGAAAGAAATTAGGGAAATGACACCCTTCACAATAGTCACAAACAATATAAAGTATCTTGGTATGACTCTAACCAAACAAGTGAAAGGTCTGTATGACGAGAACTTCAAGTCTCTGAAGAAAGAAATTGAAGAAGAGCTCAGAAGATGGAAAGATCTCCCATGCTCAAGGATTGGCAGGATTAATATAGTAAAAATGGCCATCTTGCCAAAAGCAATCTACAGATTCAATGCAATCTCCGTCAAAATTCCAACTCATTTCTTCATAGAGTTAGAAAGAGCAATTCTCCAATTCATCTGGAATAACAAAAAACCCAGGATAGCCAAAACTATACTCAATAAAATAACTTCTGGGGGAGTCAGCATCCCAGACCACAAGCAATACAGAGCAATAGTGATAAAAACTGCATAGCATTGGTACAGTGACAGGCAGGTAGATCACTGGAATAGAACTGAAGATCCAGAAATGAACCCCTATATTTACGGTCACTTGATCTTTGACAAAGAAAATAAAACCATCCAGTGGAAAATTTTCAACAAATGGTGCTGGTTCAACTGGCAGTTAGCATCCAGAAGAATGCAAATAGACCCATTCTTACATCCTTGTACAACGCTCAAGTCCAAGTGGATCAGGGACCTCCACATCAAACCAGATACACTGAAACTTATAGAAAAGAAAGTGGGGAAGAGCCTCAAACACATAGGCACAGGGGAAAATTTCCTGAAGAGAATGCCAATAGCTTATGCTCTAAGATCAAGAATTGACAAATGGGACCTCATAAAATAGCAAAGCTTCTGTAAGGCAAAGGACACTGTCCATAGGACAAAACGGCAACCCACAGATTGGGAAAAGATCTTTACCAATCCTATATCCGATAGAGGGCTAATATCCAAAGAACTCAAGAAGGTAGACTCCAGAGAATCAAGTAACCCTATTTAAAAATGGGGTATAGAGCTAAACAAAGAATTTTCAACTGAGGAATATAGAATGGCTGAGAAGTACTTAAAGAAATGTTCAACATCCTTAGTCATCAGGGAAATGCAAATCACAACAACCCTGAAATTCCACCTCACACCAGTCAGAATGGCTAGGATAAAAAACCCAGGTGGCAGTAAATGTGGGAGAATTGCAAGCTGGTACAACCACTCTGGAAATCAGTTTGGTAGTTGCTCAGGAACTTGGACATAGTACTACTACCAGAGGACCCAGCTATACCACTCCTGGGCATATACCCAAAAGATGCTCCAACATGTAATAAGGACACATGCTCCACTATGTTCATAGCAGCCTTATTTATAATAGCCAGAAACTGGAAACAACCCTGATGTCCCTTGACAGAGGAATGGATGCAGAAAATATGGTATAATGACATAATTGAATACTACTCAGCTATTAAAATAATGAATTTATGAAATTCTGAGGAAATGGATGGACCTGGAGAATATCATCCTGAGTGAGGTAACCCAATCAGTCACAAAAGAACACACATGGTATGTACTTACTGATAAGTGGATATTAATTAGCCCAGAAGCTCCGAATACCCAAGATACAATTCACAGACCACATGAAGCTCAAGAAGAAGGAAGACCAAAGTATGGATACTTCAGTCCTTCTTAGAAGCGGGAACAAAATATCCATGTGAGGAGTTGCAGAGAGAAAGTGTGGAGCAGAGACTGAAATGAAAGACCATCCAGAGACATTTCCACTTGGGGATCCATCCCAAATACTGTCACCTAACTCAGACACTATTGTGGATTCCAATAAGTGCTTGCTGATAGGAGCCTGATATAGCTGTCTCCTGAGAGGCTCTGCCAGAGCCTGACAAATACAGAGGTGGATGCTTGCAGCCAAACATTGGAGTGAGCAAGTGATCCCCAATGGAGGAGCTAGAGAAATGACCCAAGGTGCTGAAGGAACTTGCAGTCCTATAGGAGGAACAACAATATGAACCAACTAGTACCCCCTGACCTCCCGCGGACCAAACTACCAACCAAAGAGTACACATGGCGGGATCCATGGCTCCAGCTACTTATGTAGCAGAGGATGGACTTGTTGGACATCAATGAGAGGAGAAGCCCTTGGTCCTAAGAAGGCTCCATACTCCAGTGAGGGGGAATGCCAGGACAGGGAAGCAGGAGTGGGGTTGGTGAGCATGGGGGAAGGAGGATGGATAGGGGGTTTTTGGAGGGGAAACCAGGAAAGGGGATAACATTTGAAATGTAAATAAAGAAAATATCTAAGAAAAATACATAAATTAATTAATTAAAGAAGATATCAGGAGTCGCAGGGCGGCAAAGACAGGATCCTCTCAGCCTCTGAGCAAGAGCAGTGGATCAGCAACCCTCTCTGCCCCTTCCCTGCAAGTGGAGAGCCTGCCTCCAAAGTGCTTTAACCCAGGGACTCTGGTGAGATCTGCCATTTTCTCTCCAGTGACTTTC
>NC_045030.1:14564106-14565160 GCF_008632895.1 Mastomys coucha
TTTCTAAGGCGGGACCAGCCAGGAGGCACAGGCCTCATGACTCACGCAGGGGAGTCTCAGGGCGGCAGGGAGTGCTTTAACCCAGGGACTCACCCATCTGCACCCGGAATTTACCACAGGAGAGCTGATCTCCCAGAAGTACTGACACAGGCTTACAGACCCACGGGTGGAACAAGCTCTAGTCAGAGACAGCAAGAACATCTAACACCAGAGATCAACAGATGGCAAAAGGCAAACGCATGAATCCTACCTACAGAAACCAAGACTACTTGGCTTCATCAGAACCTAGTACTCCCACCACAGCAAGTCCTGGATATCCCCAAACACCAGAAAGGCAAGATTTGGATCTAAAATTATATCTCATGATGGTGCTAGAGGAATTTAAGAAGGACATGAATAAATCCCTTAAAGAAATACAGGAGAACACAGGTAAAGAGGTACAAGCCCTTAAAGAGGAAACAAAAAAAAATCCCATAAAGAATTACAGGAGATCACAAGTAAGCAAGTAGAGGCCCTTAAAGAGGAAACACAAAAATCCCTTAAGGAATTGCAGGAAAACACAAACAGGTGAAGTAATTGAGCAAAACCATCCAGGACCTAAAAATCGAAGTAGAAGCAATTAAGAAATCAGAAAGAGAGACAATGCTGGAGTTAGAAATCTTAGGTAAGAAGTCAGGAACCATAGATGCAAGCATCACCAACAGAGTACAAGAGATAGAAGAGAGAATCTCAGATGCAGAAGATACCATAGAAAACATTGACACAACAGTCAAAGAAAACACAAAAAGATTCTAACCCAAAACATCCAGGAAATCTAGGACACAATGAGAAGACCAAACCTAAGAATAATAGGTATAGAAGAGAGTGAAGACCTCCAACTTAAAGGGCCAGTAAATATCTTCAACAAAATTATAGAAGAAAACTTCCCTAAGCTAAAGAAAGAGATGCCCATGAACATACAAGAAGCCTATAGAACTCTAAATAGGCTGGACCAGAAAAGAAATTCCTCCCACCACATAATAGTCAAAACAACAAATGCATTAAACAAAGAAAG
>NC_045030.1:14566907-14567058 GCF_008632895.1 Mastomys coucha
GAAGTTATGAAACAGATGGATTTAACAGATATCTATAGAACTTTTTATTCTAAAACAAAAGGATATACATTCTTCTCAGCACTTCATGGTACCTTCTCCAAAACTGACCATATAACTGGTCACAAATCAGGCCTCAACAGATACAAGAAGA
>NC_045030.1:14567506-14578943 GCF_008632895.1 Mastomys coucha
ACTCATAGCTTTAAGTGCCTACAAAAAGAAACTGGAGAGAGCATATACCAGCAATTTGACAGCACACTAAATACTTTATACTTTAAATAAATAACTTTATTTCATTTCAGAAAAAAAGAAGATATCAAAAGGAAAGCTCTTCCATGATTATTGATCAGTATGATTAACACAGTGAAAGTGGCCATCTTAGCAAACGCAATGTATAGATTTAATACAAATCCCATCAAAATTCTAACAAAACTCTTTAGACTTTGAAAGGCAATTCTCAATTTCATATGGAAAACCCAAAAACCCAGGATAGCTATAATAATAAAAACAAAACAAAACAAACAAAACAAAAAACAACAACAAAAAAAAAAACCCAAACCATTCCTGACTTCAAGCTATATTACAGAGCAATAGTAATATAAACTATATAGTACCAGTATAGAAACAGACAGGTTGATCAATGGAATCAAATCAAACACACAGAAATAAACCCACACACCTATGGATAGACACTTGATTTTTTAAAAGAAGCTGAATCCATACAATGGAAACTGGATAGCATCTTCAAAAAATGGTGCTGGTCTAACTGGATGTTTGCATGTAGAAGAAAGGAAATAGACCCATATTTATTATCTTGCACAAAACTTAAGTCCAAGTGGATCAAAGACTTCAATGTAAAACCAGGTACACTAAGTCTAATAGACCATAAATTGGGGAATAGCTTTCAATGCATTGTTACAGGAGACAACATCCTGAAGAGAACATCAATGGCTCTGGTTCTTAAGATCAACAATTGATAAATAGGATCTCATGAAACTTAAAAGTCTCTGTGTGTCAAAGGACACTATCAATAGGATAAAACAGCAGCCTACAGATTGGGAAAAGGTCTTTACAAGCCCTACATCCAATATAGAGCTAATATCCAAAAATATATAACGAACTTGCGAAGTTAGACTCCAACAACCCAAATAACCAAATTACAAAAATGGGGTACAGAACTAAATGGACAAATCTCAACAGAGGAATCTCTAATGGCTGATAAACATTTAAAGAAACATTCAACATCCTTAGTTATTATGAAATGTAAATCAAAATAACTTAGAGATTCCACTTTACATCAACCAGAATGGCTAAGATCAAAAACTCAAGTGACAGCACATGCTGGCAAAGATGTGGAAGCAAGGGGAACACTCCTACACTGTTGGTGGGAGTGCCAAATTTATATAATCAGCCTGGAAATCAATATGGCTGTTTCTGCAGAAATTAGGAATAGTTCTACCTGAAGACCCAGATATACAACTCCTGGGTATATACCCAAATATGCTCCATTATACCACAAGGACACTGGCTCAACTATGTTCATACCAGCTTTATTCATAATACCTAGAAACTGGAACCAACCCAGATGTCCCTCAAGTGAAGAATGGATGAAGAAAATGTGGTCCATTTATACAGTGGAATACTACTCAGCTATTAACAATAAGGACATTATTAATTTCACTGGCAAATGGATAGAACTAGAAAATATCATCTTGAGTGAAGTAATGCAGACCCAAAAGGACATGCATGGTGTATACTCACTTATAAGTGGATATTAGCCATAACATACCCAAAGGAACCAAATTAGGAAGGCCCAAGGGTGGATGCTTAAGTCTTACTCAGAAGTAGAAATAAAATAGATATTGGAGGTGGATGAATGGAAGGAACTGTGTGAGAGTGGGGATGGGGAGGGGAACAGGGCAGGGTGGGGATCAGGTGTAGGGAGAGCTGGGGAGAATGAAATAGTTGGTTGGCAGGGGGGAACATCTCTAGGATGTGCCAGAGACCTGTGATGGGGAAGGCCCCAGGGAGTCTATCTGGGTAAGTCTAGCTAAGACTCCTAGCAATGGGGGATATGGAGCCTGAAGTGGCCATCTCCCATAGTCAGGCAGGACTCCCAGTGGAGGGATACAGACACCAACTCACTTTCAACACCTTCTACCCAAAATGTGTCCTGCATACAAGATGTACAGGGACAAAGATGGAGTACAGAAGGAGGGAATGGCCAACCAATGACTGCTTCAACTTGAGACCCATCCCATGGATAAGTAGCATCTCAATCCATGCTACTATTAACAATACTCTGTTATGCTTGCAGTCAGCAGCCTAGCATGGCTGTCCTCTGAGAGCTCTACCCAGCAGCTGATAGAAATCAATGCAGAGACCCACAGCCAAACATTAGATAAGAACTTGAGAAATCTTGTAGAAGAGTTGGGGGAAGGATTGAGGGATCTGAACGAGATAGGGACATCATAAGAAGACCAACAGCATCAACAAATGTGGACTGTTGGGGGGCTCCCAGAGACTGAACCGGTAACCAAGAGCAAACCTGGGCTGGACCTAACCCCCCTGCATATATGTAGCAGATGTGCAGCTTGGTCTTCATATAGATCCCCCAACAACTAGAACAGGGACTATCCCTGATTCTGTTGCCTACCTCCGGATCCCGGTCCCCTAACTGAGCTAAATATCTTGTCTGGCCTCTGTAGGAGAGGATTCACCTAGTCCTGCAGTGACTTCATGTGACAGGGTGGAGTAATACCCAGAGGGGCTTCCCCCTTCTCATAGAAGGAGAAGAGGGAATTGAGGAGGTTCTGTGTGAGGGGGAAACGAGAGAAGGGGAGAGGTATGATCAGGTTATAAAAATCAATAAATAAATTAATGGGAAAAATGTTAAAAAAAAAAAGAAAGTTGAAAAATTTTGAAAGCAGCCAGACAAAAAGAGTGCATTATATATAAGGGGGCAGGATTTAAATGATAGATTTCTCATATAAGGAGGTCAGTAAGAAAGAGCCCTAATACTTTTCAAATGCTAAAAGAAACACAATATTTCAACCACAAATTGTTATTCTTCAGGAATGAAAATTAAAATATTCTCAGATGTAAAAGAAAACAAAACTAAAAAAAAATGCTACCAGAAGATCTATGGTTTAAAAACATGTCAAAGCTAGGCCTGGGAGAACATTCTGTGATTTTAGCAACTTGGAAGGCTAGCACAGGATAACTTAGGCCAAGAGTTTAAAGGCCAGCCCAGGAAACATGGTGAGACTTCTATCTAAAACCAAAACAAAATCCCCAATCTAACAAGATTGCTTGTAGAACACCAGGAAGAACAACAAATCAGAAAGATGACTGAGTAGATACAAACACAGAGGAGGACCATGGGAGGAAGCAGAGGTGGATGGACAGCCACGAATAAGGTTATATATAAAGAACAGACTTCCCTGGAGATACTAACCAAACCACCAAAGAGAAGTCTTCTCTAGAGGGTGAATTTTTTTTAAATCAATTATAGCTTTTGATATTCACACCACTTTTGCCTTCCTGAGTAATTTAGATATTTTTTGATAGGGTTCTTCCATTGCATTTGTCATAACAATAATTTCTATCTTTTTAAAAGAGAAATTGCCTAGGATCACTCACACCTGAAAGTAGAATGAAACAGACAATATCAATACTCCCTCTGCTTCCAACATGTACCTAGCAGTTTAGCAACACAACTGCTGAGAGCAATGATCTATGCATGTACTTGGAATATACAGGCATGTTCCCAGGACAGTGGGCAGCATAGTGCAGTGAAACTCTGGGATCCATGCTTCCAATTAAGATAGAGTGAGCATAATCACCATATGCTTCCCTTAGTACAGACATGAAACCTGGACAGAAGGAAAGAAAGAGCAGTTAGAAGAATCTAAAAAGGAAAAGACTACCAGGAAGATTAAGGGAAAGGACAGAATTCAATAAATTATGAGTTTCTACTTTTCACTGGTATTCACTGGCCCAGGATAAAGGTAACATAGCTAAGAAGATGGTATGGACACAGACAAAGATCTCTAAGGGTGACTTTCCTGTTTAGCTTTAAAAGAAGGGAATCTTTAATGTTCATCCACCTATTTTTTCCATCCTTTTTTTCATATCCCAAGCAACAGAAGCTTCACTTGCAAAACCAGAATACACAGCAGCAATGGAATTCACCCAGAAAGTCACCCAAAAATCTACATAGTGAAAGGAGAGAACTGACTTCTTTAAGTTGTCTTCTGGCCTCTACATGCACAAATGTATGCACACACAAAAACATAAATAAATGTAAGAAATGATAACCACACTAAAAAAATCTGTTATGGAAATTTTCTTCAGGAATAAAAGTGAAATAAAGATACTCAAAATAAAGGAAAAAATATGTTGCCAAGAGATTTAATCTGAAAATAATTACTAAAAGCAATTTACAGTCAGACAACTGATCACAGAAGGAAATCTGAACTATCAACAATGAAGGAAGAACGCAGACACATTTTTTTAAAGATAAATATAATAATGTAATTTCTCTAAAATATGAAGATATTGAAAGCAATAACTATAACATTGTAAAGACAGATGTAGTAGCACATGGCTGTGCCACCTTCTCAGGAGGCTGAGGCAGGAGGATCAAATGAACCTAGGAATTTGGGACCTGAGAGCAAATATAGTGATACTTCACATAAAAACAACAACACCCTAAACCAAACAGAGACAAAGACACTGTTAGAGTATCCAATGTAACTTTCAATGCATGTAGATATATAACAACCAAAACAGAAATAGGATCAGGTAAGGAAATGTACACAAGTTCATACATTTAGCTAAAGAGGTAAAAATATTAACTTTAATTGTATTTTATTAATTTAAGTACACATGATAATCTCTAGAGTAAACACAAAAGATACTCTGTAACTAGATACAGTCTAATATATAACCAAGGGCAAAGCATGGTGATAGTTTTATCTGCAATCTCAATGCTTAGGAAGCAGAGGAGCCAGTAGGATCACAAGTTTGAGGCCAGTCTGGGTTGTATATCAATCAAGTTCCAAAACAGCCTGAAATTTAAAGAATCAGTAGATAGAAAATCAATGTAGGATTTTAATCCCAGCACTCAGGAAGTAGAGCAGGCAGATTTCTGTGAGTTCAAGGCCATTCAAGAGCTACATAGTGAGACTGTCTCAAAAGTAATACAAGCCAACCAAACAAACTAATATTATCAACTAACTGTTTGCTGATACATATAGAATACTGCACTAAAAAGTATAACATATTTTTTTCAAGTATGTATGAATTGGGAAACAAGTTTTGACAAACTTAATATAACTGAAATCACTGGGCTACATAGCAAGACAAGATAAACACAGGATACTCAGTGGTGGAGTATGTTATTATACCAGGGTTCTGGGTTCAATTCTCATCACATACAGAGAAACAAATAAGTATGTAATACAAAACACAAAACAAAACAAATGTTTAATTTTTTTTAAAGGCAGCAAGAGGAACTACCACCAAATAAAATGGGTTAAAGAACAGTGAATGAGCAATAAAATGGGATGCCTAAATCCAAGGGTATCAGTAATTCCATTTAAAGTGAAAAGACTAAAATGCACCAATTAAATGAGAATTTCCAAATGGATTACAACTATTACCCAGTATTAGGGACTGAATTTTATGATCCCATGTTTATATATTAGAGCCCAATTCATATACTATATTTGGAGATAGGACATTTAAAGAGAGAATTAAGAGTTAAATGAAGGGCTGGAGCTACAGATCAATGGTAGTAGCAAGCACAATGCTAATCCCCCAGTTCAATCCCTAGCACTGCCATAAATGAAAAAGGAAAAGTTAAAGAAATATATGAAAGCACAGTCAATAAAGAATGGTATAAGAGGAACAGTGTGAAGACAATAGCAAGGTCACAGCATGTAGGCCACCTGCAAATAGAAAGCAGGCTCTAACGAAACAATAAGTCAGAGAAGAGAGGACTTTGATGCTGGAATTTTAGACCTGTGAAAAGAGAAACTTTTATTGTCTAAGGCATCTAGTCTGTGGTACATTGGGATGATAGCTCCAACAGACTAATAAACCCAACTATATATGTTAGCTACAAGAACATACTTCAAATATAATTATTACTAGTTATAGAAAAGGTAAGGATAAACTAAGTCATGTGGTGCATACCTGCAATTCCAGCATTTGGTAGTTGAAGACAGGAGGATCTTGAATTTCAGGTCAGCCTGGGCTAAAGAGTGAGCTTGAAGCCAGCCAGGGCAGCATACAGAGAGACTCTTATGTCGACAAAAAAGAGATGATCAGTCTGGAGAGATAGCTTAGCAGTTAAGAGGGAAAATTGCTCTTCTAAGAGGACCTGGTTTCAATTCCTAACCGTTTGTAACTCCACTTCTAAGGAATCTGATGCCTTATTCTGGTCTCTATGGGCACAAGGCACGAACATGGTATACAGACATAGATGCAGATAAAACACCTGTACACATAAAATATGTAAAGGAAATAAATAAAAAGGATGGAAAAGACATATTATTGAAATACTAGTTAAAGAAAAACTAGAGTGACTATATTCATAACAGCCAAAGTAAAACTTTGAGTGAGAAACTAGACACTGAGAACAGAATCACTTAGGAGAATGGCTGCCAATATATAATGATAAGAAGGTCAATTTAAAAAACAAAACAAAAAGCCTATCAGTCCTAAGCCAACACTGGTTGTACATTCCTGTAATCTCAGTGCTAGGAAAGCTGAGGCAGAAGGACTATCAGTTCAAGGCCTGCTTGAAGCACACAGGGGGTTGAGGCCAATCTAAGTTACATAGTAAATTCTATCTAAAAAACACACCACCACCAATACTACTTCTGAAATTGTATGTATATAACAACAGACCTTTATAATGTGTGAAGCAGGGTTGGGGAGATGTCTGTCAATAAAGGGCATAAGAAAAACAGCTGATGCTTGTTGAGGGAATATTTAAAAAATGAATCCACCCCGCAAACTCTCTTTCCCACTGAACCATGTTCTAGTGCCAGCACAGTCCGGCCACAACACTATGTCCCGGCAAGTTCTTGCTATTTTCTCCCAGCTAGCAGCAACATCTCACTCACATGCAACTCTTTACACACCCCCACAATCATTCATCTAGCGCCTAGTACCCAGTAAAGCATGACTCTTAAGGCTTAATGATCTAATCAGGTTTATATAATAAGAAGATCACAATTACAAGATGCCAATTGGTTTATATAATAATAAGATCACGATAACAAGATGCCAATTCAATAATTTCAATGCCAAATGATAAAGACAATGTTTTGACTCAATTAACCTAACCTTGTAAAAACCTTAGCCTGGTTGTTATAACAATGCGGGGTCTGAATCGTCATCTTCCTCTGGCTCCATTATGAAGATCCCCCGCCCCTTCCTGTTCTCTGCCCCCTTTCCTCTTCAACTTCTAGTCCCACTTCTCTATTCCTGTCCAATCACAGGCCTGTCACTGCCCGAATGTGATTGGACAGAGAAAATGCTGCAACATTTCACCCTTTCTGTTTAACAACAACAACAAAAAAAGCAACTTTTCTCTCAAAGTATAAACTGAACATAACTATTTTATATATATACATATATATATATATATATATATATATATATATATATTGTAAATTATCTGGTATAAGATAGATCTAGCACCCAGTCCAGTATTTCTGTCAATAAAATTGAACTCTATCTTTTATCCTAACTTGAAAGACAAAAACTTTGTACCTAGCTATGACTTGGCTTAGATTGGATGTTATCTGAAAACCATCCTTTTAAAAGTAAAAAGCCTGGCCTGGCTAGGGGACTATGTAGTTTTTCAACTCCATCAGAAACCCAAGAATGACTGAATAATTGAGAATATATAGGAAGACTAACACAGCTTCCAAAAATATTGCCAACTGATACAGACTGCTGAACAGCTGGACAGTCCTAACTTTAAAAGGTTGGAGCAAAGGTCTTCAGCCTTCTGGCCCATGAATGTCTGACAGACAAGAGAAACAGGAATATTAAGGACTTGCCTACTCTGTCTCAGCAGGTTTTAGCTGTCCTAGGCCTGTAAGTGTGCCCTTTTTTGGACAGTATTGTCTATAGTTGAGGAGGCAATTTTTGCCTAGTGGCTGTCTTGCCACAACTAGAGTAACTCCAATGATGCTCAATTTCTTCTTTGAATCTAAGACAGGGAAAGCTGTCAGGAGCAGACTAGTCTCAACAAGTGAATAAATAACATTAAATGTCACATTCTGTGGATTTCTGATGTTTCTGATAACCAACTATCTATATAAAGGAATCTGGACTGTTAATTCATGTCCAATCACAGGCCTGTCACTGCCCTAATATGATTGGACAGAGAAAATGCGCAACAGATGCTGATTTCTGATTCTACATGCATATGCATACACAGATATACTTACATGTGAATACATATGTATAAAAAACACACACAAACATACACACACACTGACACACACACACACACAGAGATTATTTTAAAATTGAAACTGACAGGAGAAATAGGCAAACATGACACCTCAATGTTTCTTTTTTAGGAACTGACAGAACCAATAAACAAAAAATGTAACAAGGATATAAAATTAAGTAACATCATTAACTATATGTAAATGACATATAGAACACTCCACTAAAAACAGAAAAAGTTTTTTAACAAAAAAAGGCTATTACGAACCAAGCTTTAACTAACTTATAATAACTGAAATCATACTAAGTATGCTACCAGATCAGAAAGAATTAAAAAAAAAGTAGTAGAAAGATAAAAGGAAAATTTCTAGACACTTGGGAATTAAACACTATTATTCTAAAAAAAAAATATTCTGATCTTCATGGCAAGACCCTGACTCAAAAAACAATTACTACTCTAGAAAGTATATGTACATAACAAAAGAAACTACATGAAGTAAAACCCACAAAGAATATTAGAGAATATTTTGAACTGAACAAAAATGAAAACATAAAAATGTATGAGACACTGCTAATGTGCTTAGAAGAAATCTTACAGCATTAAATGGAAAAACTTTTTTTTTTGAGACAGACTCTCACACACTCTAGGCTGGCCTTCAACTCCTGATCCTCCTGCTTTTACTTCCCAAGTACTGGGGTTAAAGATATGTGCCACCATATCTTGTTTTATGTGGTGCTAGTGCTCAAATCCAGACTTCATAGGTACTAGGTAAGTAAAGACTCTACTAACTCAAGTATCCTTGAAAAAAAATTATATTTAAAAAGATTTTATTTGAGTTGGTACTCTCCTTACATTATGAAAATCTCAGGAATTGAACTTAAGTGTGTCAGGCTTGGCAGCAGGTGCCTTTACCCACTAAATCATTTCACTAGCCAACCCTTGAAGAAAATGTTTAAATCAATAATCTAAACTTATTCCTTAAGAAAGTTAAAAAGAGGAAATTAACCCAAACAAACTGAAGAAGTAATAAAAAAAACAAATAAAATTTAAAATACAAAACCAACACAAAGACAAGTCAATAAAGAAAGGATGATTATTTTAAAAGTATTAAAATAGGCTGGAGAGATGGCTCAGTGGTTATAAGCACTTGCTGTTCTTATAGGGGACCCTCATTTCAGGTCCCATATGGAGGCTTACAATCGTCTGTGACTCTAGTTCCGGGAATCTAATGCCTTCTGACCTCTGTAAACTCCAGGCAGGCACGTGGTATGCATGCATACATGCAGACAAAGTATTCATACACATAAAACTTAACAAAATAAATCTAAAAGGATAAACACTTTACAAAGCTTTAGCAAGACTGACAAAGTGTGGGGTCATAAATTGCTAATACTAGAAATAAAATTATAGATATTGAGAGACTATAAGAAATCTGAACAAAACCTTTATATATATATGTTAAATTTATAAATGGAGTAATTCTTCAGACACCAAAGCTTATCCAAGATAAAAAGTTAATATGAATATATCTGGAATTAGTAAAGAGGTTTACTTTACTATTTTCTTTACTTATTTTGTGGTACAGGTATATAACCTAGGACATTATACCATTAGTTATCTATTATAGCTAGGTATCACCACTATAGCTAGCTATATCCTTCAGTCCCTGGAACTAAATTTTTTTAGTTAGTCTGCAATAAAAAATGCTAATACACAGTTCAAACACTTTCTAGGAAATACTTAAAATAGAATCTACTCTAGTTCAAAGTAGTTCCCAGAAAATAGAAGTGAAAGGAATAGTTTCAATCTCATGAGATATTACACTAATGGTAAAACTAAATAGGAAAACAGTGTAAGAGAAGCAAATTAGCTGGACATAGTGGCACACACCTTTAATTTTGTGAGGCAAAGGCAGGTGGATCTCTGAGTTCAAGGCTAATCTGATCTATACAGGTTTTCAGGACAGCCAGGGCTATATAGAGAAACCCTATCCTCAAAACAAACAAACCAAAAACAAATTCACATCTCTCATAAGAACTATGACTTAAAATATTAACAGTTTGGATTTACAAATATCCCAAAGGAATAATATACCACAACAAAGTAGGATTCATTTCAAGTACACAAAGATGGTTCTATACTTAAAATGTAATCAGTAGAACTGTACAACTGTTGCTCATTGTAAAAATGAAGCATCTCAGATCAAAATTGACAGCTGAACAAATCTATGGGGATAAATATAACTACTTAGAAGTCAAATTGGCTTGTGTATCACATCCATTTAGCAAAACTGCTATAGTTTAATTTCTAGGGCCTATGACTTCCCCAGGCAAAGAGGCTTTTGAATGGGCTAACAATACCACATAATGATGTGTTTTCATATATAGATATGTCTCTCTGTGTGTGTGTGTATGTGTGTAATGGTTTGTATATGCCCAGCCCAGAGAGTGGCACTATTAGAAGATGTGGTCCTGTTGGTGTAGGTGTGTCCTGTTGGTATAGGTGTGTCACTGTGGGTGTGGGCTATAAGAACCTCATCCAAGCTGCCTGGAAGCCAGTATTCTGCTAACAGGCTACAGATAAAGACTCAGAACTCTCAGCTCCTTCTGCATCATGCCTGCCTAGATGGTGCCCTGCTCCCGCCTTGATGATAATCGACTTAACTTCTGAACCTGTAAGCCAGCCCCAATTAAATGTTGTCTATATAAGACTTGTCCTGGTCATGATATCTATCACAGTAGTAAAACTGTAACACTGTGTGTGTGTGTGTGTGTTTCACTTTTTAAAGTGACTATAATTGTTTTTGTTTTTAAATGTTTATTTTCCAATAGTTACTATCAATGTGTAAAAGTCTGTAGAACTGTGATTAATTTTTGTCTGTTGACCTTCTATTTTGTGATTTGGTTGAGCACCCTTAATAGCTTTAGGTAGCCTAACTCATGTTTTTCTTGACATGAAGATACTTGTTTTTCTTTTCAGTCATACCTTTTATTTCTGTTTTCCTACACATTTGGACAGGCTTGCTTTCCCAGCCTACTGTTTAGTAGCAATGGGGAAAACAAGCATGCTGGCCATGTTTGAATCTAGACTTATATCATTCAATTTTATGTTTTTTTTTAAGAAGTTTTAAAGAGGTTTTTTTTTTTTTTT